>NW_026936234.1:0-345000 GCF_032062105.1 Saccostrea cuccullata | reverse complement strand
TCTTCTCAAGAACCACTGGGCCAGGAAAGATGAAACTCATATGGAATCATTCTGAGGTAGTGTAGATTCAAATTTGTTCAATTGATGACCCCCGGGGCAAGGGTGGGGCCGACCCTACTTTTACATAGGAATATAAAGGAAAAATCTTTCAAAAATCTTCTTCTCCAGAACCACGAGGCCAGGAAAGATGAAACTCATGTGGAATTATCCTCAGGTAGTGTAGATTCAAGTTTGTTCAAATCATGACCCCCGGGGCAAGGGTGGGGCCAAAATGGCCGACCCTAGTTTTACATAGGGATATATTGGGAAACCAATATATTTAAAATCTTCTTTTCAAGTACTTCAAAGCCATGATTAGTGATATTTATATGGAATCATCCTAAGGTAGTGTAGATTCTAGTTCAAATCATGAACCCTTGGGGGGTTAAAATTCAAGCCCCCCCCCCCCCCCCCCACCATCACCTCAGTAAAGTTTCAGTTCTGATCTGATATGTGCTTTTTCCTAGCCGATATGCTCAGGTGAGCGCTGTGGCCCCTGGGCCTCTTGTTATACTCAGGTCTTTAAACTTCTTGATTTTTTTTAATTGCAGGCTTTGTACAATGCTATGTTAAAGAAAGAGGCAGAAGTTACAGAACACAGGTACCTTAATGTTTGGAGAATCTTAATTCACTTTTTAGGTCACCCGGACTAAGTTTAGATGAGCTTATGCCATACCCTTCAGCATCAGTTAGTGTTGACGTCCAGATTGAAGTTTTAGAGCAAGTCCATTCTCAAGTAACTATAAGCACTGTATAGACCAAACTTGCATAGATGATGCATCAAGGGATGGACACTACAAGACTTGCTTCATACATGTATTCTGGATCTGACATTTTTTCCAGATTAGTGACCAGGTTAAAAATGTTTGAATAGGTCCATTTCAAAATAACTACAGCCTTACCTAGATCAAACTTGCATGGATGATGCATCTAGAGATGGACATTACAAGTCTTGCTTTGGATTCTGGATTTGATGGCAATTTCCAGATGATTAACCAGAAGCCTGTTCAACAGGGGGAACGTTTGTGAGTGCTCGGCAGATTTCTTTATACCTCAAACAGAAATGTTCAAGAGCACTGTTGAACAGGCCTCAGGTTAAAATTTTTGGAGCAGGTCCATTCCAAAGTAATAATAAGCCCTACCTGGACCAAACTTGCAAGGTTGATGCATCTAGGGATGGACACTACCAGAAGATCTTGGATGCTGGATCTGACCTATATTTTTCAGATGAGTGACATTTTTTTTTGGAGCAGGTTTATTCCAAAGTACAAAAAACATGTAGCCATAAGCTCTACCTGGACCAAACATGCATGTACAATGTATAATGCATTTAGAGATGAACACTACCAAATTCGCATCAATGCTAGGTCTGACCCATATTTTCCAGATGAGTGAATTACAGCCATTTTTAACATAATTGTGTGCAGCTTTCCCATTTAGGTGTTTTTGTAAATGAAGGGCTTATTTGAGGATTGTGAAGATTTGAAGATAGAATCCTATTCTATCCCCTTACAAACACAATTATTTGGCTTTGGTAGTCTTCCACTCTTATAGGATCTGAATTTGAATCTGCAAATGAAGTATTAAATGATTTAAATCATTTTTATGGTTAATCATCTGATTACTTGACATACAGTACTTGACATACAGCACATGGAATACTGAAATATGAGTATACTAGTATACCGTACAGAATGTCATTTCCTTGCCTACATGGTGCAGTGGTGAGAGTATTTGCTTAAGAGTTGAAGAGTGAGGTAATCCTTGATTCAGTGGATTGAACCCCAATGCTGGATGTGGAGACCAGTCCTTTGGTGGAGACTGTACAAACAGAGGTCCTGTGCCACAGTAGGTGCTGGCAAGAAAATGATCCCTCACTGCTCAAAGGCCATAAGTGCAAAGTAAAGGTCATTTGCAGCCCTCCACTAGAAAAGTGGTGGTGTCTCAATATGAGTGAAAATTCTTGAAGGGACAATATATAAGCATATAACAAACAAACTACTGGTAACAGTTATGTCATTTCTAAGGAGGTAGCTTGTAATTTATACATGTACTGGTAAGTTCTGTATGACTATACTTTGATTTTCAGGCGTTTGCTGGACAAACAAGAAAGGATGGAAGCCATTGCTGCATCAGTAGAGGACGCAAACCAGCGAGAGGAGATCCTAATGACCATAACCCCCTCAGAACAGGAGCAGATCAACAAAGTCAGGCGCACCATTCAAATGTAAACCTAAATCATTTCATTTGAGAAAATTTTAACACAATTCACCCATGCCTTTTAACTTAATATTAAACAACTCAAAGAAAAGAAATGATATTTTGAAATTGGTGCATTTTACAGTATATCTGTTCTTGAATTTTTCCAAAATAAATTGGTAACTTTTTTTATGATGATTATACATGTATATTAAGTGAACATTTTATTTTTTCAGGTTAGACCAAAGTGAACTCCAAATTTCTGAGGGCATTTTTATTCTGGAGAGATACCTTTTATATTTTAAACTTAGACAGAAGGACAAGTCTTAATAAATTTGTTTTGATGAAGAAGGTTTGTTTTTAATTCAAAAGCAAGTCCAGATTGGACAGTTCACTCAAGTTTTAATTTCAGGACCCATGATTTCTGTATTTCTCTACACCCCTCCCCTTTTGAAAGAGAGTGAAGCTCTTAATTTGAATTTAAGACACTGATTTACCCATTGATGTTTTGTGGCAAGTTTGATTGTATTTCTGAAGTAATGATGTAAAATTTTTGCAGTGGAAAGTCAGATCGTTTGAACCTTTAGTTGAGCTGAGCTTTTAAATATAATTTTATTTTGCACATTAAGAATTCCGTCAGAAAAGAAAGAAAGAAAGAAATTATGTTTCAAATATCTTTATATTCTTTGGTATGGGTACATGTATTAATACTGCATCATTAAATGTCTACATAGCACTGTTTAGGTCTTTAAACTAATTTCTAAATAGTACCATCAGCTGTTTATTGACTAGAGATCAACTTTCATTATATGGGTTTTATCAGAGGTTTTATGATATGATTCAGAAGAAAACATACAAAAATATAGTTATACAAAAAGGATGACTGCACTTAACGCCGGTTTTTGGGTCTTTTTCAATCTCTGTTGTTACATTTATTTTTGTTTTTATTTTTGTCTCAAGTCATTTATTATAGAGTTTGGTCTATTTCCAAATAAAATGCAATGTTATAAAGGTTATAAACTGCGTTGCAATGAAATAATTCGTTGTTTCCTTACCCCACCTCTCTGCAAATATCGGGAAATGAGACTTATCTGCCCTTGATTGAAGATAAGATTTATAAATATGCATAAGAGGTGGAGCTAATATTGTGATGAGCTAGTGGTCTAATATTAGAATAGCTAATGTATTTATATTTGGTGCATTTTCTTTCTCGCTCTCTCTCGTCATATGTTTGTCACTATTATTTTTTAAGTTTTCAAATAAAGTATATAAAACTAATAACAAATAACATCGACCGGTAGAAGTAGCCATTCTCATTGATAATCAACAGCAATGGCTGATATCAACAATTCGCGTGTTCGAATATAAGTGTCGACTAGCTCAGTTGGTAATGCACAGAATCAATAATATTTAGGTCCGGGATCGAGACCCGATAACAACAATAAGACTGATTTTCTTTTTTCCCTTTTATAAAAAGAAAGAAAAACACCACAATTACTCAAGTTTTTTTTAGTTTCTTTCATAATTACTTTTCCCTATAAATAAGAGTGCTGAGGATGGTATGATTTCAATTTTATTTACTGGCTCTTACTTTGGATGTTCATATTAAGCAATGATTCAAAACATAATAAATAAATCTCTTTTTTCTTGTAGAGACATGCATTCAAAAATATATAAGTGCTTATAAGATAAATATAAGAATAATCGTATAGATATCAAAGAGAAAAAAGAATAGCCCGTGGCTCGGTGGGAATGGATTGAAACAGATATGAACAATCACTATCGGCAAGCAGAATGCGTGTTTCCTTACACGTCACGTGATGGAATTTAAGTATTCACAGAGTTACCTGGGTATAGAAATGACGTGGTTAATTATAATATTCAACGGGTAACAACGTGGTCAAAATGGCCTGTATACTATGGAGAAAGTGAACACACGAAGAAACAGTTTTTTCTCTTTTTAACCATCAGCGCATGTTTGTCTATCGATCTCCTTTTAATATGAGGTAATATATATAAATATACAACTACCATTAAAAGGAGATCAATAGACAAACATGCGCTGACTATGTATTAAGCCTGTGAAAAGATGGGCGTACTCATTATCCTATGGAGATTCCAGAATATGCGATGATCCCTCCCTATAAAAACGACTTCGAACTTCGTTAATACGAACTTTTAATTAACGTAATTACACAAAGCTGCAGTTAAGACATTGACCATTTCTACTATTGAAAGAGAAATGCCCATTTTAAAAATTAATTATGTCGCAATTTCTAAGTTTCCTTAAGTGCAGTCATCCTTACCAAGTATATAATTTAGCTGGTATTTCCTAATTTTCTTTTTACATTAAATGCACACAGAACCTTTAATTTAATAATTGGTATTTTTCATTTATACATGGTCGATGAAAAAAGTTTAAATGTATGTTGCAGTTGTTCCTCTATTTCTACTACGTTTCTCTGGTTATAACGATAAAATACACAATTCTATTTTAACATGGAAAGGGCAAGATAAATTTTACAAATAAAATCAACACATGTATAATATAAATTAAAACGAATAGTTTCAATACAATGCACATGTTCACTGGATCTCTTGATAAAAAATAATTTTGCATCAAATTCTTGGAAAATGAATATACTACTAATTAATACATGTAGTTTTCTTTGATCTGTAAAAGGACTGTTACTGTTTACTCCAAGGACACTCCTTGTTCTCCTTCCAGCTAGAGGACTCATCTGCATAAATTTCCTGTCAAAAGATGCAAATTGTGAACAAATTCAATAAAATGTATTTAGTAGTTCAAACCATTAATTCAGCTAGTGTACAAGGCTCTTACCTTTTTCCAAATGGGCACGGTGGCCTTCAGTGTGTTGATGGCATACTCCACAGCCTCAAGGGAGTCCTTCCTATGTGATGAGGATACAGCGATGACAATGCTGGCCTCAGAAATGGGGACCACACTAAAATCAGGGGGAAAAGTATCACTGAAGAGGTAGCATGTACAATGCTTCAGAAAAATAAAATACCTATTAGGTCTTCTTTTAGAAAGAGACTTGTGTACCTTCTCATGACTGACTGTCAAAAAGGCTTGACTCAAACCTTGTGGAAACAATTTTTTTTTTCATTCATTCCATGATTTTTTTCATCCCATCCATAATGGTTATGGATGGGATTTAAGCAAAGTCTTTTTTTTCAAAAATAAGTTTTGAATATAAAGCATTTACGGTGAAAATCCCTGGGAAAAAAAGTTTTTTCATACAGGTTTGGGTGAGGCCCAGAGAGGGAGAGCATTCTTTTATAAAGATGGCCATACTGAAGTTTTTATATTTTTTAAATAAAAAACAATCTTTTTGGAATCAATCACAAGCAGAAATGATATTGTAATACTATAATTAGGAATTTATTTTAAGAAAGAATGCTCTAACCCATTTATCATATCAACTGTGTGGAAAATTTACTTATTAAATTTTCTGTGGATAAAAATTTTATGATGCAAACTTACTTAATTCTGTGAATCATTGCTATTTTGTGTATCTGCCACTTTTTTCTTATATCATCGCAAATTTCCTTCATTTTCCTCTCTGCCATCGGTTTATAGGCTTCATATTCTAGTCTCAGCACCTTTTTACCATCAAAATTATCCCTTGTAATTCCTATAATCATACAACTTTATAAATGAAATTTCATGTAAGACCACAAATGTCTTTGAAAGGACAAAAAGTTTTTGATACTGTATAAGTAGAAATTTTAGCAAGGATTTAATTTTGGCATTATTAGCGAAGGTACCAAGATCGCTAAAATTGAATATCACTAAAAATTAATTTCATTTTATTGTAAAAGCATCTTTAATGTGCATTTTAAGATTGCTTCAATAACATCTCGCTAAAAAGAAATTACCAGTTTTTAAGGACAAATCGCTAAATTTGCGTCTCCCTAAAAATTCCACTTATACGGTACATGCAATTTAAGCAAGAGTTATTTCCCACTAGCTGAACATGCCTAGATTCCATCACTATTCAATCAATTTAAACTTCCCAGTCATACTGGGCATTTAGGTGTAGATACCACTAATTTTCTGGCTAACATATATTTGTTAAATCCTACTTAATTCACAGTTTTAATATTATCAAGATTTTTTTTATTCATATAATTTTTCATTAATGTTTAAATTCCTCCCCTCCTTGTTGCTTAAGGAAAAAATTCACTTGGATGGTGGCCAAGGGGGGAATGACTCAGATAGAAAATATGTCATATGAAAACTATCTAAAGTTTATATCATCTAATCATATGTAAAGTATATTCCAAGACAGATTCCTTATCTCTTTTTCGTGGACGAACATATGACTTACCAACAAAAATAGATATAGCACCACAACTTGGGTCTGTGACCATCTGTGATATATTGTTGACATCCAGTTTCTCTTCTGTTATCTCTATAAAGTCCATTCTATATTCTGTAATACACAGGAAATAAACAGATTATTACATTACCTGTAGTATTCAATATTAAATAATGGGTTCATCTTTAAACGACTAAGTTCAAGGGTAAAACATTTGGTCAGATCTGTAAACCAAACTGTTTAAATGAAAAAGTTGGGCTGTAGGCAGAGATTTTTTTTTCGATCCAGTTTGAAAAATTGCATTACCAGGTAATTAATAGTCCAAAATCCCATTCAATAAATGTTTTGCAATATCATTAAATTTTTTTTTATACAATTTGTGCTTTGTACTGTACATTTTATTTTCACAAGCTATATATTTGTACTGTATAAGCAAGACAGAATTTTCACAAATGCTAGCTGTTTTTTGCTGTATATGTTCTATGCTAATAAAAATATATGCAAGAATAAAATATTCACAAGCAGAAAAAAAAGTTCTTGCAAATAAGTAATACCCAGTATACATAATTTGAAAAATGTTTTATGCAATCAGCAGATGTCAAACAAATTAGATTTTTGACTAGTTGTGTCAACTGTTCCTACCTTAGCAATGGTCCAAAAATTCACCAACAAATCAACATAAACAATAACTGGTTTTAGGTAATTATTTTGACCATGTTGACTGCTCAACAACATAAGAGAAATGTTAGCCAACCAGAAATAAAATTCAAAGATGTAACCAACTGTAATTTTTAATTAAGCTAAATTTCTAACTTGAAGTGTGGAGACTTGGGAGTGGTGTACTATCCCCCACTTATAGGTGGAATGACGGCGACCTCGTCACTCTCTCGCAGAGTCAACTGCTGGCTGTCATCAATGTATTCTTCATTCAGGGATAGGATTATATTGTCTGCGATTACCTCTAATCTATAAAAGAAAGGTAAAAAATTATTTTAATCCAAAAATCTCAGATGAGGCTATAGCTCTACTGGTTTCAATTCATTATAGCTTAAAGTTGCACTGTTTTGTACTTCTGTCTTTTCTTCTGGAATTTTACATTAACAAAGAATTCTTATTTTTATCACCCTAGGAAGAACAATATCATTCATGGAAATCAAATACCACCATTAGGTATATAATTACCGGTAAGTATCTTCTTGCAGGCTATAACATGTTCTTCTAAATTCTGAGTATCAGACCAGAAGAGTTGGTGTAGTAATTTATAAATGGTTAACTTACAAAACAGACAGACAGACAGATTGGTCACACACGCCCTACTAATGGATAAGTTATTCTGTACTCTGACTTGCTGAGCTAAAAGTTTGGTGAAATTTTACCACCTTGGTTGTAAAAGTCATAACAAAAATCTGCAGATGTACTTACGAGGGATATTTTAACAACAGTGCTTGTTTGAGTGCATCAAAATTAGAGTTAGCAGAAAGTATCAGCTCTCCTAATCCACTTCCAACCAGCTCTCTACTTTTAGCAAAAAATAGCAGATTTATCTAGAAAAAAGAAAATAAAGAGCTTTACCACAGTTTGGCTTACTAATTGAAACAAAGCAACTCAAATAATCATAAAAGAATCATTTATCATGTAATACAACATAATTTGAACTAAACACATCAAATTAGTTTAGATTTGCAAAAGATATTTTAAACTGGACTAGTTCCTCTTCTAAGAGATATATACAATAATACCAATGCTAAAATGCATTTTAAGTACCGGTAAACTCTAATTAGCATGTACATGTAAGAATCAAGAAGGATATTGGAAGTACCAAGACCATATTATACCTGATACTATTTGACAAGAATAATAAATACTGCACACAAGTCTAGTAAAAGGACCCTACAACTATTTTCAATTGCAAATTGACTCTTTTATCAAAGAACTGCCAACAATGATTCCTGTCAAGAGGATGGCCCCATAACATACACTTTTGAAGAATATCATGAATAAGGCCATCTTTAAAATAATGCACTTTGCTTGCCTTCTTCTGACTCAGGGTAAAATTATTGGATCAGTAGGTAAGTCAGATTTTCCCCCCAAAAAAATTCAACATATTTGTTGATAGCACTGAGGACTGACAAAACTAAAATTTGTTTCCTTTAAAAAAGTTTTGAGTCAGGTCATTTTTAATCAGTTGGTCCGCCAAGTTGGTTGGGAGAGCTTGGGCAACCAAACAATCTTTTAGTGAGGGCGTAAGGTATTTTACATGTAATGTAACAGGAGAGGAGAAAAATGCAATGGACCAAACCGGTACTCAAACCCAACCCCCCTGATGTGCCAGTCAGGTGCTCTTCCAACTAACTCTCCTGACTCCTGGTCCAACTCATTTCAGGAAGGCCGAAAGAGATGAGAACTAAGTTGAAATCAACAATAAATATGTATGACAGCAATTTATTGAAAAAATCCCTTTGTCAATCATCAGACTGTAGCCTTTAAGAAACCATTAGGGTATGTAATATATAATATTTAGAGTAACAAGTGAAAGAAGTTCAAGAACTGGAACATTCTGACCACTTATACACAGAACTGTCATAATCAGACATAACAAGCAATTTAGAAAAGTTATTAAAAGGGGAAGTCGAGATAAAGAAATCAAATTATCCGTTTGTCTAAGGAGGCATCCTTGTACAAAAATGCTATTGTTTTAAATCTTTTTTTCCTGTCGAAACATTTTGGTGCCTGGTAAGCCCCTCGTCCCCTACTTGTTTTTAAAAAGTCTATGCAATTTTAGAAGCTCACTAAAAACTATCATAGGTGCTTATCCGATAAAAACACTGTCAATACCAAACTGTCAGAGTCAATAACTTAAAATAACACACAAAACCTACCTTAACATTTTCTGCCATGATATGATATGGCATGACTAGTCTATACATCTTTGTTGAAGAGAAGCTTTGCAATCTGAGAGTATTATTCATTTGTCAAAAAGCGTTTTGAAAACCTAGATGATAACAGAAGCAGCCGGGAAAGATGAAAAACGTAAACAGTGAAACAACCAAGGAAACTGTTAATCAGGGTAAATGTAAGAAATGTGTAGAATTGAAAGAGTTGAAAAAAAGTAATTTGCTGCTTTATTATATTCATAATGCTTGTTTTTCAATTTGTATGCACCCGAGCGGGATTTGAACCTGGGCTGATCCATCGCATTTTTCTCCTCTCCCGTTAGGCTGTTATGTACAGGTTGGGACGGTAGTCCGGGACCACTCGCCAAAATGGGATATAATATATCCTAATTGGGATAATTTAACAAGTTTTTTTTTGTATGCTTATAGTCTTGGAGATTAATCCCTCGGAAGTTCCATAACTTCTTGGGGACCAATCTTACAAACTGTAGGGTTGCACTTGCAGAAAAACTTGCAATCCAAAAGTTATTCCTTTTTATAATGCGGATTTATAACATTTATTGCCAAAATAAAAATTTTCATTTTTTACACTGTAAATTAATTTTGTATCCCATTTGGGATATTATATTCCAAACGGACTATTATATCCCATTTGGGCGAGTGGTCCCAACCTGATATATGTACACCACTAAACGCAAGGGGAAAATTAATAACCCCTGTCTCTGATGCCTAGATTCACAGTTCTAGTTTTAGGGCAGGACTCATTAAACCCCCTGCTTGAAAAGTGGAGGGGTAGATACTCAGTATAGTGATCGGGTACTCCTACAAGTAAGAGCCTCGGTTAACGTCCCTTCGCTCCTTATATACCTCGGCGCGGCGCCAAGTCAAAAGTATCTCGCCGTGAACCTCTAGCATGCTGGAGTAAGTGATCGGGATGCCTGCGGTCTGTACGTCCGTTACGCTTTGGGTTTCCCATCTCTTATGCACAACTCCTCTTATACCACTGAATGAAATTTAATGAGACTTTCACAGATTCTTTGTTGCGTAGTGCCATTGTGACCTTGATCAGAAACTATTTTGGATTTCCCATAGCCAAACATTGACACTGCCATTTTTTTTTTTTTTGTAATATTGAAGGATACCCATCTTTTATCCAAAACTCCTCCTATACAACTGAATAAAATTTAATGAGACTTTTACAGATTCTTTATTACATAATGCCACTGTTTTGTTTGTTTTGAACATACCTGGTATTTTATTGACAATATGTCAAAGGGATTGGACACAAGTTCCAAAAACTTAGATAGTCCTCTCCCATACACAAAATCTATTAAATAGCCATACAACATTTACAAAATTTACAATAATATATACATGTACATAGAAGAACAAAAACAATTGTTTTATGAATAAGGAAATAATATCAATTATTAATAATGGTGATAATAAATACAGTGTTGATATTATAAACAAAATTTTACCTCAATGACGTTGAACTGGAATGTGTGTCTGAATACAAATATCTAGGTGTGACATTTTGTTCTTCGGGTTCTTTCTCCTTTGCTCAAAAGCAGCTTTATCAAAAAGCATTAAAATCATTTTTTAAACTCAGGAAAAATTTCATTTCCCTGAATCCTGATGTTAAAACCACTATTCATATTTTTGACCATACAGTTAAACCTATTTTATTGTATGCATCTGAAATTTGGGGTTGTTTTAATCCATTTACTAAAAAAAATAGCATACCCAATTGTACTATTGATAAAATATACTCCAACTTATTCTGTGAAAAACTCCACTTGAAATTTTGTAAATCAGTACTAGGTGTGCATAAAACTGCAACTAATTTTGCTGTATTGTCTGATTTAGGTAGATTTCCACTGCACTTTGACATTGTAAGATCAATGATAAGGTACTGGTATAGGCTTGAAAACCTAGGCCAGTCTTTCCCAATTTTAAAAGATGCATATTGTGAATCCAAATCATTGTTTGAGAAAAAACTCCCTTCTTGGTACAGCTCCATTAATTTTCTTATTACCAATATCGATGGTATTCACATTTAACTTCAGTCAAAATGCACAAATTCAAACGTGAACTTAAAGATTGTTTATTTAGATATTATATACAAGAGTGGAATTCACAACTTAAATCACACTCTGATAAAAAGCTGAGATGCTATAGCACTTTTAAACAAAATTTTGGTCAAGAAAAGTATCTTAATTTAATTCTGAATTTTGAGCAGAGGAGAAGTTTTACTCATTTTCGCATATCAGCTCACAGACTAAATATTGAAAGAGGTCGATATATAGGCATTCCTAGAGAAGAAAGACACTGCAATAGATGCAATGACAAAACAGTTGATGATGAGAAACATTTTCTCCTTTCATGTAATCACATTAAGGATGAAAGAAAAGTCTTGTATGAATTAATAAACAAATCCTGTAAGAATTTCCACAACTTGGACAGTGATAATAAGTTAAATTGGCTCATGACTAATGAGGATGTGCAAATACTGATTCAAGTCAGTAAAATGATTATGAGAGCTGAAGTATGAAAAGTATTAGTAAACCTATGAAAAGTTTTTTTTATTTTTTTTATTTTTATTGTAAATTAAATGTGTCCCCCCCCCCCCATTACCTTCTAAAATGTACAGAATCAGTCAGAATGGGTGTCTTGAATACTTAGAGTACGGGTTTGCCAGTATAATCGACTGTGCAGAGGCATCGTCCCCTGGTACCCTCTGTATCCAAGTTACCGTACCTTTTCTTTACATTAATTGTATGCTACCTTCAAGATCACAGATTTACATTTATACATGATAGTACCATTTGTTTAAATATATACATATTATATATTTGTATGTAAATTATTATTTTTGTATGCATGGATATGTGTAACAATAAGTGTGTGTTTGTGTATGTGGGTATGCATATATTCAGATTTATAGAATGTTAAATATCTATTGAACTAACTCCAAGAGATTAGTTTGCATCAAGTTCATAATTATATGCTAAGTACTTATTAATTGAAATTACTATTTCTGATAATACTTAAACAATTTTTTTTAATGACCATCTTCAATACTTAGGGTACAGGTTTGCCAGTCTGGCTGTGTAGAGGTATCATCCCCTGGTGCCCTTTGTATGCAAGATGCACTAGTTGTATATCAGAGTACTGCCATTACTACAAGATTTTTTTTTTTTGATTACCTTATATCTATCATTTTTATTTAATTGTGTTTTCTTTTTATCATCCTATGGTTTTCTATGCTTTTGATCAAGTGTGGTGATGCACTTCTCAATGTCAAACCTAATCACTAGTCATGTTACATTATACATCTATAATATAGAATTGTAATCAATATTATCATATTGTAATAATTTGTTCATGCCCCCCGTGGGCCCTTGATTGGTTAATAAACATATATATAAAAATATAATAATTTCAATAGAGATAATACAATTTAGTGTTAATGCCACTGTGCACTTTCTATTTTACTTTTTTGATTTTACACTTATTTGAGGTCTCCCTGAGCAAAACATTTTGCCATTATAATTATATGGAAGGCAGGGGGTATCATAATGGTCATGAATGTGCATATATTTTTTGAATGTCTTCTCTTGGGTTAATGAATACGAAGTTTATGATGAGCAAATATTCATCTGCCTAATTTTTTAAATTCACCCCCACCTCCTAGGTCGGAGGCTCTGCAGGGGTAGATAATTTGAGTGTAAGAGTAGTTGTTCTGTATAGGTTACCATCATAAACTTACTTAAGGAGGTGTTTTACAAAAGTCTATAAGGCCTGCTTCAGATGCTGGATTTGACCTATATTTTGCAGTTGAGTGATAAGGTTGAGATTTTTGGAGCAGGTCCATTAAGAATATATAGGGTTTATCCATATAAGCCAAACTTGCATGGAGAATCATCAAGAGATGCATACTATCAGAGTAACTTCAAATACTGGATTTGACCTACATTTTTGAATGACCAGTTTTGGGAGCAGGTTTATTCATAAGTGACTATAAGCCCAACATTAAATGCTTACCAGATTTGCATTGAAGATACATTAAGGAGGCTCATTACACCACTTTTTGATGACGTACTACACAAAAAAAATAAACCTCCATTGTGTTGACCGGTTTCCTCCGGGGACGATTTGTACAGGTACCTTTATAATATGACCCTGACCTTTAGATCGCTTTAAAAATAGATGAAACATGCGATGTTGTAAACAGTGAAAACAAAGTAACGGATTCATTATGCATAAACCAAGAAGAATTGCTTTTAAGCAGAAGCAAAAGAAAACAACAGTCAAATCTTCGCCAAACAAGTAATGTCAATTTCATAGCAATGCAATGCAGCATGCAGTGAGCTCTATCAATGTTTGTATGAAGGAAATTCGAGTTAAAATGTACAACCTTGTTGAAATTAAAAAGTTATTTACTTGTACTATTTACTGTGTTGGTGTGAATTTATATATTTGCTTCATTGATTTAAATATATACACTGACAATTTAAAGCTTTGTTCTGAATTTTAGATGTAATGTCAAACGTTCCTTAGTGTTTTGAGTCTTGGGTAATTAGGAAAGATAACTCTTGAAAGTGGACTTTTTATACCAAATTTTTTTTAAATTGGATTTTTCATTTCGTTTAAACATTCTTCATTCAATTTGACACATGTAATTCATTGAAATACATTCCTTGAGTCTTCAGAACTCATTTTCTTAATGTTTTGTGCATAGATTAAAAAGATAATGACATTAATTGTTTGCTAGGAGAAAATTATTTTTTTTTAATAAAATTATTATTAGGTATTATGAGGTATTTCCACTGTGTGTACTTGTCTTAAGAAGATGCCCGTCATTTGACACTGAAAGTTCAGGAATTCTGTTAATAATGTCAGAACTTGAAATGAAACATTTCACTCAAATTAGACAAAAACTAAAAAATTCTATAAAAAATATTTATGATATCAATACCCCCATCTGGATATTTGACATCTATATTACAAGTGGTGCTGTATTGAAATCTACAATAAACTGTTGATGTAATGAGCCACCTTAACGATCATGAATACATCAGAGTTGCTTTGAATGCAAGATTTGACTTGCATTTTCCAGATGACCGACCATCTAGGAGTGTTTGAAAGAGGTTCATTCCAGTCTAACTTCAAGACCTACCTAGACCAAATTTGCATGGTCATGGTCAATACATCAAATTTGCTTCAGATGCAGGATTTGACTTATATTTTCTTTTATTGTTGAACGAGTACTTTAACGTTCTTTTTTTTAAAAAAAGGCCATTACCATGTAACTAAATCTGTTAGTATCAGACCAATAAATGCATAAATGTTGCATCTAGGGATGCACATCACTAGATTATTGTGGGGTTTTACCTTATTTAAATTTAAAGATAACATTTACTGAGGTGAGCTCTAATTTTTAAAATGAACAAGGGAATAAGAGACGTACCAGGGATTAATCTAGGGCATATTTACTACTGATATTTGATATTCTTTCCCTAGACAAAATATCCCCTGAATATCCGATTTTCCCCTTTTGATGTGTATATAAAACTTATACCGCTGAGTGGAATTTGACGAGATTTTCAGAGAATCTTTACATGTATTACATAATGCCATTGTGCACCTCCTATTTTACTTTTTTATCCAATGCATATTTTGGGTTTCCTCTAGCAAAACATGGACACTGCCATTATATTCATATGGGAGGCGGGGGTATCATTTAGTGAGCTCATTGCTCACAGTACCTCTAGTTTTACTTATTGTAAAATGAAAAAAACATGGCTGGCTAAGGTGACTTAAATATTTGAATATACAGTCAAACAATTATCCTGATCGATCCAAGCTGAGAAAAAAACTTTGAGATATTTGAGGATTCAAGATATCGAGGGTAAAATCTTCAGAATACCTCTGGTTGTGACCTCCACATCACTTTGACATATCCATGGTATTTGAAATAACAGAGTTCGAGATATCGAAGTTCAACTGTATTAGTATAGTTTATTTTTCAGATCAAAGGAACTGGAATATTGTATTCTCAAAACCTTTTTTTTTTTTAAAAGTTTATTTTCATTATTATTTAATCCTTTTGTCCTTATATGTACGATTACCACGGCATGGATTACTCATGCATATAAATGTATATGTTACAAAATTAATATTATAAGTACTGTGGAACAAAATTAGTTGTCAATGGGAAAATTGAAAGGTTATGATCTGTTTATAAATTTATATTTATATATATTTTGGATCTGTCTGAAGACATTTTCTAGATCTCCACCTACATGTACATAACTTAAGATTGGTATCAATGCATGTTAGCAAATATCAACTATGATAGGTTTAAAGATTTTTCTTTCAATACACTTTGGAACTTGACATTCAATAATCTTGGTAATGGATTTGAAAGGAAATTAAATATCATTTGAAAAATTGTATTGAATTTATTGACAATGGACCTCATAAAGTAAAAATTTGTAAGGCTTGCAATAATGGATTCATCAAGTATTCAGCAGCCCGTAAAGTCTTCATGTACAGAGTATGGCTTTGGAGTTTGAATGGGTCAATACCATGTCATTGTCATCAAGTTTACCAGTGAAAAAAAAAAATCTGTTGGAAAAACTCCACTCATTAACCTGTAAGAAAACTGGGATTTACATGGACCAGTTAAGATTCTGGGAAAGTTGTAAACAGATACAGGTACAAAAACCTCATTAATTTGACTCTTCTCAGATCTCCCGAAGGATTTGGTGGCAATATGGTGTGAGGTAAGCATCAATAGTTTAGAGCTGTCACATGATAGGTAAATCCATATATATCACAGGTTTATTGTGTGTTTTACTGGCAGATCAAGTGATTGGTGTGATAAAATGATGCAGCAGGAGAAAATAATCATAAATGTATTGTGGAATCTGTGTTGTAGTAACAGTCATGGGTTGTTTCTAGGGATGTGATATGTTCATGACAACATCTTTCAAGTAGGTTGTTTGTTCTAATGTGTTACTTTTTTGTTTATCTTTATGACAGGAATGTAAAAATATAGTTCCTAAGTTTATAATTTTTTTTTCAACATTTTCGAAACTCATATTTTAGAATACAGTGTATATGTCAAGATATGAAAGGTGATGGTTTAGGCAGGTTGGATGTTTTTTCCTTTAGAATGTCATTTTTATTCTGCAAAATTAACCATATTAGACTTTGCACAAAATTGCACACAAGTATCTCCCGCAAACAGTAAACATGACAATCCATAGAAAATCCTTCCTCTGGGTATTTATGCACAAGACTAGCATGATCAGTATTTGGGAAATTGCAGAAGTGTTTGATTTCCTCTTTTATTTTGTTATTGTTTGGGGGTGGGGGTGATGATTTAAGAACTGTATATGTATTTGTTTCCTTTCTCATTTAAAATAGAACCATAACCATCCACGGAATTTATGGACTGTTCAATTAATTATTAATGATAAATAATGTAATGTAAAGTTTTGTGACAATTTCACACGATTATAGTTGTTAAATTATTAATGTAAAAATTCTAGTCCGCAAGTTGTTATGACGTCTGCATTCAAGTCCGCAAGTTGTTATGACGTCCGCATTCTTTATTTACATAGTAACGTAGTCCACAATTTTTACTTCATGTATAATCATTTCATGTATATTTGTATTTGTTTCTTACTGTTGGTGATCTGTTTTATATCTTTTAGTTCATTTAAGATCTTATAATTAAAAGAAAAAAAATATTGAAACATATTGAGTGTATGCTCACCCCATTCTAAGGTTAACCAGACTATTGTTGATGACTTATTGCTATGGTTTGGTTAACCTTTGAAGAAAAAAATACATGTATATTTAATTTTGTGTGTTGATCAATCTGAATGATTAGTTTACTTTTTGCAAAAAACTTTTAAGAAATGTTAAATACATGAATAGATACATGAATTTATTAATAGATAAGTTTTTTTTTCATTGAAACAAAACTTCTAAATGGTGTTTTAGTCACTAGCATCCTAGATACTATGATCCTTGCATATTAAATTTTCTTGTAATATTTTCAAACTCAATGAATTATATATTAGGAAGATTGTGACATTTTATCGACTTGTTTTCCTGCCAGCATTGAGTGAAGAACATGCAATATTCATCAAGGATTAATTGGCAGGGAAGTTCTCATTAGCAAAAAATGTGGTTACAAGATTAGCCCTGCATTTTAATCTATTAGTACATACTTAACCCCATTTTAATTTTCTCATCCCATCATGAAGTGTCATTTGTTTTTGTCACTATACACTGTACATCATAACATGGTTTTGAAAATAGAAGCAAAGAATGTTAAGTATTTAAAAATGTTGTCCTCAGCAAAATTAATAATCTATAAATTTTATAGATTGTAATGATATACGCCGGGGAAAAAAGAAGAATGTGGTTAATAGTTGACATCTAGTATTACATATCGATAATTTTTACGTCCTTTCAGATTCATATCGTCTCCATGTGTACATGTGCTTCTCCAAAGAGATATTACCAAACTCCTTTTTCAGCAGTGAAGCTTGCTTGATCAAAGTGATTGAAAATAATTATTCTAAGAAGATCACAGGCATTAGGAAAGGAAAGGGGGGTGTCTATTGTAGGTAATGTATGTTGAATCAATGTTTTTAAATTACCACCTACTTGAGCAGCTATTTTATCTGTAATAAAGGTACATGTAGCTAATTTAAACACAAACTTAATGTCATATAAACTTTTTAAAAAGGGGGGGGGGGAGAAACAAAAATACAAATGGAAAACTATAAATCTTATCTTTAACTCAATGGGTAATTTAACTGCATAGCAGTAAGAGAATATGATTTCCCAGTTGTTCAATAATTATTCCAAAATAAAGTGCAAAATCTTGTTTAAGGAATAAGATATTCTGACAAAATGTGATAATTGCAATAAAAAGAGCATTTGATTTTACTAGCCATTTGATTGAAAATCTCTGACTGTGTAATGAGTTTCCAGACCCAAACTTTATCTTTTATTTTTGTTTATATTAGCAAATCACAAGGAAGTGTGACCAGATACATGGGGGTCTTATGCATTATTTATTGGTATCTCTGAATTGCTTCTTGAAGATACATAAAATATCAGGCACTCCCATGTTAGGAGGTTATAACTTCAGTTTCCTTTCTGAAACATGCAGTTGATTAAAAAGAATGGGGAAAAATAATATGTAAAAAAACAAACAGTTGTTCTGAATATTCTCAAGACTATACGATAGAAAAGTTGTAATGATTTTATCAACTATATTTCCTGCCTGCTGATTATCTATTATTGATGACTGGGATTTTTTTTATCACTATGTGCCTATATAGGTGGATCTTCAGAGAAGAACTTGTGTCGGATTTGTTAGACATTAGTTTTAAAGATAATTATGCCCCCCTTCGAAGAAGGGAGGGCATATTGCTTTGCTGCTGTCGGTCGGTTTGCCTGTCAGTCCACTTAGTTTCCATTCATTTTCTTCACAACCATTGCACATACTGAAATGAAATTTGGTATACACATAGATATATCAGATGAATATCTAGGTCAAGTTCTGATATTGGTACGGTCGCGCCATTTTTGACAGAGTTATGCCCCTTGGACTTAAAAAAATTCC
Source organism: Saccostrea cuccullata (assembly GCF_032062105.1). Lineage (NCBI taxonomy): Eukaryota > Metazoa > Mollusca > Bivalvia > Ostreida > Ostreidae > Saccostrea > Saccostrea cuccullata. The sequence continues at coordinate 325,864 of NW_026936234.1, read as the reverse complement.
AATTACATGTATTTGCAGTTTCCATTCATTTTCTTCGCAGAGGTTGCACATACTGAAATGAAATTTAGTATACAGATATATCAGATGAGTATCTAGGTCAAGTTCTGTTTTGGGTAGGGTCGCACCATTTTTGACAGAGTTGTGCCCCTTGGACTAAGAAAAATTCCACTTTTAAGGGGAGGGGGGCATGAGTGTTTTACAAACATTTGATTCCATGCACTGAGATACATATTTAATCTTAATACTGGTATGTCAGTGGAAAGTGTTACACACAAGAAATCTCTTATTGGTATAAATGATTTCCCTGTACTTTAAAGATGTGTGTCCAGTTGAACAAAGGGAGATACATGCCCTGTTCAAACGGAGAGTTTAATTCGAATTAAACGTAAGTTTACTGTGAATTAGCTTCGCTTAGCGTTCACATGGAGAAATTAATGCTAATTAGTTTAATTCGAATGAATTTGCTGCGCATTAAATTAATTCGCATTAACTCCGTGTGAACGCTAAGCGAAGCTACTTCGAATCAAATTTTGACGCATGCGTAAGGTCAGAATTAAGTCACAGGACACATGTTGGTGGTTAGATATAGGTATCTGTGCAATATTTGGTGCAAAAATCAAGGAAAAGTATGTTAATCACTAAATGTATACCTGTAGTACTATGACTATTATATCAAATGGATGGCTCTGCATACATGACGTGATTTACAAATGACGTCATAATAGCCTTACTGAATAGCCTTTTGTTGTCTAGAAATAAAATTTTTAATTCCCATTAGTTTACTTCGCTTTAGCTGTCGTGTGAACGCAATTTAATTTGCATTATTTTAATTCGCATTAGTTTACTTTGCATTAATTTACTTCGAATTAAACTCTCCGTGTGAACAGGGTATTAGTTTAAATTTTACCAGAGGGGTCGATGCCTTTTTTGTGATATTCACACATGCAAGATATAATCTATTTACTGTATTAAAAATTTATATAGATCCTTGGAGATATATGCTAACACCTTCCCCTGTTACATAAGTATTGCAGTGTAAAATTCTTTCTTGAAGCATTGTAAATTTCTTGTTCATAACTTCATATACAATTTTTACTTCCTAAATAAAGTTGACAATATCCAACCATCTAAACTGTATTGAAAACTTGATGACTTAAGTTTTTCCATTATCAACTTCCCTTGTTCTAACATCACCAGAAAATGGTTTTCATGTCTCCTATAAGTGATTCGATACTCTAGAGTAAACTCTGAAATACAAACAATTTCTAACTAAGGCAAGCTACTGACAAATAAGTTGGTAAATACTAAATTTCCCATTTAAAGTCAGCTTTCACAAAGTCTGTGGCCATGATCAGTACAGTCTACTGTAGGGATGTATTTCTCTACTTATACCATTTGCTAGAGCTCACAGCACATGTGACTGGTTGAGGGGTGGCTTAATCCTCCTAGGCACCTGGTCCCAAAAATCCTTGTTTTTGCTCTTCAGGATTCATTTTTGTTCATTGGTTTTATCAAATTTATCACTGTTCATTATTTTAACCTTTGATTCATGATCATCAGTTTGATCAGTAACATTCAGGTTTTATAGGGATTTGGGAACACTAAGAATACAAAGAGGAGACATAATATTTTGAGCATACAATAAAAATTTTAGTAAGGAATTACAACTCATTTAGTTATTTGTTATTTCAGAAATGAGTTTCTCCTGATAATCCATTGATATAGTTTATGAGAATTTTGTTTTCAAGGTCTGTGTTACATCTGAAATAGGCTCAAGATGATTGCTGTCTGAGGTTTTGTCCGTTACCAGTCCCTAAAGTGTTTTAATGACATCTGTCTTGTAATTGTGAGGGCTTTGTTATTGAAGATGAGATGTACATTAAACTTGAGGAGTGCAAATTTAATTATTTTCCTAACATAGTAAGATCTCTTCTTCATGTCCTTGCCATTTAAAGTGAAGAGTATGCTAATCCAATGCTTGCCCTCTTGTAGCTATTTTCCCTTCCTTGGTCTTCTTTGCTTCAGTCTTTTGGTGTTTTCTCATTGTGTCCTTGCTCCAACCCTATATTGTGTTGAGGACAAGATGTAAACTTTCTTGTACTATGACAGACAGATTCAAATGAATTTTTATCTGAAACTGAGATCTTTATTAGTGCCGTGAAGTTCTGGTGTCATCTTTATAGATTTTTTTATTTGTAGTCTTTTGTTTCTATAAATATCACACCAAGGTATTTACTTTTTACAGTGTACATGTGTATGAGATTTAAATTCATAATTTTAAAGTACATTTTGCATTGATACAAAATTTAAACCAATATTAACATTACCTGCCAAATATTTAGAATAAATTTACTAGGGTTTCTTGGGATTATTGGTAATTTTGGCATTGAAAATATACTTTACTTTTTGATATGAAGTGAAGGTTGAAATATTTGCCCTCGATCCTTTTCCTGTACACAAGTTTCTTTTATTATGATGCTCTCTGGCAATGTTGCTGTGGCATTAAGTATTTTATGGTAAGTACATGTTAACTAAGTCAGTAGTCTACAGTAAGTACACATTGTAAGGATTTGTCTACCATTAACTGTATCCAAGTTCCCAGTAATTGCCATACTATAGACAAACCAGACTGTGAGGGACCTTCTTTCCTCAACAAAGCTTACAAGGAGGAACTGATTTTTAGCTCACCTCGATGAAGTCGAGATGAACTTATGCTATACCCCCGGCATTGGCGTCGGCGTTAGCATCGGCATCCTGGTTAAAGTTTTAGGAGCAGGTCCATTCCCAAGTGAATATAAGCCCTATCTGGACCAAACTTGCAGGGATAATGCATCTAGGGATGATGGACACTACCAGACTTGCTTCGGATGCTTGATCTGACCTACATTTTCCAGATGAGTGACCAGGTTAAAGTTTTTTGAGCAGGTCCATTCCCAAGTAACTATAAGCCCTACCTGGACTAAACTTGCATGGATGATGCATCTAGGGATGGATGAGTGACCAGGTTAAAGTTTATGGAGCAGGTCCATTCCCAAGGAACTATAAGCCTTACCTGTACCAAACTTTCATGGATGATGCATCTAGGGATGGACACTTTCAGACTTGCTTTGGATGTTGGATCTGACCTACATTTTCCAGATGAGTGACCAGGTTAAAGTTTATGGAGCAGGTCCATTTCCAAGTATATATAAGCCCTACCTGGACCAAACTTGCAGGGTTGATGCATCTAGGGATGGACACTACCAGACTTGCTTCAGTTGCTTGATCTGACCTTCATTTTCCAGATGAGTGACCAGGTTCAAGTTTTTGGAGCAGGTCAATTCACAGTGAACTATAAGATTTACTTAAATAGAACTTGCATGAATATTATTGTCAGGATGCACACTAACTATAAAGAAAATTTTCTGTCGACTGTGACATTTGCACTTCTTATACTGATAATATTCATCGACTTGAGCTTTGTAATCTTTGATTACCTATGTTTTGGTGTAGCAGAAGGATTTGAAAATTGGCTAAACAGTATCATTTGAATACAGACTTGTAATCTTATAAGATGAGTGTTAATTAATATGTCAGTTTTAATGTAAAATTTCATTCTCGTCATTATATAGAGCAATTACATAATTCGTGAAAATTTTGTTCATAAAGAACTTGACTATCAATAGAAAACATAATTAATATGTCAGTTTTAATGTAAGTCATTTTAGGTCACATTAGATCACCAAACTCTCATTCAGGCAACCTAATCTCAAAAATTATTTTCCTTATACATGTAATTAGGTGTAGGGTTAACAAGGTTGTACTTTTGTATATTGTATGGTTTTCAAGGCCATTGCTGAAAGATAAAAGAACTTAAAAATCAAGTTGAAGCAAGAGGGGGAAAACCAACTCTCTCTGCAATCAATTTTCCTCAGGACATATTAATAAATGAAGCAATAATATTTCAAAGTATGACTTTTTAGGATATTAATTTTGTTTTTTTTCTGTTTGTGTTAGATGCATTGGAATACAGTCATTATTGATGGTGCTATGATTATGAATACTATGCATAATTTTACATGTTGATACATGAAAATTGGGGGTACATGTAAATGTCATATTTACATTTGCAAATGTCTTTTTTTCATAAAAAAAATATCAAACATTAAGGCATATTAAACATTAAGGCATATTCAGATCTGCATATAACACAGGGAATAATACTCTACTTGGTGGGGAAAATCTTGAAAATAATTTCTAAAATGGTAGTAGAGCTTTATTTTTGGAAAGGCTTATTTTTTTTTAAATTCGAGAACAAACTTTTCAGAAAAACAAGGGAGTCCCACATAATGTCTCTGTTCCTCTGTGCACCCTTAGGATATTTTTTTTATATTACAATCATTTAGAAACCATAATATATTTTATTCACCAATCCTGCAAATCATTAATAACTTGTAACTTTGTTATAGCATTGATCCCATTTCCTATAATCTGAGCATTTATTCCTTTGAGTGTTTAATTAAGTAAACATTTTAAAACTGTTCAGTATAAAGTGGAATTGCCAGTACTATTTTCCCCCCTTTCCTGGATCATTAAAAAATTTACTCATTGCCAGTTGTTCATTAGATATCAGTGTGACATACAATAAATCAATATTGATAACAAAATCAATACTCACTATAAGCCTAAATGACAATAAGAATCACAATGATTAGTAACAAATATCAGATGATACTATTTTAGTATTTTCTGTATTTACATTAATACAGTATGTTTAATTAGTATCCTTCTTGTGTTGAGAAATTTGAGATATCCAGTAAGTCTTTTAAAGTAAACTTCACATATGGGCAAAATTCCATATCATCCACTTCTCAGCCTTTTATCAATTATGAATACTGCTGATAAAAAAAACTCCACAAGATTATTACATTACCCGCATTTCAAAAGATTTAAGGGACCAACTCATCATTGCTTAAATTGATTATTTTAAAATTCTATTGTATTCTTTGCCGGAACTCTTCAATAATTGAAGATTGAGAATTATGGTGAGAACATACATGTACTGAGCAAGTAATAAGTATAGCCTTTCAATTGTCTTTTATATAAACATATCAGTCCATGCTATTCTTGAGAAGTTTGCGGCTTTTTGTTTCTATGACTTATTTTTGTGTGGGTGCCCTTGACTTTCGGATGAAAGTCTTCCCAGGGGGAAGATAGGATTGTGTTGTTTTTTTTTTGGGGGGGGGGGGGGCAAGGAGAGTTTGAGGAGGGAGGAATGTAATGGTTTGGGCTGTGGGTATCTTAAACTGTGTGACCATATGATCAATTGGCAAATTATATAATTTTGTATATATAGGAAACTTTTTTTTTTTAATTGTGCTTTTCTTATTCCTTGTTCAGTCCCAATGGCGGGATCTAAAAAATTTAAAAATCATATGAAACAGATTTTAAGTAACTTTTTTTCATACAACAATTAGCTAAATTTCACATACATTCTATAATCAATAAACATCAAAGGAACTTAACGGATATATATATATCATCATTATACCTTCAAATTGTAATAAAATATTAAACCTGGAGAAATCAATCTTTCTCAGCATAATGGGTTATTCATTCATATCAGTAATAGTAAAATGGCTCAAAGACCATCAGAGTGTCATGAATATCACTTAAGCTACGGTCACTCTTGCCCCACCTGGTACTGGAACTCTCAGGTCTCTATCTGGGAAAAAGTTTGAGCAATATTGTTCAAAACTGGGAATTTCATCACTAGATGTACACAACAAAGTTTGAGCAGTTTATGTAAAACCCTTAGTGATGCTGCATCCCAGGTGAAATTTTCTGGAACAGCTTTCATTTCAAGTACTTTTATGCCCAGTTTAATGATCAGATATACATAGCCTATATGCTTTAAAAATGTTTCACTGTTACTGTACTGGTGTAGGTTTCAGATGCTGGATTTTCAGCCAAAGAATGACCAGGTTAATGTTTTTACTTTTTAGAGGGTTAAAGTTTTGGAACAGGTCCTATTTCCAATTTACTATAAAAACCCTATGTCAACCAAACTTGAAGGGAAGATCTAAGATCTGAAAAATGCCCACTCTCAGACTTGCTAATGTGATGCTGGATCTGACATTTATCTGACATTTTTCTGGATGAAAGACCAGATTAATTTTTTGGTTGCTGATTTGAATCATATTTCTGGATGAAGGTAGGATAATTTAAAAGCAAAATTTCATAGAGTGACTATTCATAAAAAATAACATGATTTACAAGAACTACTTGGCCATTTTTAGCCAATATTGGTACAAAGCATTCCTCTATGAAGGGGATTCCAAATTGTAAAAAGAATAAAGGGCCAAGCTTCCTTCCTAGTGGAGATGATCAAGAAAAGGCTAAAATGAGGTGGTGATCGTTAAAAAAATCTTAAGAACCACTAGATCAAAAAAGCTGAAACGTGTGGAAGCTTTGTTCAAATCCTGGACAGTTGTATAGGATGGGGACACAAAAGGTGATGAAAAGTACAAAGGAATACATAGTTTTTTTAAAATTAAATTTATGTTAAAGAAACAGTAGGGCAAAGTGACCCATTTGAGCATTGTGGCCCAGGGGCCTCTGGTTTTAACATACATTTAAATCAACTTCAAGAAGCTTCATCTTCTATTTGTACAATTGCAAGTCTTGGCTATAAATATACAATATTTGTAAGCAGACATAGTACTCTGACACTATCTAGTTTTGCTATCTTGCATTACAGCTGATTAGCTGTCAAAAATAAGTATATATAGTAAATCTTCAAATCATTAAACCTCCATAGATAGACTATTGTCAGCCATTAGTCCGTCCTTCTGACGTGGTGTGTTCAGCATTTTGTGATTTTTAAATCACCTTTGTAGAAGGTCATTTCTCAGATCTATATGGTACTTATCTGTACTTTTCTCAAAATGTTCTACATTCTGTATCAAAAGGTGTTTTGTTTTTCATGAATAACTACATCGTATATGATGCATTTTAACATTAGGAATAGAAATCTTTGTATCAAGGTTGGCATTGCATTTTATTGCAGTCACATAGCATCGTTTTTAAACGTGGGGGGGGGGGCACCCAGAAATTTTTTTTTTTACTTTACCTGAAAAAGTTGACAAGCAAATAAAAAAAAAAAAAAAAAGGAGAAGAAGGAAAGAAAAGTTGCCCAAAGTCGAAAATCCTATTTCGTGGGAGGGGGTGTAGAAGCCAACTTTTTTCAATGCCAACTTCTTTCATTACCAATTTTTTATACTACATATACTACATTTTCCTTATATCACAAAAAGTTTGGGGGGGGGGGGGCAACCAGCCTTTCCATGAACATTTCCTATAGTATAAGTAATATTTGGGGAAAAAGTGGGGGGGAGGCCTCCCCTGCCCCCCCCCCCCTCCGTTGCTACGTGCCTGTATTGAGTAACACAGTTTGGGCTGTGCTGTGTTAATGTCATCGTCTCAAGCCACGGTCCGGAGTCTGCATATAGCTCTTTCCTAGGGAGAGGATCGTACATTTTGGCCGTGGTTTGCGACGATGTGTTAATATCGTGTTTTTTTAATAACCCCCTTTACCTTGATAGATGTTGCTATGAGTTGTCCAATTACTGAATTTGGAGAATCGCAGTATTGGGAGCTTTTATTCTTATATTGCTATATGTTGTTTAAGAATATATTGTTGAAAATTAAAATTTTGATTTAAAACTCAATCTCAGCAGAGTGATACAATATTGATTTTGCCTCTTTAAATTTTTTTTTTCAAAATTTCCTTCGTACCAAATTTATTTGTTTCGTTATTCTTTTGATTTTTTTTTTTTTTTGGAAAGGGGGGGGGGTTTGTTTGAAAAATCATATTTATTTGATATATTTTGAAAGTTTAGTCCCTCATTATTAATCTAACTTACAATTGAAAATTTCTTCTTCGACATTCGTTTTATAATGATATACCTCGATTTTTGTTTGTTTGTTATTTTAGACAAACAATACTACTTAGCTGGACACAGTTTGCCATGCATCGAAATCATAATACTAGTATTCCATATATATATATATATATACAGGTACATGTATATGATCATAAAAGTTTACTCGCCAATGGATCGACCGACAATCTGACAGATGGGCATTGGGGCAATATTAAAGTAGGCTTTTCCTTATGTCAGTCATGATTTCCTGTTGGAAGAGAAGGGGGTGGGTGGGTAGATGAAATAAATGTATATACAGTAAAACTCGTTTTGTACGAACACGGAAATTGCGAACGAAGTTATCTTGGATCCTCAACTATATATATATTTAATAAATTCCTTATACGGATATAACGAATTACGGATATAGCAAAGCAATTTCAGAGGTCCCAGTTACTTCGTTATTACCGAGTTTTACTGTACTATTATTTCTTCTATTTACAGTTTTGTTTATTGTTTTAAAAAAGTGTATGAATACCCCTTCCCCTTTATTACACGTCAAAACAAACGTACCAGGCCGTGACATGGCTTGGCATCACGTGACTTCGTCTGGTTCCTCCCCCACTCCGTATAATATTCTGTTTATCAACTGTTTATATACGTTTTGAATTCCAGGGTTTCGATTCCTTTCATTATTTATTCATTATAATTTTTTTCATACAAAATACAAGGGTTAACTGTCGTTACTGTGTGCTTAATTGGACGAACGAAATAGCGGTGGTTACAATGCTAAAGAGGTTGGCATCCTATATTTTTATAAATATCTGAATTAATATGTATGATATGCTTGCTTCATTAAACTTTTAAATTATCGACGTAAGACAGTTTTTTTAAGATCGAGCTTGAAGTGGGATGTGGTTGCTATTTACCTCGATTTCTAAAAGAATAAAAAAAGGTATACAAATGATCAGACAATATATTAACAACGCCCAGTCCAGCAATAGCAACATATTCCAATCCTGCACATGCATTGGAAGAAGTTGGACCCTTATCCCCCCTTCCTTTCTCAAATTTGGAATCGAAATATTTTTTGTAAACCTAAGCAAATCGACAAATAATTCAGATTGAGGGGCAATATGAAAACCATCTATCCTTCTGTATTCAATAATCCAGAAGTGAAAAAAGAATTAGATAGATTACACAATCAGTACGTACTGGTCCCTGCTGACAAAGCAGGTAACAACATTGTCTTCGTTTGTAAGGCTCATTATATAAACTGAATTTTAGAAGAACTTGGATTTAATTCTGTATATGGTAATCCAACTTATACTCATAGTTCCCTTTCTAAGGAAGACATTCTTCAAAATCATATGTCAGTTTTGAATATTTTTTAATATCCCAAACAACCAAAATGCATTTGATTTACCATACCTATATTGGATTCTGAAACTCTTTAAAAATCCTGACAAACAAAGATACATAGCGGGTTCCAGTAAATGTTCAACCAAGCCATTTTCTTTACTGCTGACTAAGATATTAACAGTAGTGAAAGAGAAACTTCAAGAGTACTGTGCTACAATATATTCGATAAGTGGTGTAAATCAGATGTGGTTTTTGGAGACCATGTCTTCCAACAATTTATGGGAATTCCCTTGAGTACCAATTGCGCCCCATTAATAGCAGACCTATTTTTATATTCATATGAAGTAGAGTTTGTCCAAAATTATACGTGAAAAGAAGAAAACACCTGCTGTGGCTTTCAACTCGACATTTCGATATATCGACAACGTATTGTCAATTAACAATGGTTATTTCCATTCTTATGTCGATACGATATATCCCGGTGAGTTTGAGATACTGAGTACTGTAGAAGTACTTTTTTTCCGCGTTGTATTAATTTACGCTATGAACGCGGTCACGCATTTTCCGCGGAAATTTGTCCAAGCGCACTTAATAATAATGTAAGGCATATACACTGTAGTTACAGTCTAAGAAATCCGCATAATTTTCTACCCGAGGATTAAAAAGAAATTGAGATTCCGCAGAATTATGACCCCGTGGAAAAAAGTACGTCTACAGTAAAAGATACCACAGAGTCTGACACATTAATGTTTCATATTTGGATATTCTACTTGAAAAAGACGTTAATGGTATATAATCTAACAACCAAGCTCTATGATAAACATGATGACTTAAACTTTTCATTTGTCAACTTCCCTTACTTATGCAGCAATTTATCTTCATCGCCTGCATACATAGTTTGTATCTTTCTACTGATTCGATACGTAAGAGCATGCTCTACGTATGTACAATTTCTAAAACGAGGTTAATTATTTACAAACAAGTTGATGAAACAAGAATATCAGTAGGTTCGTTTAAGGTCATCATTTCGTTTAGTTCTATGGTCGATACATTAAAATGACCTTGTCAGCAAATACAATTTCTCATTGAGTGAAATGCTTCAACTGATCCCACATGTGATATTTTGGAGTTCAGTGTTTGCTCTGCTCCATTGCTTCTTTTTGTATTGTTTTATGGACTTTTAAGCTTTGATACTGTTCGTTTTCTCCACATACACTTCATTCCAGTAATACAAGTGATTGTATTGTATATATTGTTTAATGTCCCTCTCCGAGAATCTTTCATTCATATGGAGACGCCACCACTTGCCGGTGGAGAGCTGCAAATTTTGTCCTATACTCGGCCATTGAGCACCGAGGGAGCACCTACTGCGGCAGGGGACCTCGGTTTATACGGTGTCATCCGAAGGACCAGTCTCCACGTCACAGTTGGATTCGAACTCCTTACCTTGCGACTCTTAGAGCAGACGCTCAAATCACTGCGCTACGCGGGCGTAATACATGTGAGGAATTTCTCTAAATTATCATTTGTATGGGATATTCAATAGCTGCTGGATTTATCATGTTTATGAAACTGTTGAAAACAGAAAATATAAACAAGCTAGGCTAGCCACGTTCACCCCACTCCAAACTTGATCGAAAAAAATTGTTTTAGTCAATAAATTTCAAAGTTTAAAAAAAGGACAAGAACAAAAACATCCCAAAATGCCAGTAATTAATTCAATCTAAATTAGTAATAATATCTTTGAAGCAAACACGTCGTTCCTATTAATCCAGATATTTATAAAATCTCAGAGCCTAACTTTTTTTCGAATTGCTACCGCCGCCATCTTGGGACACGATTGGGGAATTTAATTTTTGTGTTTTCATGGGGGAAAATCTTTCTTAAACATTAAACAAACAAAATACTTTTTAAATTTGGACCCCCCCCCCCCCAAAAAAAAAACCCATTCTTTTCTGGTATACAGTCAAAATTTAAAATACAATTTTTGATTTAATGTTAGCAGTACACAAAAAGGAACTTTTTTAGTATTATAACGATTACGTTAAATCAAACATTGTCTGATGCCGGCCCCAATCTTATCTACCTGTGTCTTTAATTTTTTTTAATGATAATCTTTGGTGAAAGTCCAGTGATTTTCTTAACTGTAAAAACCTCAAGAAAGAACATTGCGTTCAATAGTTTTGCTGGACCAGGGGTATCTTTATTGAATAATAGTTTAAGAGAAGAATGTCATATTTTATAGACTTTGGTAAATAATTGACCACCCAGCCTCGTTTAACTCTTAAGAGTTTTTTTTTTCATATTGCATGCATATCGCGTATGAAAGTGTCTTTAGAAAACTTCAAATATCCTTTTTTTTCTCAAAGGAAGTTATAAGACATTTAATTCCTTCTAAGGTTTAATCTTAATTTTTCTTACTTTTGGTTTATGTCTTCATAATAATTTAGATAGATTTATGCATATTATTAATGAGAACAATTCAACTGTGCCTATTACTTTCTTGACGAGCAAAAAAAAACAACCTTATTTTTCCATTTTGTTCCAGCTTTATGTCAAGAAAACTTTTCTAGATTTTTTTCAAGTTTATTAGATTCAAATTTTATAAACACAAATACCCGTAGGCTATCCTCTTGTTTAGAGCAATTGAAAACTCAAAAAAAAAAAATTATAAACTCAATTCAATTCCCTCACGACCAAGGTGAATTAGAAAATATGAACTCGATGTTCCTGGATTGAGAGTCTATCTGAGATAGTTGGCCAGGTATGGGGAGTTTGGTACAGGGGCGTAAGGCTTAGATAAATATGGATAAAGTTTGTTATATTGCAAAACCAGCCTTCCACAACACTTACTGGTTAGTCTTTTGTATCTATTTACAAAAGAAAAATTCTTCGAGCAAGAGAAGACGACGACTTTCGATTTCTGCAAAAAATACCACTTTTTAAATAAATTATAAAAAAAGAAAACTAGATATTTGAAAACTGTAACTTTTGGCAGGAATATAGAAAACTTAGGCACTGAGGGTTACAAATGCCAGCTGGACATTTTCATTGTTAAAGTACACGTACTTTTGTTCGCCGGATCTTGCACCCTATGCGCCATAGGTGTTAATTAGATCTCGGATTTTTTTCCATTTAATTAATCCTTATTGTGATTTGGCTTTATCCATCCGCACAGACATATATCTGTATCTGTAACTTATATTATATAAATTAATGTTTATAAATAATTTTGGGGGGATGAAAAGAGAGAGGAGAGAGAGTCTCAGACGAAACATCATACTTTACGTACTCATTTGTAACCCGTTGAATATTGAAATCCACTGAACAACATTTCCTTTATTTCTTATGCAAACCACTGTTGTTCATCAGTCAGTTAACATCACTCAGCAAGGCACCTGCATAGATATTTGAGCAACGGCTCTTCCATCAGTTATGCAATGCCATACACATCTATAATACAATATTAAACATATTTTATACTTTTAATGTCTTCTTTATACATATATACATATAAACAATAAAATGTTGTTTTTTTTTTTTTTTTTTTTTTGTTTTTTTTTTTTGTTAATACGGGATTTAACGTTTCAGCTATTGCAGAAAAATTACATAACCCGCTTACGAGGGTTGTCTTTTTTCTGCAATATTTCTGTCACGATGTAAGAAAAGCTAGTGGGACGTATATCTTTAGCTAAAACAATAGCTATGATACAGAGAAGTCGAATTGATAATAGGAAACGGAAACCTAGCCTGAAAACTTTTAGGTCTTTTTTTATTTAGATGCAAAAGCCAAACAGGATTATTATTTACATGAACTTTAATTTTTTACATGAACACTTTATGAAGTACAGAGTTTGATTTTATTAAGAAATGCAGACTTCTTATCATTACATAAAGAGACCCGTATAAATTCAGGGATCACTTGCCCAAAGGTCAATGTAATAAAAAGACCAAGGTTTTTTTGAGCTTCTATTTAACTTAGTCGATTTTACACATTTAATTTAATACATGAACTTAAAACTATAATTTCGTAACCTTTGTTACTTTGATTGCTAATTATTTCCACATTTGATCGCTTTGAACAACTAAATTTGATTTTTGCATTGTTATGCATGGATATAATTACGTGATGTCACAGCGGGTGTCAAATTTTCTCTCAGAGTAATTAAATTTCATTTACTTATAGTTAGGCGCACTTGAACGAAAAAGTGCAAGATATTTAATCGCAGTCGGCGTGTAATGTAGATATAGAATTTCAAAAAATGATATTAACTGGCTATATTATACAGTTACAGTTCAATGGACCATGCCTGTACACGGCCTAGGTGTATTTGGCATTTGGCGAGGAACAAGTTTAAACCTTATATATTTATTGGCAAAGGCATTGTGAAATTATGGTCGTATAGATTTTAAAAAGAACGGATTAAGCGAAACCAACAAAACCATTAAAAAAGGTTAGTTGTTTGTAGAAAGCAAATCATTTTCTTTCCGTTTCTCTATTGAATTTTTTTTTGAAACTGCAACCATTCTTGCGTGATTTCATAACAAGACCGTTTTGGATCGTTGGTGACTGCACTGTTCTATATACGTCATAGGTTCAGTGCCGTTGCTGTGTGTGCCGCGAGTCAATACAGTTTTCAGAACAATACTCGGATTAAGTGGACATTAAATGTAGGACTGGACATTTTTTTCTTTCTAAAGTTAGTTAAAAGTTTCAATTCTTGTGGATATTAGAGCCAGGAACTTTTGGGGTGTTTTGTGACTGATACGGGTACAATTCTGTGTCTTTAATCGATTCCTTTTATTGTCATGTTATTTTTTCCAAAGACGAATCTTTATTGTGAAAAAAAATGCCATTGAACATAGTGAATAATTGATTTCAGTATATATTGTGTACCAGTGTACTCTGTCTCTGAAGCCACCAGGTAAGCAGCACCGTGTTCTGAAAACGAATCGATGTCCATGCTTTTTCAACTGTATAACAATAGGGTTTTATAATCCATGTAGTTTATACATTATAGATATCGTTCGCAACTATATTTTAAAAATGATTTAGAAAAGAGGGAAAATGTTTTGAGAGGATTGTTGTACGATTTTCTTTTTTTCAGATCGGACGAGGATCAGACAAATGAACTTAGAACTCTGCAAGGATTTGGCGTTATGACGAAATTTTGTATCGGGCTGAGTATCCATCGGAATTTAGTGATTGTTAAGTCACTGTTTTACGGAGGTTGAGGAGGAAATTACACACATAATCATATTAATTGAATGGAAATGAAGGGAAAAGATGGTGACAAAAATCATCTAAGTCCCTTTGATCAGAATGGAACACAGGGAAAAGACGGACGAATTTCGCCGTCATGGCGCCCCTCGTCTGCCAAAAGTTCTAGAGTGGGGGACGAAGAGGAAGACACGGGACCTCGTTTCCGACTTTATGACAAACGGTCATGGGAGGACCAAGTTCAGAAGGAAAAGGATGCTCAAAGGAAGTTAGACAAGAACAATGGCAAAGCCGTTGCACATCTGGTGGATGGTGAATTAAAGTTTGAAGACGATGAAGAGGAAGCGAAAAAGACAAGAGACCCCACACTACAGGAGGGCAATATCTTGCCTGACGAACTTTCGGAGGTGTTCACTGTTGATTACTATGGAAAACCCTTGGAGGAAATTGATAAATATATCAAAGACAAGGTAATTTCTCAAATTTCAGTAAAACGCTGGATTTACTAATCAAAGGTATGTCTGAATCCAGTACAGTTTATCATCTACATAAAGCTTGTTCCTAATCAAGGAACCAAACTTAGAAAAGATGTTCTGATCAATAGCAATAGGGAATAAGTGTTGAAATTGTGTTCCTGTGAACCTTAACTTGAGTACAAACAATATTCTAGGGAAGGGGGGATACCTTACCCCCACCAAACCTCTATCCCCTTTATGATTCATGCTTAGCAAATAAAAGTGTGTCTTAAAAAATCTTCATTTTTTTTAACACAAATATTTTTGATATACCAAGACAAAGATTATTGTTAAAAATTTTATATAATCCCAGTGTCACAATTTTTAACCAAATAAAGGACCTTATAAACAAATGCTATTAAGTGGATTTAAAGAATGATTTCATAATATTTAACAGCTAATACCTCAATCAGGCATATAAAAAGCTTCCATAGCATGAAGAAATGTATTGTGGCTTAAGCAGGGGACCTAGATTTGTACAGTAGATTTACAGTCATAAGACACAAACCTTTATGGGATAAACCCAGATCATACCTCTGTAAAGCCTTATCATACCAACAATCTGATTTTTATAAGCGATACTAGCTCTTACCATAAATTAAATAAAAAATTATTTTCAAACATAATTACATTTTATATGAAGCAATAAATTGACCCCATGATTGTCAAGTTTTGTATTGGATGTACAATGACAAATGCAAGAAGCAATTGTTATCTTTTCAACTGCGTCCATTCAAGTAATAAGAAGCTATTGTGTTTCAATACAAGTTCATTGAAGCTGAATGTAGATATTTAAACAAATCCTTTATATCTAGCGATATTAAATCACTACCCAGTGGAAAATATTTACTGCCTCCAATGCCAACTTCATATTTATAAGCAATGTCTGACACATGTTACTGAGGTCTAGCAGACATCTGTACACCTGAAAATGTGAATCAGTGAACAGTACTCACAAGTTATCATTGGCTTAAAACAATACATATTGTATTCATATTTTATAGTCAAGATTACTCAATACCAAATAGGCATCTATATACAGTAGATTTTATTTTGCCATTGAAAAATATTATCAATATATTTCGGCTTTGAAATATAAGTTGTGATGGTGATTCTTGGAATTGAAATGTACATCTTTTAAAAATTCAGTTTTAAAAATCCTTTGTCGTCTAGGCCAAAATTTAATCTTAAGTTTCACGTGAAAAAACAAAAAAAAATCAGATATAATTATATAATAACAAAATTTGTAGAAATACTTAGAAATAAAAGAATTATATTGAATTTTAACCAAATTAAATTATGCAATACAGCAGGCAATTGTAATTCACTTCAAATGATATTAAGTTTTTCTTCTCCCAAAATTGTCTTTTTTCTGAGGAGCAAAAGGACCTGGTAATAAATTCCATTAAATTAGCACAGCATGAACAAGATGAGGGAAGCATAGATCAATTTGTATGCAGGAAGTTAGTATCGCTAAAATCATGTCCCATTGATTCTCAATGTGTTTATTACAAGGAAGATTGAATTTCAGAATATTAAACTGAGTGTTGATAGATTTATTGGAGGGGTGAAATTGGTGGATTTTAAAACTTTTTTCCCCATATTATCTCGATTTCAATTTTACCTTTCTAGAGAAACAACGGAGAAGGATATTTATTTTTAAGAACTCTTCATGGATCTTGTCTTTTTAATTTCCAAATTATATTCTGTCCACTATTGATCTGGATTGGTTTGTTTATTTTTGTATCATCAACCTTCTGTAATGTTATCAATAATCTGGAGATGACTATCAGCTAGACTTAATTATACATTTCGTGCAACTGCAGCCAGTAATCTATATAAGTATGACACCTGTCAGGAAAACCTTAATTAAACCTCTAATGCAACTGCATCCAGTAATATATACAGAAGATATAAACATCATATACTGTCAGCTTCTTTTCATGTAACTATATCCATTAATCAAATGTGATATAAATATGTTATTTACCACTTCAAAAGCCCACAGATTTGTACTTTTGATTGAAATAGCTTTTCTTGATTTTATATTTATTGTTTGGTCAATAGAAGTGACTTGGTTTGTTTATTGTTAATGAAAAGTAGCACTTCTCCCCTGAATTCTATAATAGTACTTCCATATCTAATTAAGGCATTTTTTTCCACTTGCCATTTCTCCAATTACATCAAATAAAGATTTCTCATGAATAACAAATGGCAGTAGCAGATTTCCGGTTTCTCCTGAACTACCCATGGAGAAAGGGAACAGACTATTTATGGAGATACATTTTTTGTCATAATTTTTTAGCTTTCATTTTGTTGCCATTCTTAAGAATCTTGGTGTCCTCATTACACATTCTGTTACTAACATAAACTTGGCCTGTGTTCGGTTGCTTTCAGCACACGATTCATGGAAACAAGGTATACTTTATGTGTGCTTATGAATAATCCGAACATGGTCTGTTTCAAGTAACACTATTGATCAAAAGTATTGACCAGATGAACAGCCAAATACAATTTGTTGACTTAAAAATTCAATGAATATAATTGAAAACATTGTAACAACAGACTTTCTCTATAGGATAGACGTTGGGCATGAGAGTTTAAAAATTGAAGAAAGTTCGAGGGTTCTTAGGCAGTCACAAGCTGAAGCGTTTGATTTACTCAGTGAAGTGGACTTGTTTGGCCAACACTAAAACAAATAGAAAATGACCACTTAGAAGGAGGACCTTTTGAAAATGAATAAGAATAATTTCTATCTTAGATATTTTGTTGGAGGAAAGTACAAATGCTCTCCTAACTTTTCTTATTTATAAATGAGACCTTGAAAACAGCATTAAAAAAAAAAATGAGTTATTTCATTTTATTTTGACTAGAGAGAAACACCCCTTTTCATAATTTGATTAGATTTATAAATATGAATGACAGAATAAATCCTTGAGAGGATGTTAGATATATAATAGATCCCTGTACAGCATTCAGACAGGCTTTGTTGCTTACT
The DNA here is from genome assembly GCF_032062105.1 of Saccostrea cuccullata. Classification (NCBI taxonomy): domain Eukaryota; kingdom Metazoa; phylum Mollusca; class Bivalvia; order Ostreida; family Ostreidae; genus Saccostrea; species Saccostrea cuccullata. The sequence continues at coordinate 307,864 of NW_026936234.1, read as the reverse complement.
GGTTCATTTTCTGAAGAATTTCTTTTTGTGATTGCTTAGTTAAAAATGTTAAGAGATTTAAAATCCTAAATATATATTGATATATACATCTTCTTCATGAGACCAATACCTTAAATGATTTTTGGACACTTGAATTTTCTATATACATGTCTGTAAAAATTAGTATTTAGAAAACCTTATTTTCATTTTATAAAAAGAGTTGAGGGATTTCAAAATCATTATCTCAGAGATTTAGATTAAGTGGGATTCTCAAGTGTATTTTTGAGCAAATTAAATTTAGTGGGAGGACTTGTGAAGATTATCAAATTGACATTTGGGCAAGTTGAGAAAAAAATCTTTAAAGGTAGATACTTGTGATTTGTAAGATATTGTCATAGAAAGGAATTGGGATATCATTTGGAAACTGCCACCCAATGACATTTTTAAAAATGAGTATGTCTGATAAATATTTACATGCATAGATCCTTGAAAAGTCATCTTAAATATTCTATAAATGTACTACAGTTTGTTACTTTATTCTTTGGTTTTGTCATTTAATGTTGAGATCGATAGAGGGTACATTGTACTTTTCTTATCATTTCTCTTCATATTTCTCAATTTACTTTGGGGATATTTCTCTTTGGACCAAGAAAAATACTGCAATTGAGATATGTATATCAATAACTGGATTTGGGAGATTTATAGGTAATATATTATAAGCGTTATCAGTTAAACTTATGAAAATGGACTTTAGGGGGGTTATTTACTCAACCAAAAGATATAGTGTGAAAGGTCCCTAGTTTTTGATAAAAATGTCAGACCAGAGCTACATGTAGAGTATGGATCACTTTGTTTCCGAGTCAGATATGTTAAAATTTTAGAAAGATATCATTGTGAATTATTTTATCATCCACTTATAAAAAGTACATGTATTGGGATGAATAGTGTACTAGATTAGGAAGGGGGAAAATAGCTTTTTTAGCTAATTGATTTTTACAGTCTACTAATGCTTAAAAAAATGAATGTTTCATGGTAACTTCACGAATTTAGTACATAACATCCTATCAGTTGATACAATGATATCAGTTGACTAACTCCACAACATCTTTATAACAAAGCATTCCTAATGCGAGGACATTTTCACCCTTAACAACAGTGAAGCGATTTTTGTGCCGAATTTAATATCCCCATTCACTATCCCATAAATCTGTAGACATATCTAATGTGATGATTGAACAATAACTGCCAGCTCCATTCCATCTTAATCTAAGACATAAGTTGATTATGTCCTTACTAAGTAGAAGTTTCATTGTGAATTCTAAATTTCCTTATGACCAAATTGGAATTTCACACTTTTTGTCAGTCAGCTGATTATTGCTTTCCAGTATATGTTTTTTCAGTAAATGTCAAAGTTTATTCTTTTTTTCCCTATAAATGGATTGTATTAACTAGAAACCAATTGGTTTTCAGTAATTTTTATCACAAAATACAATTTTCATACCAGTTGTCTGCTTATATGTCTAAGACTTATTAAATTGTCGAATAAGTATTTAAGTTTCTTCCGATAAGTTTATTTTTAACCTTGTAAGTTGAAATTACATTAAATGCTGTACCTTCATGTACAAAAAAAGTATTGATCATAAAAGTTTCAAACAAGTAGTTAGCATCTCCTATTGATTACCCAAAGTGATTATTATTTTAAAATCACCACCATATAAGCGCTTTGATTTTTCTCAATGAAGTGAATCCCCCTCCATGATGGAGGCTTGATCATTGTCATTGTGTCCTGGTGGAAGTGAGATAAAATTTAGATTCATCATCGTTATTGTCATTTTATTATTATATATAAGACATCGTGATGTCCGTTTCTTTCTTTAGAACACTGCACCCTTTGACTCTGAATCTCTGTTTTAAATCAGGACAACAATTAGTTGTTAGTTTTTCAGGACTGTCAGATCAAAGCTTACAAGCCGTAGTTTTTGTTCTGACTATAACCCAAATCCCCTGATGATGTGATTACAGTGTAACGGCCTGGCTAGGTACTATTTCCCTGTGTCAAATGTACCTACATGGAGATTGAATTTATATTTAAAATTCTGTTCTGTGTTGTAATTTTTATGTTCTGCGGAGCCGATTTAAGGATCTGTTATGCTCCATAATCATAATTGTATTGCAACTTGGTGATCTCAAGATGCCCCTATTATTGCAATGACACAATACATTTCTTCACATAGTTTTGTGTAAGGTTATGTCTTTGATCTGATAATGGCCAGCTCTTTTGAGAGACAATGGCTTTTCTTTTGTCTTCAGTGTATCCATCATCAGTCCAATTTTGAAGTTCAATAGATATCTGCTCAAAATCTGTACAAAATGTCAATTACATACATCGAATCACAGCTTTTATACTCAAATTGAAGATAAAAATCGGCAATTAAATTATTTAAATACCCCTTAAGTCTTGATTTGCAACTTGAGAACCCGTGTTAATATTTCTACCACATTTCTTCAAGAACATTTTGCTGCGTAGAACTTGTAATTGTTTATTCTGATTTGTTGATTTTTCTCCCTTTCTTCTCATATGTTACTCAACATTAGTTATGAAAATGTAGACTCTTGTTGGATGTGATGTAATAGAAAGTAAATTGTCTCAACAAAGTTTGTTTTATTAGGCTGCAAGTCAGAGATAGCGAAATAATATTCTACTGTGTAGAAGAAAGGCTTTAAAGATTGTCAATATTTGATTTATAAAACAGTTAACATGGTTAATAGCAAGATACATAAACATGATTGCACACATTCAAATTTTCACTGGAAAAGTAATTGCAGAGGACTACAGATTTTTTTAACAATTGCAAAAAAATAACAATTTTAAAATCCAGGAATATATCGAAATGTTGTGCATTCATACCCAATTTTTCTATTGGACATTCAATTTTTCCCCATTATAAAATCTGGAATTCTAGGATATCTTGAACTTTAGTCTTGATCCTGTTGAGTTAGAGATAATGGGGTTTGACTGTAATATATAAATATAAAATGAACAAACTGAATCTTTGTGTTTAATTTTTATTATTTACATATATTAATATATCAATATTAAAATATAATAAAGATGATGATTCATTTAATTAATTACATAGTAAAATTATTAGTATTGATATCAAAACATATTTTAGGTAAAAGTAAAATGCATATCATTATGTACACATAACAACAAAGAATTCTAAAAAATCTCTTTATTGATAAAAATTGGAGAGGACTGCCAGTTAGTCTTCAGGTTCTTTCCTCTGTTTGGTTTGGTGTTTTAATGATTGTGATTAATGGATTATCTAGGATTTGTTTACAATTTAAAAAATTCTTTATTCTTGGAGCCATGCACTTGTTTTAAAGTACACCTTACACATAAAGTTTCACTAAACTCTTTAGCTTAAAACAATTACAAATCTGTATTTGATCTCTGGGTAAAGTCTTAATCCTCTTACTGGTCACCATTGCAATGGGTGATTGAAGTTTCTATGTAGTTTTACCAGTTATGTTCCAAATAAAAATCCATTGAAACTGTTTAACCAAGTCTTTGGTCAAGGTTGGACACTTCAGCAATTTAATTTAATGTGTCTAACGGCTTCTTTACACTGTTTAATGGATTTGGGGGTCATTTAAAAGTATACATAAAGTATTGTGTTGTACATACTGAATAAATGTTAAAAAGAAATGAATTTCCTATTTTTATTCTGCTAATAGTTTATTGTTGGTGATTGATTTAAAGCAAGAACCTTAACGCCAAAAAAAATGAAGTTTTAAATTAAATTGGCTTTAAATATCTGTTAGGTATCTTATAAGCTTAAAAGTTATTGAAAAGAAAAGTAACAATCTCATTGCCTCTTTATGACTGGTAGGAATGTGTCCTGTACTTTTTAAAGTCTGGTTGAGTTAAAAAGAGTTGTATATTATGAATAGCACATCATAGATAATACGTTATGAACAATTCACATTTAAAATAATACCATATCTATAAAGTCAAAATATTGATATGTTACTTTATACATATGCTATTAAATAGCATATGTATAAAGTAACATATCAATAAAGAGAAAACTTTAATTAATTTGTCAGTCATAGATTCGCATTTAAAATCATATATTGGCAAATTCCTGTGGTTGGGTCAAATATTTAACATCCCTCGGCCTAACATTCTGTGCAAGAAGGTCAAATATTATGACTGACTACGGCCCACATAATGAGACAAAGTATGTAATAGTTACAAAGCAATTTTCGGACAATGCTCCAGGTCTCTGTTACGTTTTATTTAATCTCCTTGGCTTTATGTTTCAATCCTACTGCAGAAAATGTTTAATAATATTGAAATGAATATCCAGGATTGATTAACGTCAGATACCGTTAATTTGAAGATCACATTTTTTTTTTTTCAAAAAGACAAATTCTTCAAGAAATGTTGATCCAAGATATGTGTTATTATTGCAATCGGGCGTAAAATTTATCTCCCTTGTTATCAATGTTCAGTGGTTAGAAAAGAGTAACAATGACTGAGACATTGACCTACACTGAATTCACCCAGGAAGATGAATGGGGTTTTTATTACAGGTAACAGATGCTGATCACATCTACACAGTCTGTTTTGTGTACTGTGTTTAATCTGTTAAGCATTTAGATATTGGATTTTTGGTTTAAATGCAATCAATATGATGGGGATTTTCATATATAGTGAAACTTGTTTATAGCTCACATGGTTAAAGCGATCACTTAGTTATACTGGAATATATATTTTATTTTTCAAAAATACAAATCCTAAAAAAGGAATTACCGGTATGTTTGAAGAAATTGATTATCTCCTTGCATTTGCTTTATAAACAGACTTTAAGTAATTCATCTTATCTTTGATGATAGGAAGTTTGCTTCCTCATATTAAAAAAAATATCTCCAATGTAGCCTAGACTTTTTATTCCATAAATGGTAGGGACAAACAAAAAAGAATTAGTATTACCCTCCCATAAACAAGCTAGGTTAGAATTATAATCCTGTTCATAATATCTGATATATTAATGAAGTGGTTGATGATGTTTTCCAACATTCTTTTTTCTCACCTTTTTATGTATTTAAATGAAAGCACTCAACACAGTATTATGTAAGAACAAACTTCTAAAGCACATGTATATAGAATCAGATTTTTGTTAAAGTGACCTCCTTGATAAGTCTAGATCTATTTTGTTCTAATTTGTACATTTTGTTTTCTTTTTGCAGACATTTGTAGCAATAGCACCACGTTTCTCAAACAAATACATTCACCGCTTCACCGCCACTAAAGCTCTTGGGTGTTTGACGCCTTGGAACCCTGTTCGAAAGTTGGCTGTGTATATTGCCACAAATCAATTTTTTGACTATCTAGTCATTTTGACAATTTTGTGTAATTGTGTCTTCTTAGCTATGCCAGATGACCCTGCCTCAGAAACTGCAGAGTAAGTGAAAATAACAAATCAGTCATTTGAATTCTTGCAAAATATTGTTCCTGGTGAGATAAATGTAGGTATTATGCATAATAAAAAAATGTTGATATGTTAATTTTTAGGCTTTCTTGCAACATATTTTTGTAGTACAATAAATAATGAATTTTTGTTGCAATTCAAAAAATGAAAAAAGCTAAAATGAAAGTTTTTGAAATATACTGAATGTCACTATAATAACATTCATTATTACTTTGTCCAATGACAAAAATGGACTTGCTTTCATCGACACTGATTACTGTACAGTAGCGGTATTTATTGTTTTAGAAAGATTATGTAAAACCTATGTTATGCTTTCTTTGCAGATATGTCTTTCTAGGAATTTATACCATGGAATGTATAGTAAAACTTACAGCTCGTGGATTAATAATTAACAAGTTCACATATTTACGGGATCCTTGGAATTGGCTAGATTTTATAGTTATTATATCAGCGTAAGTTTGACCTACATTAGCATCATATGCAGAAAATCAAGGTCACTAGGAATTCTTTACTTAAAAGATTTCTCTTTTAAATTTTCTAGTGTACGTAGTAAAGGAAAACTTCATATTATTAAAAAAAGAATTGATGAACCTTTACTTACCAAAAATGAAAGGACCATATAGATTTCACATTTTAAGTACTTGTGTAATGTTTTCTGAAAAAAGGCAAATTTCAGCATACATTGTGGTTCAAATTTTGAAAGAAATCAACTTGTAACATGGAACATTTTAAGGTTCAACTCATTAATCCAGTGAACATAATGTATATGAGGAACTGAATTACAAACACAAATACTTGATTTATGATAAGATTTATCCAGATGTATCTTTAAGAATTGCTGTAGAAAAGTTCAATAATACTTAAACAATTGAGAAACTTATCTGTTTCCATTGTAGATATGTCACCATTGTCATAGATTTCACATCAGCGCCAAGTACAGGAGAGGAAGATGGAAGTGTTTTCAACCCTCAGATGTTACGAACTTTCCGAGTATTACGAGCTCTTAAAACAGTATCTATAGTCCCAGGTAATTTTATGAACATTCCGAGTATTACGAGCTCTGAAAACTGTATCTATAGTCCCAGGTAATTTTATGAATATTCCGAGTATCACGAGCTCTTAAAACTGTTTCTATAGTCCTAGGTTATTTTACAACTACATGTAAATGTATAAATATACAGACCACTGCAAATCTTTGCTGACTATGGATTGTTCATTGTATTGAATCGTTCTTTATCAGGATTGAAGACCATCGTGGGTGCATTGCTGCGGGCTTTCAAGCTACTCTTTGAAGTGATCATCTTGACCACCTTCTGCCTGATGATCTTTGCCTTGTTTGGACTCCAGGTTTATGTCGGGATCCTGCGACAGAAATGTGTAGCCAATGTCCCCGAGTACAATGCCACCCCTTCCAAGTCATATTTGGCCTTCTATGATGAATGGATGAAAAATGATGGTATGGAGTTTCACTGATGGTGTTTTTGATATTATATTTGTTTGAACTTAATGAATATTTCACTTTGTAAGATGATTTTTTTTTTTAAATAAGTGAGATATTTTAAATTCTCTAATAAGTGATTTACTAGATTGTCAAAAAATTTAATAATTGTCAGTGGCTGTTTTCTAAGCATTTGCATTCAAACTATGGCAGATAATAAAAGTGTGAGTGATTGGAATACCTAACAATTTCCTTTTCATATCACTCTGCCTTCACCTATGAACAGATTTAAGTAGGGCAGTATTTTTGTGATTGAATTATACAATTCTAAGCTAGAAGTATACTTAAAGTTTGTATTTATCAGCTTGCAATAATGCAAACTTTTTTGCTTCAGCAAACTGGTATCAGGATGGAGAAGGGGAATACCTGATATGTGGGAATGCTTCAGCTGCAGGGTAAATACTGTACTGACTGAATCATGAAAGTTCTGTCAAATCTTTTGATGTCTCTATACCTTAAACTGTCTGGTATTTTTTACAGATCTTGTCCGAGTGGTTACACCTGCATGCCAGACATCGGAGAAAACCCGAATTTTGGCTACACAAGTTTTGACCATTTCGGTTGGGCAATGTTGACGTCATTTCAGCTGATTACTCTGGACTTCTGGGAAGACACGTACAATAAGGTCAGACATAGAGGAATGGTTGAATCATGTATAGAAAAACATTTCTAATATTTGATATCGCATTAACTGACATCCTTATATTGAATTTATAGGTTATTCGGGCAATGGGTCCATGGAACGTCTTGTTCTTTGTGATAGTGGTTTTCTTTGGATCTTTCTACCTTATTAACTTGATGTTGGCTGTTGTGGCAATGTCTTATGAAGAAGAGGCTGTCAATACCAACAGGGTATGTCTGTCAAATTAGAATTCTTGGTTCTGTTGTAAAAATTAGAAAAATAATTTAATATCCTTACTTTTTCACCGCCAGTAGTGGACACAGTATTACATGTATAGGGTGTGTCATTCATTTCACATGTATTTGATGATATATGTATCTGACAAAATTTTAACAGATGGAGGAGGAGGAGGAGGTAGGTAAGGGCCAATATTGAGGTTAAGTATTGGCCTGAAATACTGACCCAGTGTATCAATATATATATACTACTAAAGAAGCCAAATCTTAATCAAATTTAATGTTGCTTATCAATATATATATATACAAATAAACAAATAGCAATTTTACTTATTGTAATATCTAATCCATTTCAGCTGTCAGACTTTTTCACCCCACTTTAAAAAAATATGAAATAGAAATAATTAGATTTAACGAAAATTTTGGATGAAAATGTGTGAAATTTCATGTTGGTGAAATGGATGCCTGATCTTAAGTGTTTAATGCTTCATTATAACTTTTCCATGTTCTTTCTAACAAGCATGATACCTTCTTAATGATTGTAAAAGACTTTAATTTGATGATTATTGTGGCTACAGGAAAAAGAAGAAAAGGAAAGAAAGGAGGCTGCAAAAGACAAGGCAAAAAAGGAGGCTGCAGCAGACAAGGCCCAGGCTGACAAGGAAGCGGCCACCAAAGAAACCACCAAATGGAAACCACCCAAGGAGGACGGGAAGCAGTCAAATGGCACCAACAACAACAAGGATTCCAAAGATTCAAAAGTAGGTAACAATTCTAAGTCTGGGACTGTTACTGTCAATGGAAAGCCTTTACAAAATTATGGCAAGGGTCGTAATCCTATGGTCAAAATGCCAAGTAAGGATAGTGGATACTCTGTTCAGAGTAATGTCAGCTCCCACTCTGGAGGTAGCAAGGACAAAGATGATCCCGATAATATCAGCCTAGACAGCCAGTCTAACCCACGCAAAGCGGACTCTGGCACCGGGTCCATGTCACATGGCCTGAACTCGGACAGCATTGACAAAAAGACCACCACACCAATAAAGCCATTTATCAAGCAGGACAGTTTGGCAAATGTAAGTGTTTCCTTTCATTAACAAGGCAATAACATGCTCAAGCTTACTAACTTCAGCTATCTAGCTGTGTACTAGCAGAGAATTAACAGCTTCACTGGTGGAGGTTTGTACTTGTATCTCTAGCTGTAGTTAGTAACTGTTTTTGCCAGTAAACATAGCTCTGTGCTCCTCATCAACCTTTGGACATGGACATTGATGTATGTAAGTATTGGTTACAGCAGGTCTTCCCTGTACCAAAGTTAGATTATTGATGCAACAGACTGATAACAAGATGGAAAACAACTTGAATTAACTGCATGGATCTTGAATTGAAAGGCTAATCTGAAGACCATGAAATGGTGCCATTAAATATAGATTCTAGATCTGTGTGTTCAGTGAATATGGTTCTATCAACCATTTAATTACCTTTATTGATCAACTAGGATACAATTATCTGTTTTCTTTTAGCATAAACTTTTCCATTTAATTGCATGCAGGCACTTTTAAATAGCTCAATAACTCATCCAAACTTCTGTTTATTTCTGTATTGCACATTTTCAAAAGAGTGTAATTTTTACCGGAATCTATCTGAATCAGATTCTGCTATAGCTAACCGATTCCAAGTAAGATGTTGGACTATAGTGAAATGATTTAGAGGTGATAGCATTCAATCACAAGTAGGCAGCAATCTAAAATACTTGAGTGCAATTTCTAATGATGATTTCATTCTAAAAATAAAATATCTGAGATTTTATGAATTATTAACAGAGCTTAGAACAAAAAAAAAATCACTCATTTTTATATAATGAGGTTTAAGTTTTGTTATGAAATCAATAGATCCATGAAATATGAATTCATCTTCCCCAAGATGTGTAAACAATAAAATACATAACAACTATAGAAAATTATTTCAACAACTAAAAACTAAAAAGACAATAAGATAAGAACAAGGGGAATAAAGCCAGAAGAGATGGGAGTTGTTTTTATTTTCTTATGTTAAAAAAAAGGATTGAGTTTTGGGGCATCTATCTGACACGAAGTAGAAGGATATCTTATGTGTTCCTGACTGTGATCTTTTTTTTTATTTGCTGTTTTCAAAAATTAGCTTTCTTGTCTTTTGGTCATTTGAGATGAATGGTGTAAGCTCTTTTGAAAAATGTGTAAAAGATAATGATACACCCTTGAACAAAATATTATTTTAAAGTTAAAATTATTTCAAAAACTTCTTTCCCCAATACTATGTAATGATCAGAATACTCTTCAAAATGGTTGACCATTGTTAATAATTATCTGCCCCTTAGAAGGCAATTTTTGGCTTATTCCCCTTTGTTGTCTGCTTATTTTCAGCCACCAATACCTGCGAAAAATAATAAACCTCGATATATAAAAGTTGTGAGTAGATATTAAACACTTGTATTGTACAATGCACTGATACACGAGATATTTGTAAGGTCAATCTAATGTTTCCTTATGGACAATAACCCTAATTTGTGCAATTTCTTTTTAATGTGTAGATCTGAGGAAAAAAGAACTTGCATTTACAGTATTTAGAAATTGTGTAAATTTAAGAACAGTAATGTTCAAGTTTGATGACCAACTCCTGTAAATGTTTGTTCTCTGAATTTTCTAGATCTTGAAAAAATATTAATAGTGTTGAAGATTTTTGTCCCCAAACACCTAGACTGCTTTTTTTTCATCCTCTTCTAAATGTTCTCTTTTGTAGCGATGTGCTCCGTCTTCTTTCTCTGCAACACATAGTAGAGAAGTAATACATTTTAATAATTTATCATGTGTTCAGTTCCTAACAGAAAGCAATTTATAATTTATTCTGTACTTTTTCTTCCAAAATCACAAAAGCTTGTCACTGTTTTTCATATGAAATAGTTACCAAAAATGAACGAGTGTTGAACTTTGAGATTGCACTGCTCTTCATCAAGACTGATTTCCTTGTAACACATGTACATGTATCACGTGCATTAAGACTATATTTACAGACAGTTCTTGTCTTATTTCTTTTGTTAAATTTTGCTAATTCTGATATACCTGTTAACAGCTGTAAAAATAGAGAGATTTAAAGGTTTATAAAAGGTTCCAACAAAGCAATACATTGCAAAAATAAAGGATACATTAAGTTAATTTGGTGGGATTGACATGTAATAATGGTAGAAGTATTGATAATTTGCCTGCAAAAGGAGTCCTCGGAGTTTGTAAATGAAATTGGATCTATGAACTGTAAATTTGATATTGACCTCTTTTATTTAAAGCAATTTAAAAATAATTCTGTATGTGTATTGACGTCAGAAATTATGGAATGATAATATATTTTTGTGGTTGATAGAATTATTTTCTGGGTTGTTTGCATAATTCTTTTGTTAAGTATCTGTTGGCAGTAGCTGAAAAATGAAGGGTATAGGGTGTAAAGGCTGCAGTTTATATACTGGCCAGAATTGAGGAGCCCAATCTTATTTTTCCACAGAATACCTTTTAGATTTTCTACATTTATAACACACTTTTCACTTAAACATATCGTATTTAGTTAAATTTTGGTGATATATTGACATTTTCCAGGGTCAAATTATTAATCTATCATGACTGCATTATTATGTTCCCCAAACGAAGTTGGGGAACATATTGTTTTTACTCTGTTTCTTATTATTATTTTTCTTCTTCCTGGGTACTTATTTGTCCGCGAATGATCTTGTAAACTGTTCATCTGATGTAGGTAAAACCTTTTTAGGGTAAGTAGACATGTTATGTAGATTTGCGGAATCAAGGTCATTTTGCGCACACGTGCTTGCAAGAGCGCGCACGTGCAACATGTAAAATGACCAATATAATTGATATAGCCGTAACTTTTCTATTTTCTGATGAAATGTGTTGAAATTCAGAATATAAAAATAAATTAGTATTATAGACAAGAGGACATGGTCAAATTATCATGAACTCACGCGCATGCACGTGCGCTTAGATTCGCTCTGATTGGCTGAAACAAAAATCTTAATATCTAATTCGTTTTAAGACGAAAAACTTTGAAATTTAAAACATAGTCATGCATTAAGATATCCTACGATATGATATAAAATAATTTTTCTGAAATCACGCGCATGCACGTGCGCTGCAATCTGATTGGCTAAAATTTTAAATCGCTGTAACTCCCTTGGTTTTCAGCCAAACAGGATGGGATTAAGAACATAGATAGTCTTAATAGACCTCTACAAGAGAGATGGTCATCAAGCATATGCACGCACGTGCGTGCACGTGCAATACGTATAATATCAAACGCACTTGATTTAGCGTATTTTCGAATACTTTTTGATTAAATGCCTTGATATTAAGTACATTTAAATGAATTAATAGTGTAGATACAATGATATGGTCATTCCGCATATGCATGCAATTGTACGCACGTGCAATGCAAAAATTTGCTATATACGTACTTGGTATATTTTAGGAAAAACGTTGTTTAAGTTTAAGATGCATAGAGTTTAGTTTATTTGATGAAGCTTAGAGGGAATGAGGCACCAAAATGAAGTTGGGGAGCGTTTGGGGAACATCTGTAACGGTTCCCGTTACAATTAGCACTAGTTTTTTTTCTGAGATTTCTTTTTAATTGGTAATCAAATTATATTGCTTCAAACCCATATATCTTTTAAAAAAAAATCTTGATTTTCTTTGTAACATTGAATAATGTGCATGATTGATATTGATGTGCCTGAAATCTTAGGAATGTTTTATTGCATTTGCAGGTTTCTTCCTCGGGCATACATCTTGGTGACAATGATGGAGATATTTCAACAAAGACTAAATCTAGCAAGCCACCTCCAAAGATAATCAAAGGTAAAATCCTACAAAAATTGTTTATTGACCAATAGAGGATTTTTTTTTTTACATCATAGGATCCAAGTTTTAAGGTCGATTCATCTCTGAAGAAATTTATAAAATTGATATGGTTTAAAATGTGCTGTCTATCTTGCAGGTTCTAATATGCACAAGAGATGGAAAGCTGGTATTAACCAGATTTTATTCTGTGTTTTCTTATATCAGTGGTCATTTCTCTTTTCAATTTCTGTAGTCTTTTTAGGCACTGTCTGAAGTTGTAGGTGTTAAATTCATAATGGTTTACAAAGGAAGGGGAAGGGAAGGGGTGGGGTCCATGAAGTTATACTGTAAATGTATTATATTTGGCATGTACGATATTTAGCGGAAAATGATTTTTAAACAAGTTAGCATAGATTTGATTTAGCGCATTTCTTGATGTTCTTATTCATGTATCAATGTTAAAGACATTTAGCGATGTACTTGAATTAGCGGAAGTATCTTTCCGCCAAAAGCGCTAAAATGAATACACCGCCAAATGTAATACATTTACAGTATTTTGTAAGAAATAGAGAAATTTGAAAATGTAAATGATATTTGTATTTTTTTAATGTTTAAATTTGCCTAACATTTTATTAAGGCAGGCATTCAAAATAGAAAAAAAAGTCAATTTGAAGGAAATTAAGAGTTTTTTTTTCAAAAAAGTCTTCTAAAAAGGAGCCTAACTTTTTAATTGGTACCATTAACTGTCCTTTTCTTTGCATATCTTTATTACATACTTTTCCCAAGATATGAAATAAAAACATGTTATGTAAACTGTTTGTAACTCCTTATGTCCCTCTTTAGATGTTGTATAATTATTTAATAGATGTGGGATTTATGAGTAGAGGTAACAAGTATTAGGGATTTTTTTTTGGATGAATGTGGTTTAGCTTTTAACTACATGTATTACCCTGAGAAATGTTTTGAAGACTGAAAATTAAATATATTCAATTTTGTGGAATAATTACATTTGTTTTACTAGAATGATATTTATATACTTATGAAATTATTTTTATAAATTGTTATTCAATATATAGTTGAATTAAAAAGTAGGTTTAATAATCCTTAAAGAGGATTGGTTGTGTTTGATGATGTAAACCTCCGTAGTTAATCCCCTTGTTTGCTTGGTAATGAGTTGGATTACTTCAAGTAGTTTATTAATAGGACATTGCGCACAAGGTCACAGAATGATTTTGAAATAGGTATCATTTGATTTGCATGATATATATTATCCATGTTAATGTATGCTGGATTCAAACAATGTAGAATTATCAGTAAATGCATATTACTTACTTGCTAGCTCAGGTAAAATAAAAATAAGTGTAATTTATATTACTTTTCCCTTTTACACTTTGTTAACTTGAATAATTCATTCAAGGCATGTTCATTTCATTGTATAATGTGTACATTATAACATAATGATTATATATTTGCATAAAATAGTTTCTTCAGTAAGAAATTTATATGCTCATGTGTATAAAAGTATGAGAATACTATTTGTTTGATTTTTAGGAAGCTTAACAAACAGTGGTAAGCATCTTCATTGTCCACCCAGTATTTCTTGTTTCTTATACAACAACCCCAGCCCTCTGTTTATCACTTCCATAAGATTGTAACTGTACAAATCCCTTAGCATTTCCTCTGTTTAAACATTATGTTTATTTATTAATTTTTTACCATTTGGCTTTAGCTGTTTATTTTGGATTTTATTATTTTTAATGCCTATGTTATTATGCTTATTATTATTTTTTTATGCCAAAATTATTATCATTTGCTTTTTAGCTCACCTCAACGAAGTTGGGGGAGCTTATGTAATACCCTCGGCGTCGGTGTCGATGTCGGCGTTGGCGTCCCAGGTTAAGTTTTTTGGAGCAGTTTTCTTTTTAACTACTTCTATGTCCTATATGGATTAGACATGCATGGAGGATGGTTCTGGTGTGTTTCATTGCACCATTCAAAGTTTCAGATGCTGCAATTTCAGCAAAGGAATGACCAGGTTAATGTTTTTGGAGCAGGTTAACATTTTTGGTGCAGTTTTTGGTGTAGGTTTCATTTCCAAGTATTTGTTGACCAAACTTGCATGGATGATACATCTAAGGATGCATACTATCGGGCTTGCTTCGGATGCTGAATCTGACTTACATTTTCCAGTTGAGTGAACAGGTTAAAGTTTTTGGTGCAGGTTTCATTTCCAAGTAACTATAAGACCTATGTTGACCAAACTTGCATGGATGATACATCTAAGGATGCATACTATTGGTCTTGCTTCGGATGCTGAATCTGACCTACTTTTCCGGTTGAGTGAACAGGTTAAAGTTTTTGGTGCAGGTTTCATTTCCAAGTAACTATAAGACCTATGTTGACCAAACTTGCATGGATGATACATTAAGGATGCATACATCGGGCTTGCTTCAGATGCTGAATCTTACTTTTCTTTTTAAAGTTTTTGGTGCAGGTTTCATTTCCAAAACTATAAGCCCTATGTTGACCAAACTTGCATGGATGATACATCTAAGGATGCATATATATAATCTGACCTACTTTTCCGATTGAGTGAACAGATTAAAGTTTTTGGTGCATTTCATAAGTAACTATAAGCCCTATGTTGACCAAACTTGCATGGATGATACATCTAAGGATGCATACTACCAATGAATCTGACCTACATTTTCCGGTTGAGTGAATAGGTTAAAGTTAATGCATGATTCATTTCCAAGTATCTATGGACCAAACTTGCATGGCTAATACATATAAGGATGCATACTACCAGGCTTGCTTCAGATGCTGAATCTGACCTACTTTTTGTGGATGAGTAAAAATGTTAGTTTTTGATGCATGTTTCATTTCCAATTAACTATGAGCCCTATAATGAGCAAACTTGCATGGACGATAAATCTTAGGATGCAAACTAATGGACTTGCTTCGGATGCTGAATTCGACATGCATTTTTCAGATAATAGACCAGGTAAAATTTATGAGTGCAAGTCTAATACCAAAAAACTATAAGGCTTACATAACATTGTATAAACCAAACTTGCACAAACGTTGCATCAAAATGAAAACTCTCAAATTTGCTTCAATTCTGGATTTTAATTACATTTTCATGAAGAAGAACTAGTTTAAATTTTTTATGTAGGTCTGTTCAAAGTATCAGATCAAAATTGCTTAAATATTTTCATTTTTGGATTGTACACTTTTTGTTGGTTAATTGTGTGACTTTGCCTTACTTAAAGACAACATTCGTTGAGGTGAGCTCTGTAATCTCTGATTACCTATGTTTTATATCTGGACTGGTAAATTTTACATGTACCTGTTTTTATCCCTATTATCCAATTGTATTGCTTTTTGTCAGACAAAAGGATTTTTTTCCCACTTAAAATAGTTGGAAAAAGTGAATATGGAAAGTATACGGATCAGAGACAAGTACAGGATGTGATTTATTTTAAAGTCATAAACTTTTCTTTTGAGTTTAAAAAATTGTATTTTAAAAATATATATACAATCTTTTATATAATGAAATCGTGATTAAAAATGATTTGGGGGGGGGGGGGGGGTGTCAGAATAAAATGGAAACAGAAATACAAGTACATGTTATAGATATATAGAAATTTTAAAAATAGAGTGAGTTAGTATACTCAATCAAAAGACTTATCTTAATTAGTCTGAGATAATGAATGTGCTGGGTGGATGGTGATGAATATGAAATTTATGGTATGAAAACTTATTTAATCATTGAAGCCAAAGTTGTTTTCATACCGAATTAAAAAAAATAGTAGTATGATTTTTATTAGAATAATAAATACAGTAAAACTTGTTTAATTGCAGTGTAGTGAATTCCTAATTAAATCTTGATCTTTTAGTCCTGTTTGAAATATGGAAATTGTTTAGTATGTTGTTTAATCTGTCTAAGTTAACATACCGGTAAGCTTTTCACAAGATAAAACTTTTGGAATTAGTGATGTTCATATTGGACAAGTTTTACTCTGTATGCATTGGGCATGGTTGTTGCTTATCTTAAATAGATGGAACTGTATTCGGAGTTTGAATTAGATCTTCTATAGATAATTTCCCAATGCTTATAAGTATATTTACCACTTTCTGCTTGTTATAGTTTTATTACCTCAATCCAAGTGTTACAATTTCATTTACAGACACACGAGGAAGCAGTTTCATACAAGGAGATCAGTTTCTGACTTATTTCATTTGAAGTCATTTTTCCTTCTTTTCAATTTTGTTTATTGAAATATACATGTATTGCACAGACACCATTTTTTTGTACAGTATATCAAATGTCTTACTGTTTTCTTTTACACCTTGCTAGGTGAGGAAAGCACAGGTAGAAATGAGCCAGGCACTCTGGTGGATCGGAATCACGCCTGTATGGGGAAGTGCTGCTACTGCTTCATTCCCTGGCTGAGACTTCAGAACCTGGTCTTCATATTCGTGTCTGACCCTTTCTTTGACCTGTTCATCACCCTTTGTATTGGGGTCAACACAATCTTTATGGGGTTAGAGTACCACAACATGCCAGACCAACTGGTGACTGCCACAACTGTTGCCAACATTGTATGTAATTTATCATTTAAAGAAAAGGTTCAGAATAAAAATTGATTGTTTGATAATATGATATATTTCACCTTATATGCTCGTATTAAAATTCACTCAATTCTTGACAAACTTTTAAGTTTATTTCATTAATGATGCCAAAATATTTCTCAAATAAAGATAGAGGATTTGTCTTATGCTTGCACATAATTTGAATTATTAAATGTGAGTTGGTGCCATATATTTACAAGTATGGTTTGACCAAATTATTAATTCAAGTCTAAAAAATTACTGTTATTTTAGAACCAATTTTAACATTTTTCTTAGGTCTTTACTGTGATTTTCACCCTTGAGGCAGTGCTAAAATTGACTGCCTTTGGAAAGTTTTACTTTTCCAATGGCTGGAACAACTTTGACCTGGTAATTGTGGCAGCCAGTTGGATAGACTTTGCGCTGGCTGATTTGGATGGTGTCAGTGTCATCAGGACATTCAGATTGGTTAGTGATGTCAGAAGTCCTATTTCTTATTCTATTCTATTTGCTATTGTGATTTTTGTTGTTGTAATCATGTTAAAATTAAAACACTCGAATAAGCTAGGTGTTAAAAATGAGAGGCAAAGTGCAAGCCTTGAAAGAAAATGTTCAATAATTGTAAAATTATCTTTTCAGTTGAGAGTGTTTAAGTTGGCCCAATCTTGGAAAACAATGCGAGTCCTGCTGTCGATCATCATGAGTACGCTTGGGGCACTGGGAAACCTGACGGTCATTCTGGTTATCATTATCTATATATTTGCTGTGATTGGTCTACAGTTGTTCAGGAAGAGCTACACAGAAGATAAATTTGGAGGGGATGGAGTACCAAGGTAATTGATAACAGTCAGTGGAATTTTGATTGGTGGAAATCAAAGTCAGGCATAGCAACAAAACTGGACTTTTCTTTGTTGATGTTTCTTTCAAACTTCAAAATATCTATTTTTCTTAGTTGAATTAAAAAAAAATGAACTAATATTGGCTGTTCCTTCGCTCTAGATGGAATTTCAATTCCTTTTTCCATGCTCTGATGTTGATTTTCCGTATCCTTTGTGGAGAATGGATTGAGGAGCTGTGGAATTGTATGCGAGCAGCTGATGAACTGTGTATGGTGGTCTTCCTGCCAACTCTAGTCTTTGGATACTTTATTGTAAGTGGAAAAAAGTCCCTTTTAATTTTTTGATGAGAATAGGTTTGATATGGATTTCTTTTTTCTAAATCCATTCAAATAACATAAGAACAGTTACTTCAAAGTTGAGAACTATAATTAGTAACAACACATGTACCATATTTTTACAATACCTTATTTTCCCTTGGTGGGTGTTCGATATTATTACATGTATCTATAGATGAGACAAAATTTTCACAAAATCGTGTTATTTGTGTATAATTATAATCCTTGCTTATTAAAAATACACAGAATGAATTTATCACAAGCAGAGGATTTTCATGTATCCACCGGTATGTGAAAGTACACTTGAGAAAGAGTTGAAATTTTTCAATTTATATATAATTATATTTTGAATAGGTTCTGAATCTTTTCTTGGCCTTACTGCTGAATGCTTTTGGAAGTGAATCTTTGAAAGGATCTGATGATAATGAAGAGGATGACAAGCTTGCACTGGCGTTTGGCAGGATAAAGCAATTCTGCTGTTGCTGCTGTAACCGATTCAAGAAAACCCCACGGACAGCCTCGGTAGGACCCGATGATTTAGACGAGGAAAAACAAATTGGCATGACAGATTTAGACAATGGTAAGGTCATCTGAAATCATTTGGATTTTATCAATCTCTTTGAATTTTGACTTGCATAAATTTTGTATTTACATGTGTTTGAATTTTAATGTTCATAAACTTTGTTTTTGTTTTTTTTAACAGACACCAAAGATAAGAAAGCTTTAGCCAATGGGACATTAAAAGCAAATGGCATCAATCATGTAAGAAAGTTTTTTTTAATAATAATAGTGTGGTAAAAAAAAATGATTTTGAAATAGTTGTGTTTTATTACCTAAAACAGATGAATCAATGCATTATTTTTTTATCCATCCTGTAAAAACACAAATATTTTATCCTAACTGGCTTATCTAGTCAAAGGGAAATAATTATGGTTGATGTGGGTAATATTGACCTTCGCCTACCAAAACAACAAACAAATTTGTTTAAAAATTCAGTCCAATATTCCAGAGTTCATATTTGGAACAGTTTACCTTAAATATAGGATGTGCACCAAGTCTGCCAGTCTTTAAATGAAATGTAGAAAAATATATCTTCATCAACAGAACTTGATTACCTGTGATTTATATCTTTTGCACATTGTTATAGGATAAGGGAGAGGTGGACAAAGCATTCGATGCAAAAAGAGACAAATTTTCTGATTTTGATGCTGCAAGAAAAGCCTCCAAAGCAAAGGACTCTACAGCCAGTAATGCTGGTAGCACTTCAAAGGCCGGAGAAACCAAGGATAAAAAGGATGGAAAAGACAAAGACGGTATGACCCTGGGCGATGAAGCCAATGACATGGATGATGATGATGAAAACAAAGAAACAGTTGTGGAGGACTGCCTTCCAGGATTCTGCATGAAAAAGTGAGTACAATGTTCATCAAGGTTTAAAATTAACTGTGTCTAATGAATAATTTCACTTCACACAGGTTTAATTTTTATAAGAATTGATTGTTCACAGTTTTGTTTAAAGGAATGATTTCTTCACATTTTGAATGCAATGTAAGGACTTAAAATTTAATTTTCACAATACTTTACAATATTGTCATTTGTTTCACTCTAACAGATGTTTGAAATTGACCCGGTAAGAAATAAACTTTTAAAAAGTACTGAGATTTTCTTGTGTGTGTTTTAACAATTATAGCTAAAAAAGGAACTTTAAAACGTGTAGCACTAATTTGCACAGTTACAATCCATGAAGTATAAAGTCATTTTCATGCCATGATTTTAGTATTATATAACCATATCTTGTATAATTTAATAAATGTTTCACCATATACCACATATTTTTTAACATTTTCAACTACCAATATACTGAATAGATAGTTTTCGATGGACCTAAATTTAGCAAAAGTTACCTCCATTTGGTCGCTATATTGGAGGTCGACTCGGTGAGTTTTCCTCTTTGTCTTACCAAGTTTAAGAAAATATAGCAGAAATATTTGGTGGAAAATCTTTATTAAATAATTTTTTTTAAATAAAGGAGGCTTCCAAAAATTTATATACTTCAGAAGAATGATTCCTAATTCAAAATTGCAGATATAAAAATTTTAAAATTGGTTGAACAATGAAGGAATATGAGCATTTGGACCTCCAGTATGGCGGCCAACGGGAGGTAACTTTTGCTAAATTTAGGTCCATCGAAAACTATCTTTAACCTTTATAATTGTATGGGTATTGTATGCATCATCATGGACCATCAATGCCAAATACCGTAGCCTGCTTTAGTTTTTTTTGTTTTTCATGTTTAATAAATAGAAATATTTAGTCAAGTAGAGCACAATATCATACAGTTATTTCTTCTTTTTTTAATAAAAAAAGAAGACTGATTTACTTTTGAAAAAGCACATGTTTACTTTTTGGTTTTGTTAGTTAATGGAGCTGAAAATCAGGTGGTTTTTTTTTGCTTTCTTTTATTTTTTATTTTCAATAAAAGTTGAGTTGTTAGTAATTAGTAATTACGCATAGCTGTGATATTCTATCCTTTTATTATCCAGCCATGCCCTCTGGTCAGATTTTGATGAATCCAACTTTGGGAAGAAATGGTACAAACTGCGATACACAATGTGTAAAATTGTAGAGCACAAAGCTTTTGAATACAGCATTCTTGTGTGCATTGCCCTAAGCAGTATGTCCTTGGTAAGTACTTACTAAAACTGATCTGTTGGGTACACAGTGCAAGGATTCCATTATAGAAGCTTTCAATGTTTACAGAGTAGTGTAAGTGAGCTAGTATGAATTTCTTTTGCCTGACTCTTGTTTTATGTACTGTAGGCCTTTGAGGATGTCTATCTCTACACTCGTCCAGAGCTGGAAGCTGCTCTCTACTATTCAAACATTGTCTTCGCTGTGCTGTTCACAATTGAAATGTTAATGAAATGGGTTGCTCTAGGCTTCAAAAAATACTTCACAAGTTTCTGGACAATTCTAGATTTCTTCATTGTTGTGGTGAGTAATCGAAGTATCTGTTAATTTTAGTTTTAACCTCCATTGCAGTTGGACATTTAATTGAATGTATGTTGATATGCTTTGTGGTATTTCGGAGTTGGATTTTTTTTTATTTTTAAAGACCATCTCAGAAACTGTACGATAATTTTTTTGTGGTTAAAAGTTCCATTTATGAGTGAGCAGATATACTCTATTAAATAAACATATCGTCAATACTTGTTATTCCTCAAACTCAACTGGGCAGGGAAAAGACAAAAGATATTCAATAATTCAAGATACCAAAGTTAAAATACCTAAAGAAAGGGTGGTTTGGACTTCCATCTCTCCATAACATATCTGTGGTATTTGAGATTCCAAATTTCCACTGCATGTTTTTCCATCCACTGAAAAAATTAAACATTTCCTAATCTTTCTTCTTCATTCAACATTATGTAGAAAGTATTGTACTTGTATAAGTTGTAAGTAGGGATGTCAACGAATAGTCGACTATTCATCGAATAATGAAACGACATTCGATTATTCAAAATTGGAAAAGTGTCCTTCCTCAAACTATATAGTGTACGTCCTCAGACGAAAAAGAGCTCAAACACAGTCATAGTAAATAAATAATTTTCGAAAAGCGTACATACAGAAAGTTCAGTACCCAGGTAATTACATATCGCAATAATTATTTCTCAATCACTGACCTTTTTGTTATTGTAGTAAATTATGCAACGCTATATACTGGACATTGAAAATTATTTAATTGACTTGTACCAATTATATTTATAATCCCTAGGAATTTCAAATGCTAGGAACACACAATATTTACATAGTTGTGAAGTTTTTAAACCTCAATAATTATTGATAAAATAATTATCGTACTTAAAAGACATTTTGATAACTGGGGCAATCATTCATTGAATAAGAAGTATTTAACAATATCACCAGAAGTGTGGATAGTGTGTATTAACAATTCCGATTTTCCAATTTATTTTAATTAATAAGCTTTCAAAACAATGTGTTATCAAAAAATGCTCAGAATAGTCGACTATCGTTCGAATAATGCAACCGAATGTTCGACTAAAGAACATGAATATTTTGACATCCCTAGTTGTAAGTAAAAGTTTTTTCAGCTCTCATGGTATTGAAACTCTCAGGATTACTTTATATTTCATTGTAGATCTCCTTGGCCAGTTTGATAGCTGATGCTGCTGGAGGTGAAGACATCTCTGCCTTTAGATCCCTGAGGACACTACGTGCATTTAGACCTCTTAGAGCAATATCAAGATGGCAGAGCATGAGGGTAAGTCAGATATATTGAGTTATTAACCAGCATGAGGGTAAGTCAGATATATTTAGGTATTATCCAGCATGAGGGTAAGTCAGATATATTGAGATAATTAATATAGTATCTAGATATTTTATATAAAAACCATACATTGTTGAACTGAGATAAATATTTATGGTATACATGTATTTAGCAAAACAGGATTCTCTTTATCTATCAGATTGTGGTGAATGCTCTGATGCTGGCTATCCCCGCCATTCTGAATGTCTTGGTTGTGTGTATGGTGTTCTGGCTGATCTTCAGTATTATGGGAGTCCAGTTCCTCTCCGGTCGATTTTACAAGTGTAAGGATGCTAGTGGTGAGGTGCTCCTCCCCAGTGTTGTTGCTAACAAAACCCAGTGCCTGGCAATGGCTGCCACCCACAATTACACCTGGGTCAACTCAAATATTAATTTTGACAATGTTTTAAGTGGCTATCTAGCTTTGTTCCAAGTAGCCACCTATGAGGGATGGATGGAAGTTATGGATGATGCAGTAGACAGTACAGAAGTAAGTATAGTCTACTTACTAAATGCAAATACATGGTTTCTATGTTCTTGGCATGGGGAGGCATTGATCAATATTCATAGTAAAGTGAAAACTTAAGGAAGGTCTAAGGTCAGATACAAATTACTATGTTCAATAATTGATTGGATCCATTCTTTGAATATACATGTATATGGAAATTATCAATTAACTCACTTAAACAACATATACTTATTCATATTTTGGGGAGTACTTATGGGACAACATTTACATTCTTTTCATGAACTATTAATTGATGAATCCTGATGATTATGAATGCTATCTATGAACATCTTAATTTGACAGGTGGACCAGCAGCCGAGCTTTGAGAACAACCTATACATGTACCTCTACTTTGTGGCTTTTATCATCTTTGGGTCGTTCTTTACCCTCAACTTGATTATTGGTGTCATTATTGACAACTTCAATGCCTTAAAGAAAAAGGTTTGTTCAACTTAAGTTTTTTTCAAGCAGTTTTTAGTTTAATAGTGAAAACTTTGTTTCAAGAAATAGAAAAAGAGACTTTTTGTAATTGCTTTTATATTTGTTTTCTATAGTATGATGGCAGTGCTTTAGATATGTTCTTAACACAAGGTCAGAAAAATTACATGAACACCTTGAAGAAGCTGGGATCAAAAAAGCCTCAGAAAACCATCAAAAGACCAAAGGTAAACTGAATAGTAATGATAAGCTAACAATGCATAGGCATGTGTCATCATTTATGAAAATTGGCTGCACAAACTGATTCTTACAATTACATGTATTTTAAATACACTTTATAATTGCATATTTGATGCTTGGTATTGTACGCATGTTACATTCAGTGATGAATCCATAAGTTTATGCAATATTTCAGGCTCGAGGTTGTTTGGTGAGTCGGGATGAGTTAAAGCGTAGGAGATCTCCTGAGACTGGTTCTAGTCTTAGACTCAATTTCTAATTTGAACTATCATTCAGTATTGAGGAATTGAAAATTTAAATATTTGATAAAAGAAAAAAAAAACAAATAAAAAATAGAACGTGCTGTAGACTTGTGTATCAAAGTGTGCTTTGAGAATTCTCTGTAGCATGAGTTGTTAGAATCCTGTATAAATTTCAGTCTGTCAGTTTGCATGTACAGGATCAGACCTCTGTGTAATGAAATGATGTACAGTGTTTGACATCTGTTTCAATGTCTTGCTATTTTTTATTCATTTTTTTCTGTCAGAAGGAGGTGAGCTTTGCAATATAAAAGGATTTTTTTTATTTTCAATTTTTTTCTTTGTAACCATGCATGTTTTTTTATTATATTTCCACAATATGTCCATGCGTGTACAAAATGCATGTTTGTATATACAGTTTAGGTCCTTTAGAATAAACTTAACTTTCATGAAATTAAATATATTACTAAAATCGAGATTTTGAGATTTGTTTAGTCCTAGAGTCAAAGGTAAATAGAAAGTGTAATAGTTTAGCTGGGTTTCAGTCTTGATATGCTGAATAAGTCACATGTATTTCATTCAGAACTTTATTTTCTTGTATTTTCACAAAACAAAGTTTTTGTCTTCAAAATATTTAACAATTAGAATGTCATTCAGGAGCAAGTCAATTATTGTTCCATTTTTGATTCTCTTAGAGAAAAATATGAAGCTCCTTTATTTGACATTAATTAAACTGATGCCATTCTTTCAGGCGGCATGCCAAGCGGTCTTCTATGATGTTGCAGTGAGCACCAAGTTTGACCTGTGTATAGTGATAGTGATTTTCATGAACATGATCGCTATGGCTGTAGACCACTACAAGATGACCGAATATGTCTCCAACATCTTGGACATCCTCAACATCTTGTTCACCACTATCTTTACCCTGGAAAGTGTGATCAAGATAATCGGGTTGCGGCATCACTATTTTCGACAACCATGGAATGTGTTCGACTTTGTAGTTGTGGTCGTATCACTTGTCAGTAAGTATAGAAAACAATTACAGACCATATCAAAATTTGTAATCTAACACTCTAAAAGTCCAATTTCTATCTAAAAATTCCAGATCTCCTATCCCTTTCCTATCCTCATAACTGAAGATGTATGTGTTGATTGAAGGTTTAATACCCAAAGCAATAATGTTACAAATTAGTTAACAATCCAATCTTTTAACTTCAATTTATCCTGGTGAACACATTTTAATAAGCATTTTTCAGTAGTTGTTGCCTTGGTACAGGGGGCTGCTAATGTTTGAAGCTAAGCAGGCTATATTGTTTTCTCTAATGTACATTTTTTTGGACTTGTTTCTTCAAAACGTTCCCAAATAATATATTTCAAATAAATGAGAGCACTTTTCAAGCATGCAAGCATGATAGCATGAAATTTTGAGTTAACATACAGTAAATGTGATTTTCTTTTCAACACAATGCCATAAAATGTTTTGCAAGTTCATATATTTTGCTTAGCACATAGCATCTGCATAAAATATAGTAAATATGTATAAACTTACTTAGCTAGTGTTCTTGCTTGTTGATCTTGCATGACAAAGAAGTATTAATGTGAGAAAATATTAGTCATATACATACTATAAAAATTGTACCAATAATTAAATGCTTTCAAGTTCAGGAAACTTGTCGTGAATGTTGATCATTTTTCTTGTAATTCTTTAGTAATATTAGTCGAGGCAGCAGGTAAAATATATCTCCGGTAGTGAATTGTGACCTGGTTATATTTTGTAGACGTGCACATTTTTGTAGTAAAATGTATAAGCAAACCCACACCAAAAAGCCATTCGCCAATTTACAACTATGTTGTATAAGCTTGATTAGTAGAATTTTTGGGGAAAACTCTAAATGGCATTTATTTTATGTATTTTTTCTCCCCCAATATAAACGTTATTACTAAGTCAAGAAAACAAGTAAAGAAAGAAGCATTAATTCTAACCTTCCCTGGCTTAGCAGTATTAAAATTTCTCTGTTAGTTTCTTGTAAGAAGTGTTTTCTGCTTTTTCCTGGCTCAATCTTTTCTTCTTCTGTGAAGTTTCTACTGCACATATCCTAATGCAAGCTTCATTGGCACGTTATTTGCTTTCCTGTTTACCCCTCCTGCAAATTTCATCTATCCCTTCAAATGTCTATACTACATGTTGATATTTATTTTTGTTGTTGACAATTTTTTAGTGTTTTTTCTGTAAATCATTAATTGCAATTTGTTTTTCTTAATCTGTAGCCCTTCTGTAGAGTAGGAATAATTCACAAGAAAAGGCCAAAGAACTCACTATAAAATGTACAGGAAAATCCAATTTTTCAGTTATGGCCAACATATTTTTATGCCTCTTCTGAATTAAAGATCTGAGGGTATATCTTTGGTTTGTTTCCTAAAGATCTAGCTATAATTTTTGAAAGAATTGGACTGGGGGGGGGGGCTTTCCTCATGACCTTGACCTTGGAGTTTGATCTATTTCTCAGAAATTTATTTAACCTTAACCTAAGTCATAACATTTGAACAGTTGGGGCTTGGGTTTTGATATTTCACATACCGGTACATGTGTAATTCTTGTGAGAAGACTTTTCTTTTGATACCAACATTTTTTACCTCTGACATTGCATGAACTTGGAGTTTAACCTTTTTTTAAAATTTAAATTTTGACTACAACTTCTGACAAGTTGATGCTAGGGCTTTAATATTTCACATGGTATACAGTATTCCTTATCACACCTTTTTTTATACCAACATTTTTAACCTCATGACCCTGACTATGAGTTTAACCTACTTTTGAAAGACTTAAACCATATTAATGAGCTGTCAAATGGGGTATCAGTGTTTCCAAAACAAATCCTTTTTTGATTCTGTTTGGTTTTTTTTAAAGCTTAAGATTCCAAAACTCACAAAAAAAATCTACAAAACAAGAATTTTAATAATTCTTTACTGTTTTGCTATCTTATATTTAGTTGTTTATTTTTTTTTTTTAGATGTGCTATATGCTTTTAATCTCCTGAAATTAATTTTAAAAAATATTGCTTATGGTTAACAGAAATTATTGTAAAAAATTTTAATTTATATAGTTCTTGTTTTGTAGAAAATCATCTATTTCATATCTGTCAAATGATTTTTTAAACATATTTTTTTTAATCAAAGACCAGCACTTAAAATTTTCACTTATGTTTCAACGGAGCAATTAATCATTTTTTTAAATTCTTGTCTTGCAGGTATTATATTGGAAGACCTTCTTGCAAGCATCTTTAATCCAACCTTGCTTCGGGTTTTTAGGGTGTTCAGGATAGGGAGGGTACTAAGATTGATTAAGGCTGCTAAGGGCATACGGAAGCTTCTGTTTGCCCTTATTATCTCCCTTCCAGCTCTCATCAACATCGGAGCTCTGCTGTGTCTCATTATGTATATCTATGCCATCATTGGAATGTCTTTGTTTGGAAACATGAAGATCGAACTTCCATTGGATGATACTGTGAATTTCCAGACTTTTGCCAGCAGTTTTGTGTTACTTCTCCGTCTTTCAACATCTGCTGGTTGGAATGACATTTTGGAGACTATGTTTCTACAACCACCAGACTGCGATCCAGATTATGCTACTCGGCCCGAGGGAGGTGGAAAATTCAAATATTCCACAGGGGATTGTGGATCTCCAGCGTTTGGAGTGTTTTATATGGTGTCGTACATTCTGATTATATTCTTAGTGGTGATTAACATGTACATTGCGATTATTTTGGAAAACTTCAATCAGGCCCATGAGGCAGAAGAAGTTGGAATAACAGAAGATGACTTTGATGAATTTTATGTGGTTTGGGAAAAATATGATCCTTTAGCCACTCAGTTTATTAAATATGAACATCTATCTCACTTTGTAGGGGATTTAGACCCACCATTAGGCATACCTAGGCCCAATGAAATTGCTTTAGTGGCATTTGATCTTCCAATTGTTGAAGGAGACAAAATTCACTGCTTAGATGTGTTGATTGCTTTATGTAAAAATGTGTTAGGTCGTGTGGAAGAAACGGAGGAATTCAAAGAGCTAAAATCTCAGATGGAGGAAAAGTTCCAGGAGACTTTCCCAACTCGTGTGAACACAAGCAAAACCTCAAGTACAATGCAGAAAAAGAAAGAGGATGTAGCGGCCAAGACACTTCAGAATGCTTGGAGAACATTCAAAACGCAGAAACAGCTGCGAAATCTTACCAAGATGGCAATGCAAAAAGCAGAGGCTGATGAAAATGAGAAAAACTCTAAGACACGTGGAGCCAGTCTTGCTAATCTTGGCAAACGTCTAAATAGTGCTCTGAGCAATTTCTTCAGCTCATCTCGGCCAAGTAGTGCAACAAGTAGACACAGTATCAAAAGTCAAACCACAGTGACCACACCAGGAAATTCTCAAAGGAAATCCAAAAGTACTTTACAAGTTCCTGCGGTTGGTCCAATCTATCCAGCCAAAGGCTCTGATAAAGAGTTGGAATTATGATATCATTGAAAGAGAAAATGTGGTGCAATTTATTCTAATGCTGTAGTAGATTTACCAAAAATGTACACCTGTAAGATTTAACTTCAGAGTGCTACATTAAGGTCTTAAACAGGGCATTTCCCTCTGTGTGAAATGCATAAAACTCAGTATTTTGAAAAAAAATCTATGACTTTTGTAGCTTTTGACTGAATCTGTGTGTACTGAATGTTTTGTATGAGGTGATTTTGGTTGGGAGTGCATTTAACAGTAAATCCCATTACCGAAGCTGCAAACAGGAGATGGGTTTTAATTGTGATCCCAAACTGGGAATTCATATTTTCACATTTATATATTATTGTAAGATTACTGTGTCAAAACTCACTGATGCCAAAAATATTTGATCAAAATGTGATAATATTGCAGTACTAGTATTGTATTATTGAATTGTGTTTCAACGAAAAAAAAAGAAATCCATCTGTGCTAATATTGACCTGTTCTTTTTAGTATTGTTTTGTCATTAAGTGTCTCCATGATTAAAGGAGGACATTGGTTTTTGTGACTGCTTTGTTTGTGTTTGTGATGAGACTAAAAAAAAATAATTTGGGTATTTGAGTCAGAAGGAAAGAATGTGTGTATTATTATAAGGATTTATGGGGGGAAATATTGATTTTCCCTTACAGAGATGGATTTTATGAATGTTCTTTTATTTTATGCAGCATTATATTTCAATCCGCAAGAAAAGTCAAAGGTTTTTAGTGTAGAAAATTTGAATAATATTTACCTGTATAAAAATGTATATCTTTTATTTTATGGAAGTTGAATTTTAGGTGGCTTTATTCACAAATAATTTTAACATAAAGAACAAACAATGTGGATACCAGCATGTTTTCCCTTGATAATGGTTCATGATTTTTTTTTTTATTATTTTGCTCTGTAAATTTGGAGACATGATAGTTATAAAAAATGGCTGTGACGTGTATGTCAGACTGCACAGAATATACTTACACTTGTGTATCTTTGATGCAAGTCAAGCTGCGTAAATGTACTTTACAATATTTGTAGATAAATTTCTTTACTTTGATGTGAATAAAGCTAACAGATTGTAAAGGTATGATTGTGTCTAATGAAGTTATGATTCTTGTACATGTACCTCTTAACTCCCTTTGAATAATGATCTCCATACAAATTTTAAATGTCATTATGCAATTATCGGCACCAAAAATACAAATGTACTTGACAAATCCTTTTATTTTTCCAATGGATCATAATAAATATTTTTTTACAATTGATCATAAATTCACTCTTAAAAATAATATTCAAATAAAAGGTGATTTTTTTTGTTTATTTTCAAAACCATTCAAAAACCTGCAGTGAAATTTAAAACTTGTTTCAAGTGCTCTAGCTTGAAAAGGTTTGATTTTTAGTAGGAAAAATAAAAGATGAATTAAGCTTTCATTCATTCATACAAATTGTAATATTTTCTTATTGACATTCACATGCTCTTTTAGTTGAATTTGATGTTGTACCTATGTAGAAAAAATTTATTTTGGTGCGTCAACTTATAGATTCTCAGTATTATTTGACAAAACACTGTGATAATATTATGCATGGTGATGACTGTTATATTAATGGTTATAAATCAAACACCAATTTGTCTGCTGGTCTGACAATGCACTGTAGATTAACTCATTTATCCTCCCTACATACAGCGCCCACCACAGGTTTTCTCTGATAGAAAGTTGTGATTTTAAATGTAGTATCCGTCCATAACTAATTGCATTTTAATATTTATGTTTGTTATTTTACATTTGTTTTTATTAATTTACATGAGCACAGTTATGTATTGAGGATAATGAATATGCATGAATACATAACTATTATTCCTTTACAAAGAAGATATTGATATGAATGTGATATTTTTGTTATCGCCTTGTGCAAGTTGTTTTTATCTAACCAGGTTATTAATCTCAAAGGCCTGAAGTTAGAGTGACCCATGGTTTGTGTCATGTGATGTCCATTTACAACAGTTAAACTTTCACTACGCTCCTCCCCCTTTGTTTCCTTTCTTTGTTAATGTGTTGGTTAGTTGTGGAGATTTTTTCATTACTCATCAAGCTTTCACAAAAGTCAAACCTTAATTACAAAGCCAAATGTAGATTTGTTTTTATTTTCTCAGTAACTATTGTAAATAACTTAATTGTGCTTCACAAACTTTGTGTAAGGAGGCATATAGTATGTTTTTATTTTTTTCAGTTCTGAGCTCTGATGTTCACCTCTTTAATTTCCATCACAAGTATTCTGTGGCATATGTCAACATTTTACCAAATAAATTGTTTTGCATTAAACTTGTTTTATTTCTATTTATTTGACTCTGAGGTCAAGCTCAAGAGATCAAAAATGTTTTCAAAAGAAAGAATTTGTATCAGTTGCAATGATCATTCTGAAAACTGTAAGCCCAAGAACCAACACTTAAATAGTGATGGCCAGAATAAATGTTTTTAAAAATTGGGACGGACTCCAGGACCAACAGGTCAAAATCAATCTAGGGAAAAGAAATGTCACAAGAAATATGAAAGCCCTAGTACGAACTGGTCAAAAGTTATGGCCAAGAATTAAGGTTTTATTTAAAAAAAAAAAAAAGGCGAAATGCCAAGGTCAAAAAATCAATTATGTTGCTATCCAAAGGAAGATTTAGTCACAAGGAATACACCTGTGAAATATATAAGTTCTAACACTACTTGTTCAAAAGATAAGGTCAAGGTTAACTAAGTTAAAGGGTCACAAGGTCAAAAAGTAAATATTTATACAGAAGGAAGGGTCTTGTTTTGAATACACATGTAAAGTATGAAAGCCCTAGCAGTAGCACCATTTGTTCAAAAGTTATGGTCATAGTTAAAATCGGGTAATTTTTTTGCAAAAGTTGACCAACATTCAAGGTCAAGAGCTCAAATATAGATAATTTTCCAATCAGATATATACATACCCTATGAAAGGTATTCATAAATGAAATATTAGAGCGCCATAACTTTAACTAATCAAAAGTTATGGCCAAGGTAAAAGTTTTTGCGAACAAACAGATTAATTTCAGACATACAGACGGACGGAGAGGACAAAAACTATATAGCCACGAATCTCCGATTAAAGGGGCATAAAAATTTGATGAATGGGTTGTATAACAATTTTTGACTAATTTCGTAATGAAATATAGTAAGCTCCTTAAATATCAAAAAAAATTCGGTACTCGTATATGCGACATTGTGTCGTTTGTAAACCCTATAGGCTAACTCTTAAAAGATTTTGCACATATTATTGATATTGTGACTAAATCTTGCAAATATTTTCCTCTTACCGAACAAACATTATTCAAGTTACCCAATTAAATATAAACTTATTAAAATATCGCTGATCTGTGAGCAAAAAAACAACAACAAAAAAACCAATGCGTTATTTATTCTTAAAATTTGTTTTCTTTCAATACAATTATTTGGGTAGCTAAAATGCTGACATGAACAACGCAAAATTCCTTAATGCGCAATTTGTGAAAAGCCGATTATCCTTGGCCTGAATATTTTATTTACCTACGATATCGACACAAACACCCGAACCTGTGTCTAGTAGATCCTAGGAAACACAAACAGGACTGACAGGCCACTCTGCTCACCCGAACTTCTGTCATAAATCTGAAAGAAGAAGCAGAGTTTGGGGGGGGGGGGGGGAGGAGGGGGGTTAATTATATTTGTGAAATTTATGTCAACATGAAAAAAGAGCCTCCTCATTTAAAACAGTTAACTGATCTGTTTTATCAGGTGGCATTTTTAAAATCTCACTTTCCCCTGTCTTTATTTGTGTTTGAGTTGGTGAGGACGTCCATTTTGCCCGAATGCACAATATGATAAAGACACGGCGGTGAGATACAAGTTTGTATCAATTAGCATTCAAGTTAATTTAAACAACTGATACTAATAAACACTTGGAATACATGTATATCGAGAGCAAATAAACTACTACATTAGCACTTGAACTTTAATCTATAATCATAGGATCAAAGGGAGACAAATAAAGTTGTTAAAAAATGAAAGCTTAAATTAGTTCAAATTACTCCAAGAACTGATTATATACAGAGAGAGTAAATTTAATTAACATTTACAAATACACTATATACATAGGCGTCGGAAGCAAATTGAAAGGGGGGGGGGGCTAATTAAACCAACGAAAAAAGGTAAGCCCCAATTTTCAATGCTTATATTATGTATATATTTAAAAAAAAGGGGGGTCCCCCCCGGTTCCGACGCCTATAGTGAATAGATAAACGTGTCGTGTTTGAGTGTTCTTTGTTCGGTTGTTAGTAGCCTTGAGGGTAATTCCAGCTCTCCTCCTAGTACGGGGATGGTTTCTTGGATACGCTGATGAACATAGAAGATTCGATAAAATGATGCAATCATTTTATGTTGACAGGAAACGTAACTTCCTGCCATAAGCATACACAAGAAAAGATAAAAGTATATGTCCATGAAGTTTGTATTGATCTCTTATAAAAACGGCTGGAAAATGCACCGTGCGGTGTGTGTGTGTGTTTTATTATTTTATTTACAAATAAACAAACTTATTCAAAGAATTCTGGTCCTACGTTGTCAGTGTCTACGTGGATGGGATACCATTATTTATGGCATATTGTGTCAAATATGAACGCCCTATCATATGCGATTCTAAAATAATCACCAAAGTTATGAAAATTAAGTAAAAATTGAAAATTAAGGTCAAGTGGGTAACAATCACAGCATGCTCGGAAACATCATGTCAGGGTTCATGTCAAATATAAAAGTCCTATCTCTTCTCAATTAATCAAAAGTTACAAAGAAAGATAGCATTTTTGAAAAGAAGGTCAAACTTCAAGGTCACGGGGTAAAAATCATATGATTTGAATCGAAGATTCTTGTCACAGGTAAAAAACATGTACATGTGTAATATGAATTAAACTAGTCCTATCTTTTCACTTTCAAAAGTTATGTTAAAATTTTTGAAAAGTAGGTCAATAGAATATTTGGAAAGGTAAATTTTGTCATAATGTAAAAATGTGTTAAGTATGAAACCCTATCTCTTCTCATTCAAAAGTTATGACCAAGATCAAAGTTTTCCGACAGACTAACAGACGAATGAGATTTCATATGTCCCCTCGCTTTCGCAAAAGTGGGGAACAAAAAAGAGAGGAAAGAGAGAGGAACCCATTGTTTCTTTTTTTCTTTTCTTTTCTTTTTTTTTTTTTTACACATTTCAATGCACATGATAAGGGGAAAATATAAATAATTAACAGAGACCCGTAAATAGATCATTCACAACGACAGCTTTTTTCAATCAATGAAAAACGGGCAGAAAATTAAAAATAGGGAAATATTATGCGTTGCATCATCTTGTTACGTGCGCCCAGTCAGCCACAGGAGTGTGCGCATATAAAGCCAGAACAAGCAACTGTTTAACACCACACACACACTGCGCAATTCGAATCGTACAAATATGGACGAACTTCACATCTTTGGTTATGGCTCCCTTATGTGGAAACCCGATTTTAAATATTCTACAAAGGAACATGGATATATTCGTGGGTATCAGAGAAGATTTTGGCAAAGCAACACCGAACAAAGAGGCACGAAAGAAAAGGTAGGGCGACAGTCTTGAATATTAAACTATTGTTTCCCGATCGATAAACCTTTTTCTCATTAAGCAATGGTTTGTAGGGATAAGACAGACTTCGACATTTTAACCGCAAATATAAGTCTACGACTTCCTCATTTCAATGCAAATCAGAGAAATGAATTTAGCGACAAGAATCAACAGAATACTAATTATATCTATATGCATGTATTTTTGATTTAATCAAGTGTGTAATAAATTTATCATATATTTATTTTAACTATTTATTATTTTAATAGCCAGGAAGAGTTGCTACCTTAATTAAAGCAGATAATCAGGTAAGATAACATTGATTGCATCATTCTACGCAGCACATGTGTTTGTCTAAAAATAACCTGTTTACCTTCTCCACCAATCAGTATTCACAGATCTGCGTATTTTTCAGAAATGCCTGTGGGGAGTGAAGTTTACCGTGAAGGGGGCTAAAAAAGTGACAGAAGTGCTGGAGAAATTAAGTGTGAGAGAAAAAATTCTTGGAAGTTATGTGACAGTTACCACTAAATTCTACAGCAAAAATTCTAACTATCCTTGTGACGTTTTATTGTATCAAGCAACAGAGAAGAACCCATTGTACACAGGGCCCTCAGCGGGAGACGAGGAAAAAGACTTACAGTATATCGCTGACACGGTAGTGCACGCGCATGGAAGCGCCGGACCTAACTCCGAATATATTACCAAGTTGGCAGATTATATTCGGAAACATATTCCAGAGGAAATGGACGAACATTTGTTTATTCTTGATAAACTGATAAGAAATAAGCTTATTCATTTCCATGAGTATAGACATCAAGGTTAATCAATAAACCATTCGTATATACATATTTCATTTTTCTTCATTGTATTAGACAGTAATACTATTTCATAAAATTCAGTCCCAATTGATATTTTGATTTAACGAATAAAAGTACAATTAAGACAAATAATTACGCTAGACAGCTAGCATACCACATACCATCATGCATGTAAAGTACAGTGTACCCCAATATGCAGACTTCCTTGTAAAACTGTTTAATTAATTTTCACCTTTTTCGTACTTGAATGAAATTTTCACAGTTTGACAAAAAGTCAATATCACTAAGTAAAGGTTAACAATTAACTATTAACCTGTTTTAGGAAAGGATAGGTCAAGTACATAACTTTTCAATCAAAAATTGTGTTTGCCAACCAAATGATACCTTTTCAATTAGGGTTTATCAAATGGGATTAGCTGCAGAACTGTAGCGCTATGGTTTTATATATTAGTCTTTGACCATAACGCTACAGATCCTGTAATGCAAAAAAAAGATCAATTTACAGCGCAAGATTTCCTGCACACTGTTGGGGAGAATTTCTCCAATTTCCAGCATTGGTCAATCAACTACCTTTCACTTCCTAGTTCAAGACCCATTTAATATTCAACCTGTATAATTCATCCACCTCCCAACCCTTTATAGTCATCTCTAAAGACTGATAAACTCATGTTCTGAATTTTTAGTCGGATTAACAAAATCCAAAACAAGTTATGCATCAGTTATTGTTTATAAAAAGTAATTGAATTCCTTTTTTAGTAATAATTTTCAGATGAAGAAAAGATACTTTTTATGCCACCTTTCCACTAAAAATATAGTCCCTTCTAGATTTCAAACTTGGTTTACCATTTCTATTTGTACAATTATGAGAAGGGAAAAAAATTATCTTTAACATCTTAACAACTATTCATAAAAGACATTTAAGCATATAATTTGAATATTTCATTCAGTCAGAAACCAGACAAGAATCCTTCTTTGAGCTTGATATTTAGTGCAGATAAAAGATATAAACTACATGTATTTCATTAAAAAGTAACAAGTTTTTCACTTGTCATTTTAATGACAAATCATTCGCTAATGCAAAGCACTGAAACATAACAATTTTACAAAATTATTGGTCATTCAAAAAAAAAAATGACATAATACATCTTTCACATTGTAATACCATGCTATAATCTAACAGTCTTCAACTAACAGTTCATTGTTCTTGATTTAAAATACACATTAAAAGAACTTTCAGCCTAATGTGTTGACAAGTTGTATGACCTTACTGCCATTCATCCAGCCATATCTTATAAGAGGGACACTGAATCACCAATAGGACATGGTAAGTGGGGGTCCAGAGGGGTACTGGTATCCTCCTTGTGGAGGAGGCTGGCCAGGGAAAGGAGGGGGCTGTCCATTGAACTGTGGTATTGACACTATTGTTTGTGTTGGAGGAGGGAGATGAGGGGGGACAATTAATTGAGGAGTGGACCCTGGAGGGGGTGGTCCTGCCTGGAAATTAGGAGGAGGGGGAGGTATTGCTTCACCATATATCCTATGTTCTTCATGCATGAGTCTCTGTTCTGGGGGGTTCACTCTGTGGGGAGCACTCAGTGTAATCTGTTGCGGGAGCAATGGCTGTGCCGGCCCAGGGCTGGGGCCAGACACTGGAGGCGGTTCTGTGTTCCAGGGAGGGGGAGGGGTGGGGCTATGGGAACCAGCGGAAGGGTACACTGGCTGTTGGAAGGCAGGGGACGGTGGATGGCCTGGTAACTGAGGGGGTGGCTGTATGATGATCTGTTGTTGAAGTCCAGGTTGACCAAGATTTTCTGACCCTGGGGATGTCTCTGTTGGCTGAGGAAGTGGCACCACTTGTCCTGGGGGTAAGAACTGTGGGGGTGGCTGCTGCACCTGTTCAAACTGGTGCCCTGGAGAGGTGTCCCCTCTGTACTGTACAGGGGGTGTGAGTTGTTCTGGTGGTGGGGGTTGACCGTACAGCTGTGGAGTGCTGGAGTACTGGTTATACTGGTACTTTTTGGCCTCCTTGTGTTGCTGTCTCATTGATGACTTAACTTCTTCATCCTCATCATCACTATCTGTTAAAATGGGATAAAAAAGTTTACCATTAGTGTCTAAAAGTTGAAGGAAATTCCAAGCTGAAGGTATAATTTTCAATCAAAATGGTGTGGATTTCCTGTAATTACCTTTCTTGCTCTTCCTCTCTGGTGACTCTGTCAAATTGTCTGATGCAGATCGTTTGACTCCTAAAAAATTATTCAATATTACAGTTACAAGTGCATTCACAAATGGATTTTCATTTTATTATTATTTTTTTTTTTTTTTAAATTCTTAAATCATTTTAAAAATTCTCCACTCATCAATATACATGTATACAAAATTTCTATTTTTCTTCAATTATAAATTTTTTGAATTACCTAGAGCTGAACATAAGGAATCTACACTGAATGGCATGTTTTCATACCAGTTTGAAATACTGTAAATCTGGAAATTTTCACTGTAGATAAACTTTTAGCAATTTTGTGCAAGCATTGCGTTTGCAAAAATATTTTTCTTAAAAATAAATTGAAATGTAAACACAAATTTTGCTGAAGCTGGTGTCTATTTTTAACTCGGTGAACCGCTAGCCAAGTGAACAGGTGTCTGTAAGCACTGGTCATTTAAGAAACCTGTTTATTCTACAAGCTAATTACCCGTGCATGTAAACTTTCCTCGTTATAAGCAATATCATGAGGTGGCCTGTCCCTTTTTAATTATTTTGCCAAGAAATTGAGACCAGTTATTTTATCTAACCATGTTTAAAATTAACATGGGCAATAACTCGAACTTGGTGCATTTACTGGAGAGTTCCAAATGTAAACATGGCATGTAAATTTTAGGTGAGAAAAAAAGTTGAGAAAATTGGTTTGAATATTTGTTTTTAATTGCTTTACATAATCTTTAATAATGCAAACACAAGCATTTGAATAAGGTAATATTGAAGACATTTACCTGTAGGTAGAGCTGGAGGGGGCATCAATTTTTTGTCTGCTTCATTAACTGACTCCTGTGGGGGTGTGGCCAATCCTCCACTGTTTGACTGCACTGTGTAGGTGTGGGTTACCCTAAAATAATGGCATAATTTTATTTAAAAAGAGGCCCATAGACAAAGCTCACCTGAGTAACTATGGCCATTTTTTTTCTCTATGCATTTCAATGTAAACTTTGATTTTCTATTGGAGCCCCATCCTACACCCTCAGAGTCATTATTTGAACAAAATTGAATCTACACTGTTTGAGGATGCTTCCATATAAATATGATCAATCATGGCTTTGCTGTTCTTGAAAAAAAAAATTTCCTTTGTGTTCAAGTGTAAAACTTTGAATGCCCATTTCAACTCCATCTCACCCCCCTCCTTGGGAGGAATCTTGACTTGTATAAACTTGATTCTACTCAATGCTCTTATATAAATAAGACCTATTAAAGCTTTGCTGCTCCAGAAATAGGATTTCTGAGATTTTGAAGATTTTTCCTACGTATTCTCATGTAAAACTTTGATAGCCCATTGTGACCACTCCCTACTCCTAAGTGATCATGATTTGAACAAACATGGAACTACACTACATGAGGATGGTTTCACACAAGATTCAATTACTTTAGGCTCATTTGTTAGCGAGAAGATTTTTGAAAGATGCCAATAATTTTTCATTAATTCATAATAAGAGGAGCACTGCTCCTTAAAAACTGTTAATTGACAGATGAAATGCTACAAAGACAATATTAATGCTTAACTCTCCGTTCTTTGCCCAAAAGAGCTAGAAAAGGAAAACAAGATGTGTTTGTGAAACAGTTTGTGCCCGGCAGCAACAAAGTTCTAAAAAGCTATTTTTAGCATATAGGTCACAGTCAAGGTCACAAGGTCATAGACTTTGGTATCATTTGAAAGAACTTAATTAGCAGAGTATGCATACCAAATATGAAGTCTCTTTCTCCTATTAAAAAGTTATGCCAAAAGTTCAAAAAAAGCTATTTTAGCATATAGGTCACAGTCAAAGTCAAAAGGTCATTGACCTTGGTGTCATTTGAAAGAGCTTAATTTGTGCATACCAAATATGAAGTCTCTATCTCTCATGGTTCAAAATTTATGGGGAAGGTTAAAGTTGACAACAGACAGACAGACAGGTCAAAAACAATAAAATCTTTTGTCTATCAATTCATGGCACATAAAAAGTGTATGAACAGAATGTTGATTGGCTAGAGGAGAGATTACAATGAGGCACTTGCACTCTAAAAACCTTGAATTTATAGTTCCTATGGAAAATGTACATCAAAAGTCAAATACTTTTTTCAGGCTTTTTAAAAATAACAAACCTGCCCTCCTCTGAAATGGAAGTATGAACAGAATACACAGGAGAACCCAGTGGTGGCTGGGTGCTTTGTGACATCACAGGTACCGCCTCAGATACAGTTGGAGGTGGCCCCAGTTGATAGGGGGCTGGGATCTGTCCAGGTGGTGGTGGCCCAGGTAAGAAATGTGGCGGGGGTGCTTGGTATCCCGGAGGTGGTCCCTGGACTATTTGAGCTGGAGGGGGACCGTGTATGACCTGTGTGGGGGTTACAGTCTGGATGACGTGAGTGACCGGTGCCTGGACCAGCTGTCCTTGGGTGGGAGACTGAGACTGTACAGGGGGTGGTCCTTGTACCACCAGATTTGTAAGGTGGGGTGGACCATGCTGAAATAAAACACATAAAATAACTGTATCTTCTAAATGAGTTGAATTTAAAAATAATTCTAGTTTATAATTGGAATTTATAATTTAGGACTAAAACTAATGCATTACAAATTTATGAATTTAAACATTGCTGCATATACCCGGAACTGTTCATATACTTTAGTTTGGGTACAGGATCTGAGTATTAAAAAAATCAATGTGCACCAATCACCTTACAATTTTTTTTAAATCCATTTTTTCTCAATAACAATGACAATTCAACAAACCTCATAACCTAGTAGGTTTTCTGGTACTTTTTCCTCGGGCTTTTCCTCTGTAAATCTCCGTTTATTTTCCTCTTTCAGGGGTCCATTAAAGCTGTATCCACTGGTTGTGGAGGAGGTAACAGCCACGGGAGAGGAAACTCTAGCTAGGGGGACACTGCTGATGGGGGCATACGTGCTAGTCGACGGTCCCAGTGAAGTCGAGAAAGGAGGATAGGCACTTGAGATGGGTGGTCCATAACTACTGACTGGGGCACCAACACTCATTGGAATCTAAGTATTATTAAATACAGGTATATTTATTGAGATGGCTGTAAAAGAAAATTGCTTGTCCAAACAAGAGGCCCATGGGCAACAAAGTACTCAGTACATCTGATTTACAATTTTCTTCTTAATGACTAATTATACAGCTTGACTTGAACATACAGGTGAATCTCGATCGCTCAAAGTTCAAGGGACCGCAAGAAAAGTTCGAGAGATCGAGGGGTTCGAGAGATAGAATGTTAACAAAATCCGGAATTTTCCGTTCCGATCATCGATGTTCTACTATCATAGATACCGGAAGTATATGTAAATAAAGTTATTGCACGTTTTCAATCGTATTTTACAGGTAATATACTTGTTATCAACAACACTGATCGTATTTCGAATAAATATAACGAATTCCTGAAGTTTCAATATTTATTTGTTCTTATTTCATGATAACATGAAACCCGAATACAAGCAATTGTCGGTTTTGGCATTCCGCGGCTTGATTGGGTCATTCACCAGTGTTCAACAGATTTTTCTTAATCGGTATTCAGTCCTTGAGAAAGTAATTTCTTGTGCAATATTTGCCATACTGGGATTATGTAGACACTAATAAAAGTTCATAGTCTATGGGAATTCATTGAAACGAACGTCTATCAATTTATTTTTTTTTAAAAATTATCATCTCGGTTTCAAGTCAAAATAAGTTCTGAGTTCGTTTATAATTTACCAATAATAACCAATGAATTATATCAATACACGGACGACCCACAGGTGTAGTGTCATCTATGTAAACACCCAGTTAACACCTCCACGCCAGCCCCAGGCGTTAACTGTTTTTCCAGGTAAGTCCAGGCTCAATTTCACGCTTGATCGGCGTGTATACACGCGCAATCAAAACTTCGAGAGATAGAGAGTAAAATTCAATAAAATATATGTAACGGGTCCCAGGTTTTGGTTCGAGAGATAGAGAACTTCGAGAAATAGAAGTTCGAGAAATCAGGAGTAAATTTGCTTAGTTATATAGAGGAAAAAAACGGGACCGGAGGTTAACTTCGAGAGATCGAGAACTTCGAGAGGTCGGAGTTCGAGCCATCGAGAGTCACCTGTATTTTATTGCACTAAATATATACAATGGGATTAGGCACAAGTTCTAAAAACTTAATTCGCACTCTCCCTACATGAGATATTATAAGAGGATGAATTAGAATTGTATAGCTTGTACATGTAAATATATAAAACCTTTATTTCTGTCTCTGAGTCAACTCCATAATTTCAACAACTTTAATTCTAAGTACTAGCATACTGAGGCTATGGCACATCTAAAGATTATAAATATTTCTTGTGTGAAGTATGACCTTACAATGTTTCTCTATTACCAAGTTATAATCTAAAAACAAAGCCATCAACAGGAGGACAAACATACACAGTGAATACCTATTTACCCCCTCTCTTTGTTAGAATATATATAATCACCTGTTGGATGATCTGCTGGGCTGGTATGCCTGTCGGTGCAGGAGACCCCCACATGGGGAGTGAGGCTGGCACTAACTCTGGTTGTACTGTAGTCATCAGGGGCTGGGGGCTACTGGCGGGGGGAGGGTTTCCCGGGTAAAGATGTGGAGGCCCCAAGTGAGGAACAGCATGGGGAGGGGGGACCTGTGTCTGTACTATCACCTGCTGAGGATGACCACCAGCTATAGAGGAACCTACTGGAAATAATAATTGTATCAAATATTTTGTACAAGAATGTGTCACTGAATTATATACTGGGAGAAAATTAAAAGATGAAACTCTTGTTTTCTAAGGTTTTCTTTTTCCTCACATAATGAGATTCTGACCTGGGTTATTGGAAGTGAGGACAGGACTAGATGAGAGAACCACATTCGTCATCACCGGTTGATTGATAGCAGGAATTGAATTCAGCGGCTGTAATCCTATACAATGATTAAAATAGAATGGAGATTTGGAATTTTCTTAAATTGTACCAAAGTTTTTTTTTCAACAGGATATGAAATGTGTTGTTTAAACTCTTGGCATTGCAGACAAAAAAGTAAGACAATGGGACAACTTTCTCAAGGAAAAAAACTCTAAATATTATTAAAAAATATATAGTACTTCATAATATTTTTTGTTTTTTTTTCCCCATCAAACATATATAACTTGAACTAATCTGATGATGTCTTGCATATATGATTCAGGTAAACCTGTCATTTATTGAAATGTTTTTATTTTCTAAAAATTATTTGAATTCCATGTGTCTGTTATTTGTGCTTTATTTTAAATCTGTTGCCCTTTATAATTTAATTTATTGTAGGTTTCAAAATAACTTACATCACAGTAGCCTAATGATAGGGCATTGTGTGGGATCAGGAGTCCCCCTTTTATTTTTGTTTACTTGTCAAACCGAATATGTTAAAATATACATTTCACACTGACCCATGTTTTAATAAAAATGAGCTGGTTTTGTGTATTTACCTGGATGGGGCTGTAAAGATAATGCCTGAGTGACCCCTGACAGGGCACCAAGAGTAGGATGGCTAAAAATCCCTCCTGGGGTACCTATAAATAATCCAATGATCACAGATATAAACAAGTTAATGTAGGAAATGTTTAAACCCTATCATCATAAAATGCTCATACTGTCTGCTTTTTTGTGAAATTTCTCATAGATTTTATTTGGTACATGTATTACACATTAAGTCTAACTAAGAATTCCATGGTCCTACCTGAAATCTTAAAAATCCTGACCAGACATTTGTATAAATAAATCATTATCAAATACATACAGTTTAACCACTGGTATCTCAAATTTGATGATGCCAAGAAAAAAATCCAGATAATAAGTATCTGAGAATTATAGATATCAAGGTTAGAATACATACCCAGTAAAAAAAAAAAAGTGGTTGCAAATTCAACAAGGCTTAAACATAGTCCATGGTATTCAAGA
Organism: Saccostrea cuccullata; assembly: GCF_032062105.1. Taxonomy (NCBI): domain Eukaryota; kingdom Metazoa; phylum Mollusca; class Bivalvia; order Ostreida; family Ostreidae; genus Saccostrea; species Saccostrea cuccullata. The sequence continues at coordinate 264,471 of NW_026936234.1, read as the reverse complement.
TATTTAGGATACTAAGTTCAACTGTATGTACATTTTTCTACTTTGCACAACCTGTTTCACCCTCTTATATGTTTACTGAATATTTATAAATTCAAACTGTAAATTTTTTTTTTTTACTAATTCAACAAAGCCTTTGATTACTTGCATTTCTGGAACAAAAATAGAGATCAGAAATAACTGCTGATCAAGTGTTCTGGGGTACTCATGGTCCACATAACTACAAATATAATTTATTGTTAAAAACATCATTGGACTGAAATGAGAAATTAAGAAAAATTACTTTTCCAGCTTTAAACACAGTGACATGCTCTTTCCTGCATAAAAAAGAAAATTTCAATATATATTAAACATTAATTATGGAGGCTGTAAATATGAACAATGATATCAATGCTTGGTCATATAATAGCCACTCTGCTCATGTTGTTCATTGATGTCAGTCAGTTCCATTTGAGAAATTTCACTTACCAGGTATAATAATAAAGAGAAATTTTGAGAAAATGTCTTGGACAATCTGTGTTAACCTTAATAAAAAAATCCTGTAGACATTACAATAGCAGACAGTATTAGCATTCCTAATTCCTTAAACACCAAGGATCCTGAGGTATGTAACCATATCTCACTCAAAGTCAGCTGACTGTAGACCTGTGAAATCAAATGTAATGAATTTCAATCATCCTTCACAATTCAGCTACCTCCACGACCTCCAAATCACAGTCTCACAGTGCATATTCCTTTATATCTAAAACAGTGCTTATAATAATTCTGAAAAAAAAATCTTTGTTAATCAAACATATAAAAAAGTGTAATCAAAAGTACATGATCTATCCATCAATATATATTTTCATTGATATTTTGTTTTGCTGGAAAATATGCATATAATTTAGATGTCAAATGCTCAATAAGTCTTGTGTAAAATATATATGGATGAATGAAATGTACAATGTACTAAATATTAATAACTCATGTAAAAAATAATAATTTCACTATTAATAAAGTAAGATGTAAATATCAAAACTACTCTATTCGGTGGATGGTTTGGATAAAATCAGGTCAGCAAAACCAACATCTGGGAGTTCATCACATCATGGTGGCCTCAAAATATGGACAGAAAATTCAGACATTAAAATACAGACTATTCCCTTGGCCCTAACAATAGTGAATTGTCCTTAACATTAGGAGCGCCTCTGGATTAGCCATAGACTTACTCTGCTGCAGACCTGCTAATATGGTAGCTGTAGCAGGGGATAGAGTGGGTGGCATAGCAACCAAAGCTTGCTGGAACTGGGCATAATCTTGTTGTACCTAGAAGAGACCAAAGCATTTGATTGATTATACAACCTAGAGCATAGGTCCATGCAGTCATGTCACAACTGTCAAATGTCGGTCATTGTCCAATCAAGAATTCTACTGAGTACTTAGTTCATTGAAATTAGAGGTATCAGTTTTTTTTCAAACACAAGTATCTTACTTTAGTGTGATTATTATATGTCAAATTTACAGAAGGAAATTGCTAACTGGTCTGACAACTTATTAATTGATAAGAACAATTAAAACCTTGCAAAATCTCTAAAAATTATGTCACAAAACTCTTAAGTTTCTGTTTAATTTTTACACATAAAAAAATTTAAATTATGTACAACTGTAGACTACTAGTCTACTTACACAATGATATATCAAATGAGGTCCTCATTATCTATAGGTTATCACAAGGTTTGTAATTTGAAATGATTTTTATCCATGGCGATGTTTTTTTTTTTTATCCTTAAGCCTTGGCAAGGGGTTAAAAACCCAAAGTTCACTGAATAAGAATCAATCAAACCACAAACTACAGAATATTCTTTTTCCTCATCATACCGATAGAGATGACATGTTCTACACAATCAAAATGTTAAAGAATAATCAGAACTTAAGTGCTCAATTTCTTGATGCAAATAAATAAAAATAATCAACCACACTTTCAAATTTTTCAGAGATACATGTATTTTGATTTACAATTTCACCATAAATATTCCAAATCAGTTTTATTTTTCTATTTTCCATTCAAAGGAATCTAAAGTTGGATACTAATTTATTATTTATAACTGAATAATGAAAAGTAAAGGTTGACTAGTTAATTAATAGAATGTGTTGCAGTTAACAAGTCAGCAATTCCCTATTTCAGAGCCAACCTCTGATGGTAAATATGGTCATAAAAATAACAAAGTCTGTGGCATAGTTATTATTCCAATTGGTTGCACAATAATTATTAAGAGGCGATTTTATATATTTATTTCCTAAGTGCATACATTTAATGTATGTGTAAACTTTGAATATTCATCAGGAATTTTTTTTACTGTTCCAATAAAGGTTACAGTTTCACACAATTTGAAATATGAGAAGAATTTACAATTTGATTCTGGGAATATATGTTAACATCAAGGTGAGCCTTCATACATATCGTAAAATGTCTACTTGCAATCCCAATGAAATAACAAAAGCTTGAATTCCTTTTGCACAAATACATCACTGATTACAAATCCCTTCTTAGTCAACTTTGTGCATATAACATGTAAATGAACATAGATAAGAATATTAAATTGTCAACAAACAGCTTTTAGAAATGATTGTCCATTTCAATAGATAAATTTTGAAAGATAAATATGTATATATGTTTTTGTGATATACTGTACAGGTATTGTACATAAAGAGTAATACAGCAATATATTGATCATTACATCATATGTACAGTGGATATGTTATACATTAGTGATATGAACTTATTTCAAATCATATGTATAGAAACATTTAATAAAAATCTTCTCTTTTATGGATCTGAAAGGTAAAGCCAGTTAGAATTTCACACACAACAAACACAACAAAATCTTGTCCAGGGGGCCTGACTATGTCATTTCATACAAACCTTTACACTGCAAGCATATTTAATTCTCTCTGAAAATGGGGTTGAAAATATCATCCAAGTCATGCAAATTTTATTGCTGTGTGCAGATAAAAAAACAGAAAGTTCATAGTAAGTTAATAATAATTGTCAATAATGGAGTGCTGCTGGGTTTTTTTCCTGACCTAAGAAGAGTTTTTGGTGTTTCTGTCATTTATAGATGGTTAATATCACATACTCTCCTCTGCAGATACATGTATCTGGAAAAAAATATAAGTGTTAACTATCATTAATTATGAAAAAGTATAAAATGTCTTTACTTACTGTTTGAATCAAATTTTCAGCCAACTGTTTGCCATTCTGAAGTCCAACAAGCAGTCCATGTCTGTAGGAAAAAAAGGTCACAATATTGAGCAATCTTTGAATGAATAAAAACATAACACATGTAAAACAGTGCAATATTGATTATTCCTTATACTTGTTTTCTTCACAAAATATTTTTGACAGAAATTCTGAAATGGTGGCCAAATAAAACTTTTGGTGGCAATTAATGACCTGATGGTAAGGGTGACCTGAAGCACCTTGATTCCTATTTCTTTCTATGCTTATTTAAATTTTCGTGTTTATTTTATGCATCAGTTATGACTTTGCAGTACAACAAGATAAATAAAAATATCATGAGTAAAACTTTTACAAAGGAGTAGACAATTTACTTTTATTTTGTACCATTTTTACTTACTGAATATGTACATGCATGGGTTCAAATGCTTCCCTCCCAGATAGAGGTTCCAGGAACCCTGATCCTTTTCCCCTCAGGGTAACTTTAGCACCAGTCTCCGTCTGGATGTGGTTTAAAAATGAGCCCTTGAAATGGCACAAAATGTACAATAAAAAAAAAATCAAGGATGAAAAAATATGTATGTATAATGCTTCATAAATAAATCAAATTTTGTTGTTATTTACCATTGGTCCTAACATTTTATTCTTGACATCAAAGTTTGGAGGTGCATGTTCTAGACCTATATACAATTTCTCTTGCAACACAGGAACCTGCTATAATAATATTTAAAGTCAATCATAATTTTCCAACACTAAACTTTATATTTTATTAATAAATAAGGAAGTATTTGTGCTCTAAGTTCTTCTTTCCTAATTATAATTTTTCTTCCATAAATCATAAAATTTTACTGAAATAACATTTGTGGTTAAAATGAAAGACTAAAGGAAAGTTGCCCTCTTTTTTATCTTCAGGAATTAAAAAGAGTATATGTGGAGGTTATATCTTACCCCTGAAGGAATTGGAGGGGGCTGGGTTTCCAGTGACATGAGCGGAGGGGGTTGATTCAACATTGGTCTCTGTATTGGGGCCATAGGTCTTGTGATGGGTGTGAATCTAGACCCTTTAGACTTCATACCATTAAGAATGATTTCGTTTATCCTCCCCACAGCAACTACAATACAAATTGCTTCCAAGTTTAAAAACCAGACACATTTTATGCGTTATTCAAAGATCACCTATTTTAAGTTTTTTTTTAACTTTTGCAGATACAGTGTTACACAAAACATGGATCATGGAACAGGTGATAAACCTGAGAAAATCAATGTACAATCAAATTTTGTAACTGAATTTAGCTCATGAAAATACTGACAAGGTTTCCTACAGATTTACAATAAATGACTCACTGTCTACAGATTCCTGAGTTGAACCCTGGACACAAAGATACAATGGTCTGTCTCTGAAACAATAAAAAGAATTTCTATGTAAAATTGTTGTCTGCGAATGCTTTTAGAAATCTAAATTTTTTTTTAAAAATCAGTATAATGTATTTATTTATCAAATACAAGGAAATGCATGTCATACAAATACACATGTTTAACTATTTTTTTATCACATCATAGGGAATATAAGATAAATACCCAAGATTTCTCATCTTCTCCTCTGGTGATAAATATCGACCTCTAGTTGATACAGCAGAACCACTCAGTTTAGATATCTGATGAAGAAAAGCACAATAACAATCATTATACTGTAATAGCTTTTACAGCCGCATTGATCAATTTTATTGACATATTGAAAAGGGAAATAACTCAATTTTCTACTTTTCCAAGTTGGAAAAGAAAATCGAGTTATTCCCCTTTTCATCAATGCTAAGGCCATATAAAATTGAAATCTTGGTTCTCAGGCCCGCGCGCATCCGTTTTGAGGTAGCCGCATTGCCGATTTTATTGAATTTTTGATAAAATAAAAAGTTGGTATTGCAGAGACCAATCCGGAAAAAAAAAATCCCGACCTCATTTGTTTCCTAGTTAAGTATTCAAATATCACTTCCGGTAGCCATTTACAATGAGAATTTGGCTCCTTCGTTTGAAAATACATTTGAGGACATTACCTACGATGTTTACATGCTGTTAAGCAGTGGATAAAGCAGAAATTTTGACCAGAAATGGAAAGTATATCTGTGATTAAAAAAATATCTTTATGTTAAAGAAAATTTGGAAATTAAAATTAAAAAAAATACCTCCCTCATCTACTTTATTGCCAATAAAATGAAAAATAAAATGCCGCCCTCCCGCATCTGTTTTGGAGAAAATAGGCCTGAGAACCAGGGAATTAAATTTAGATAGCCTAAGATAGACGTTTTTATAAGAAAAAATAATATATTTCTATTAAACTAAATAAATTTACATTATTTTATATATTAACTTTTAAATAAATGTTTGGAATAACATTATTTAAAGTTGAATACATCACTAAGATTAGTAGATACTATCATTTTATTGAACAAATGGCTTTAGAAAGGTATAAAACCTGCTTCAAAAAAAAAAAAAAAAGAAAAAAAAGCCTGCCTGCCGCATTAAATTTTGAATTTTTTGGCCTGAGAAACTAGTAATTAATTTTTTTTTGCCTAATAATCATTGATTTTGTTTTGCACTGTATGATAATTAATGAATATAAAGAAATAAAAGGAAAGCTCATTATATCCCAAGAAGCTTAAAACAGAAAAAATTCCTACAAAGTCACACATTAACTGCACGTTCTGATTGATTCATGGTACAACAGTGATCTCACCTCTTCTTGGGTGGCTCCCCTGGTTAACATATTTCTACATCCGATAGGAACGTCATTAATCTCCACCTCAGCTACAATCAGACTTCCTGGCTGTGAACTACTCTAAAAATACAGAATTAACAGTTCTAAAACAAGAGCTAAACAAATCACGGAAATTCAATATTCCATAACAATGATTCTGGATAATTAAATTTTTTGGTTTTAGATTTGAATTATCATATCACTATGTTTTTTTTTTTATTTTACACTGGGAACACTGAAAGTTTTCCTCCCAGTTCATCTACCATTAATTAAAGTATGTTCTATTACATATGTACATTGACAGGGTAGATTAAACCCCTAAACCTAACTAAAAGATGCATAAACATTTTCTTAAAATTATAAATCACCAGTTTAGAAACTTCAATGTTCCAAAATATTTAATGAAAATAAATTTCTTGAACCTGGGAGAACTGAAATATTTGACAATTTTATATAATCAAGGTAAAGATTCCTGCTTTTTAGAGCTCACACCTTCGGTTTGAGACCCTGCTGTTGTGACAGTTGGGAGGGTTTAAGCTTTCCTTTAGCAATAAGCATGGCATTGACTTTAGCTGCGGCCTCGGCGGCGGCTTCCAGACTACTCTTGTGTGCATGGTCATCACTCCATCTGCTGACACGCACACTGTAATATCAAAAACAGGATCAAAATCAACACTGATCTTCCAGTCTTTTTTACTTAAAAAATCAAAATATAGAGATGTTTATTGAGAAAAATATACCAAATTTTACTTATAAAAAATTATTAATTTCTTATGTTTGAAGTCAATGAGGTATAAATTCTTGTATTTGCAATGCAGCAAAATAAACATGGGCGATAACTTGAACTCAATGCATTTACTGCAAAAATCCAGAGAGTTCTGAATATAAAACATGGCAAGGTAAATTTGAAGCAAAAAAAAAAAACGTTGATAAAATTACCGGTAGTTGAATTTCTGTCTCTATATGGATTGTTATTTGGGACAAAAGGCATATACATGTACAATCTTAAAAAGGTTTGTTTTGATTAATTTGGTAGTTATTTCCAGTTCAACCCTTTTATTTTCTTCAAAATCATTTTGGAGCAGATCCACAGGCACTCCAATTTGCTACATTGCAAGTATATGGGACGTATTCCAACTGTGGAGAGGGGTTGTCCTGAGACACAGTTCGATTATTCTAACTAAAATAGTTACTACCTCACCGTCACATCATAAAATATATGTTGATGGTGCGACCTTTAGGGCAAGTACAGATACTTTTTCAGTTTTAGTTTAGATCAGGCTAATCAAACCGCACATGACATTCGGTGTATCTGACTCTGACGTCACATGACGTATGTTGCAAATTACCCCACCTAAGCCTGGACAGGGCTGATTTTAATTAAGAACCATTATATTGACTATCTTTGTGCAATATATTCATTAAATCAATGCAAATTTAATATTTATTTAACTTTTGATGTTATTCTAATGAAAACATTGCTTTACGATGCGATGCATTGTGGGTCTAAAGTTAATGAAGAAAAAATTCAATCGAATGAATGTGCAGTAGTCTGATTTTCTCCTCGCCCAGGCGTTGTTGTTAGAGCTTGCAGTGATGAGCCAAACGACGCTTGTTGGCTCGCTTTAAAGAATCTATGCAAAATACATCAAAGTGCATCAGAATTTGAGAAGCAGTCAAAAACAGCAGGCATAAGACGAGAAAAAGGACACAAAGCTACAATTATTTAACAGAGTAATCTAAAGTAATGACAAGGCATTATTGTTTTTTTCTATGATATAAATATCTATTACAGTCTTTACAGAACAAGACTTTATTTTAGTGTCTGTGCACTCTCATGTATCTGTGGTCATAGTGGTTTGAAGGGGCGGATCTACATTGTTGAAAATATATTGTGTCTGTATAGGTTTCAGATGTATCTAGTAGAAATACACTATTGCATTCGCCTAGACAGCCAACTGTCAAAATATAACCAAAATACAAACAAACAGTTAAACAAATCGTCACTTATTTCGCATAAAAGGCACCCAAAAGAAACACATCCTCACCTTTCGTACGCCATCAGCCTTGACGTCATTTCCGTTGACGAAATATCGATCCCGATAAGGAAAAAATGAATGTTTCTTACTTTAAACAAATGTGAAAGAAGCAAAATTAAAAATAAATGTACCAAGAAATTATTTTCTTCTGAATAAAAGTAAATTATTCTTTTTTTAAGCGAGGAGTTTAATAATAAGTATTTATTTGAATCGGGTTTGACATTCACGTATACAAGAGCCACCACGCTCGATTTCCGATTTCACCTGAGCTGAGGGAGCACTTGTTGGAAGCTTTAATAGTAATCAGTGCAGTTATATCTCTCCAACCATGGTGCTCAGTGATGTTGGAGAGTTACTGGAGATGTTTAAGAATAGCTTTCCGCTCTCTTTCTTATTTTTCATTCCTATTTTCATAATTCTATCCCCGGTGAGTCCAGTTTCAGCAGCGCACGAATTCGCTGCCCTTCGAATGCAACAGTATGATCTACATGGAGTTAGCTATGGTAAGTCTTAGGGTTTTACAATTTGAATATATAAAACAGTTTCTTTTTTATTGGAACTAGGGACTGCATAACAATGCAGCAAATTTCTTGATTCGCACAGAAACAGGTTGGTACTAATCTTACAAATGGGACAGAAAATCCCAAACAATTAGCTCTTGGTCTTGATTCATATGTAACATTAAAGAAGAAAAATGTATGGCTGGACCAGAAATAAAACCGGAAACCCCTGCATCACTAGTCAGGTGCTCTACCGACTGAGCCACCAAGGCCAATATCCACCGCCTGAACCATTACATTCCTCTTTCCGAAGACTTAAAATAGTTCTTATTAGCCCTTGGCAGGACTTTCACCTGCAAGTCCTGGGGTGGTCAACGGCACCAACTCTGTAACAGGAAAGGAGGAAAATGCAACTAGACCAGGTTTGGAACCTGAGCCCCCTTAATCTCTAGTCAGGTGCTCTACCAACTGAGCTACGCAGGCCAGTATCCATGGCCTGTACGATTTCATTCCTCCCTCCTTAAATTGTCTTTGCCCTCTAAGACACAACCCTAGTATTTATTCCCTCAAGCAGGACTTTCACTGCAAGTGCGGTGTGATCATTGCACCAAATGTATGAGAGAGAAGAAAAATGCAGGGGACCAGACCAGGATTCAAAACCCAGCCATCTTAATCTCCAGTGTGGTGCTCTATCAACTAAGCTATCTGGCCACTAGAGATCGAAACAGTCTGACCTCCTTAAAAGTCTTCGGCTCTCCAAAGACACAAAGTTTTTTACACAATATTCTGATAAAAGATTTTTAAAATGTTTGTCTACTAAAAGAGCAGGATTGCTATTCAGCAACAACCCAATAAAGTGTGGATTCAAGTTTGATCAAATGATACCTTTTAGGATAATATTGTGGGACCAAAATTATTTGGGGATCAGTATTTCACATTAGAATATATAGAGGGAAAACCCCTTAAAAATCTAAAGAACAGTAGTAATTTGATAATTGAGGAGAGCAATGTGATCATTGTTTAATTTTTTGATAATTTTAACATAAACTTAATAGTGTTAAATCTAAAGCAAACTAGCATGGCGCGGCGCCATGCCCTTTTTTCCAGCGCCATGCCCTTATTTCCTAACCCAAAATCAATGAATATGCCCAGTTTAGGCAATATTCCTTTGCTGTTCTGTTTATTCAGTGCATGCTGATAATCCCTTTGTTTATATAACGACAGGAAATCACTTCACGCTTCAACGCACGCACACAGCCACCTGGCTAATTAACATGCCTCAGGCTGTCAGGGTAGAGGATTTAACTTGAGAGACTGTCATTTGATTGCATTGATTATGCAAGAATGAATTATGAGCCCAAGACCAAGTATAAATTAAGTTGTAAATTATTAACTAATTGAAATCAGGATCGTTTTTATTAAACTGAAAGTAGAATAAAACACATGTAGTTCAACTTGAAGTAAAAACGTATATTTTATCTGACTATAATACTTGCAGTGTACCAAAAAACTGAATGTAATGTGATAAAAAGGCTTAAACAAAAAACTAAGTTTAATAGTTTCTTTGATTGAACTGATAGATTTGACAAGCTGAGGGTTACTGTTTCTAATTAAAGCCACAGTTTTTTTAAAACAAATTATACATTGCATTAATTTTTTGGGGAGTAAGACCAGTTTTCACTTGATCCTGTTGGTAGAATAATTCAATATTTTCCAAGTAAAGAGAATGGTCTCTACATGTATTTTTCAGAATGCCCCTCCCCCTTTCCTGAAAAAAAGTATTTTCGTTTAATGTTTAAATATTGACTGTAAAAGTACACAAATAACACAGTCCAAGCAGGTAAAATATCATACCTCCAAACTTAAATAATTTTTGCAGATGTCTCAGCTAGAATAATACCATTACTTTACTACTTTTTTGATTAAAGAAATTAGATGTATTAAATGCCTTTTTTATATTCTTTTTGTTTCAATAATTGTCATGTCAGCCCAGGTGTGCTTATTGTGTTGGTATTTTAAGAAAAATGAATGGAATACAGATACATTACTTGTTTAAATAAATATTTAAAGTAATTAAACATGTTAAAGTATGTAAAAATTAATAGATAAATGTCTAATAATATAATTTTAAAAACATTAACATTTGTTTTAAAAGTGCCCTCGTGAGATCCTGTCGCGACGCAAAGTGCCCTTTTGATTCCTTGATTACCATGCCCTTTTTAGGGTCTAGATTTAACACTACTTAAGTACATGTATTGGACAATTTGAGTCAGACCTTGAACCAAAAGCAGATGGTTGCAGCTTTATATATTATTTATAAACTTAAATATCATGGTACCTTTTTGATTACAAAAAATTATAATGCAACTGTCTGTTTTCAAAGGCTGTAGAAGTTCTCCAGTGAACATGGAAGCTCGTCCAGTGGACTCTAAGATGATCACGAGGCGCTGTATTGTTGCCAGGCTACAGGAGGTGTCTATTTCCAAGTACAGGGACCTGATACAGGAGAATGCAGGGGCTCTACTGGTTCTGCTGCCTTCTAATCTCAGCTCTATCTCTAAAGAGGACAAACAGGTTTGCAAATGGTTCAGATACTGTAAATCACTTTTTATTCGCGAGAACTTTATTTTCGCGTAATTACGCAAGACAGTGTGCTCACAAAAATTTAATTCTCGCGTATAATAGCATTCCTTAAGATTATGTAGAGCAATAACCACAATTAGTGAAAATTTTGTCTTGCTTATCAAGAGACAATGACTATCTCGCGAAAATAAGGTGTCATGAAAATTTAGTGATCTATAGTAGAACAGTAACTTAGTTTTTATCAAGTCTATAGACTCTATGAAGTTAAATCGATCACACTACCACTACTACAACAGATATTCCAGTCGTATATTGTAAGATAATTTTTAGCACTAGATTATAATTTGTTATGACTTGTTATAAGATATCATTGAAATTTATGTTGCCTTTGAAAAAAGGGCATATAAATTTGTACCAGTCTTTCAGTGGGTTCGTTGGTGTGTAGACCAAGTAATATCCTTCATCAAACTTGGTACACTGGTACCCACTTAAAGAGTAGACGATCCATATAAAAAAACAGGGTACAATGTGGGGTGTGGAGAACAGTTCTTTGGATGAGACCATTTAAACCAAGTATTGTTATAAATGCTGGCATAAAAAAGATCCTTCAATGCTGAAAAAGCCTTGAATAGTCAATACTGAGTACAGTTTACGGGGCCATAAGACTGATTTGCTGAATTTTTATATCAGTCTCACTATTACAAAAATTTTTTTTTTAAAAGTGGAATAGTAAGACTCACATCAAATGTGAATTACTTTAATTTTATGTCCCCAGAGTCAGATCTATATTATTTTGCTGCCATGCACTGGCAAGGGTGGTGTCTCAATATAATAGATAATTCTGAAAGGAATTAATTACAAACCAGTAGAATAATAAATATAGACTCTAGGATTTGACAAATTTTATTAAATTCTTCAATCCATTCACCTGGAGTACAGACATTATTTCTGTAATTTTGCAGCACTTGCAGATTTTGGAGAGAGATCTGCTGACAGAGGAGACAACCATTCCTGTCTACTTCGCTCTGGAGACAGAGGAGTTGTCAGAGATTTATAAAGAAATCCACCGAGGGAATGCAGGAGATCAGGCCACAACTGCTGTAGAGGGTATGTATCTGGCCTTTAAGCCTCATTAACCACTACAGCTTCCTTATTGTTGTTTGTAACTTTCTAATTTTGAGTATCCTCTTGTCATAGCCCTGATGAGTGGAGCCACAGCTAATGGGTTCCAAATGGTTATAGCAGGGTCTCAAGCTAAGAGTTTGGGAGAATTTCAGATCACAAATATTCAGGTCAGTCCAGAATTTAAAAAAAAACTGAAATAATTTTAATCTTGTTGTTGACTAAGTCAAATGTTTTAAGCTTTTATTGTCAGTTCAATACTTATGTTTTTTTCTATCTATAAGAAGTGAATGTATGAAATGTTATTTGAATGAATCGTGTCAGAAATTGGGATATTATTTTAATAAACTGACTGTATCTGTCAAGGAAAAGATACACAACTTTTCCAGAATTAATTAAAAAAATCTTTTTTTTTCTCCCTAAAAGCCAGATTAATAAATCTTTGGATGTTTTATCTTTCAGGGTCACTTGTCAGGGTATGGTATTGAAGAACAACTCCCCACTGTGGCTGTGGTAGCTCACTATGATTCATTTGGAATTGCCCCAGTATGTCTTTTTTATTGCAGCTGTACTATAGGTCAAATTTATATCAATTTTCAGAAATACTTTACTCTAAAGTCATTATATACTCTGTAGGTATAAATATTTTCACTTTTCTCCTTTCATGTTGTGGTCACTCTTTGTTTTGTGTATGTTATGTGTTCTCACATTTTGTTCGTAGAGCCTTGCTCAGGGTGCTGATGCTAATGGTAGTGGAGTGATTGCACTGCTGGAATTAGCTCGCCTCTTCTCCAAACTCTACACCAACTCCAGGACACATGCCAAGTAAGTTTCACCAGAACAGGAAATTTCTCACTGTAATCTTAAATTTTGATGCTGATTCTGTTTAATTCTTTATTCTTTTTACTAGGTTTAACCTAGTCTTCTTGCTGTCAGGAGGAGGTAAATTTAACTATCAGGGAACAAAGAGGTGGATTGAGGACAATCTAGACTCACAGGGTGAGACTGTTAATAGAAATGCAGATGTTTTCACTGATTTAAAGATCCGTAATTAAGTTGCAATTTAAGAACTGCTATTAATTTTACACACATTTTATTGATATTTCAGACTCCAATTTACTGTCGGATGTGTCCTATGTCCTGTGTATAGACAGCATTGGTAAATCTGATGAACTTTATCTTCACGTCTCAAAACCCCCAAAGGAGGACTCACCAGGCAATCAGTTTCTACAGGTAAGCATCTCATCCTACATAAGCTTTACACACCCTCAAAATTGTACATGTACAGTTGAATCTGAAGGCTCCGTGTAATGTTGGAATTGTTTAAGGTTTACTTTTTTAGAATTTTAAAAGTTTTTCTTATTCAAATAAAAAATTGAATTTGAAAATCAGTCTTTGGAGATTGCTTGAGTTGTCAAATGGAAGTTGATGTAACACCTACTTTTATTTGTAGCGTTAATAACTGTCATGTTTTTAAAATGTAAAAATACACACCCATTATCTCATCCTACATAAGAAAGTGTAAATGTAAAAATTGGTTTAGGTTTACTATCAAAAGTCTTAACAGTAAATCAGTCTGTGGAGATTGCTTGAACACCTCAATGGAAAGAGCAACACCTTAGTTCTTCTTTCATGTATGAAAAATGAAAATATAAATGTAAAATTTAACACTCAAGTAATTTGACATAGCCATAGATAATTATTTGATGTAAAATTCTAAAGGAAATTACAAATTATAGAGAAAAATTTGTTAAATTTCTCCTTTTTAACTTTCCAGAATTTACAGAATGTTGTCAAGTCATTTTATCCTGATGTTAAATTTGATATGGTGCACAAGAAAATCAACCTCGCAGAAGATCTGTTGTCATGGGAACATGAGAGATTCAGTATCAAACGTCTGCCAGCATTTACTCTGTCTCACTTCCACTCACACAAAGACCCAGACAGAAGCACTATTCTGGATATAAGGTGTTTATACATAAGTAACTGTCATATATTATACAATTCAGTTTGTATGTTTTATAGTTGATGATCTATAGGTTTCTTTTGGAGTTGTCTTTCTTTGATGATTGGTATAAATGTTACTTACTTGAAAGGAATACTATAGATGCCTATCATACACAAGTTCTTAATATCGTTGTTGTCTTTCTAACCATACTCCTGCTGCTGGGTCTCACCACCATTTTGAAGATGATTAAGCAGGTTAAAATTATTGGAACTGCTTTATATTAACTTTAAGCCATACCAGAAACAAACTAGTATTTATGTTGCTTCTCTGAATATGCTCTACCAAACTGCTTCAGATGTTGGATATGACCTAAATGTTCAGGATGGGTGATAAGTTTCAAGTTTTAGATATATTTCCTTTTCCAAACAAGTAAATATACAACATGGATCAAACTTTAAAAAATACACATCTATTCACCTTGCTTAAGAATCTTTAAGTCTCATGTTTATATACCGGTATGTGTTATTGTTCATTGAAAGGTTCATGATGAACTTCCATGTAACTAATGGATCATGATAAAAATTCATTTAGTTTGATATTGTGTTAGGTGTAGATAAAATCTTTGAAAGGGAGCTTTGAATTCTTTGATTACCCATGTTAATATCTTTTTATTCTAGGGAAAATGTAGATAGAGGAAAGCTGAGCCGCAATATTGGAATCATTGCTGAAGCCCTAGCTAGATATGTTTACAATGTCAGTAGTCATGGTAACCTCCAACTCTTCTCTGAGGGCCTGGTAAGGAACCCAACAATACATATTTTACTTTTAGTAAATGAACAATATTGTTTGTCTCAGACTTTCTCATTTTCATTATATTTTACTAATATGGGAGTATAATTCATTTGCTAAATGTGTAGTACCTTATGTATTCTGTCTCCTTGTACAATCTGTTACTTGGAAGAGGGTTCAAATAGACCATCAGCTGTCTGAATAATAAATATTAAACACAAATATTGTATACTTATGTATACAGTTGTATAGCAAATGTAAAGAAGTACAGTGAAAAATTCATGGGGTTTAATCAATTCTGTTTTTTTTTTTCAATTGTATGAAGAGAATCATGAACTCATTCTCCACAAATTGTAAAATTTCATAGATGTAACAATTCCATACTTCTTCATTCAGGAAAAAAAAAATCCCAAGAATATTTTTTTTCCTGAAACAATGAAATTTTGGAACCGCCCTCCCCCCAAAATGAATTTATGGTAATCTTGTTGAGATTATTCAAAGTACTTTTCTTGCATTGACGAACAATCTTTATCATTTAAAGTAAATAAATAGTTTCTTGCATAATAGGTGTGAAAATGATTACATTTGCTGGAAAACTTAAGCAAAAAAAGGGGGGTTTTCTTATATAGAAATTTAGATGACCAATATTTTACAATATTTCTATAAACACTTTGTAGGGAGTACAGGAAGACTTGGTAGAGGCGTGGCTGGGGCAGCTGACTGGACAACCCCGGGCCACTCAGCTCCTCCCTAAAGGTCACAGTCTCCTTAGTAACCTAGAGGAGGCCATGAGTCGATACCTCAAAGACGTCAAACGCACAACATTCAAAGCTGACAAGAGGTGAGGCCTTAGTGTAGGCATGGTTTACTGTAAGATATTTACCATCATGTCAAATACACATCGGCATGGTGTTAATAGCTATTATTTAGAGTGAACTATTTATGCTGAATCTCTTCTCAGTGCTACCTGCTTTCAAAAGTTTATTGGTTACCTGAGATATGATAAATGTTATTTACATTCAAATTAAAATTCCACAGTTGGTAACACAACGTGACGTAATAATAGGCACCGTATGAGAGAGATGAAGGATTTTAAACATGAATAACCTCATGTTTTTATAGTAGATTTTTAACTTTTTCTGTTATTTAAATGTGAAGTCAGGAAAAATATTGGTTATTGTTTTTAAACACATTTGACTTAATATGTAATTTACAGAAAAGTCCTTACTTTACATAAAGTAATAAAACAAATAGAAAGATTTTGTTATAAATTTTGGTTACCCAAACTTATCAGAAATATGGCTTTTAAAAGCCTACATTTGTCTAATGAAAACTGAAAATTTATTATTTCTTTTAATTATTGCTTACTTTGGGACAGAAAACTCAGGATCTTAAGTTGAGTAGGAAAATACATGCTTTGTTTGCTGTTGTTAATTTTGTAATCTGTGCTTTCAGAGATCCTGAGTTTTTGTTCTATGATGGTGCCCAGTACACAATGAGTTCATATAAGTAAGCTATACCTATACAGTAATCTTGATTAGATTTTCATTTAATTACATGCTAATGCTTATAACCAGTTTCTGAAATGAAATTAACCAGAAATTTTGTCAAGTCAATAGTCCTTTTAAGTCTACAATATTTTAAAGTTAGCAGTATGATTGTTTTCAGGGCATATATATCAAAGATATTTCAATAATATACTAACACGCAAAAGAAACGCAACAAGCAGTAATCTACAAATGTTTGAATTTTTATGCCCCCCCTTCGAAGAAGCGAGGGCATATTGCTTTGCTGCTGTCTGTCGGTCTGTCTGTTGGTCTGTCGGTCCACTTAGTTTCCGTTCATTTTCTTCGCAACCGTTGCATATACTGAAATCAAATTTGGTACACAGATATATCACTTGAATATCTAGGCCAAGTTCTGTTTTGGGTAAGATCGCACTATTTTTGACAGAGTTATGCCCCTTGGACTTGGAAAAATTTCAATTATTTGCAGTTTCCACTCACTTTCTTTGCAACCGTTGCACATACTGAAATGAAATTTGGTATACAGATCTATCACATTAATATCTAAGTCAAGTTCTATTTTGGTTACCATTGCACCATTTTTGACAGAGTTATTCCCCTTGGAGTTGATAAAAATATTAAATGTTTATCTTTTTACTTTACTAAGTAACACATGGCTGTTAAAACACCCCCCTCCCAGCCATTCAAGTAAATGTCCAAGACTGCCCTAAACAACAATTCCAGCTTAATTTCTACGATACAATAGGTTCATTGATATCGAGATCTGAGCGAAGGAATTATTCTTTGCCATTTTTAAATGCCCGTTTTTCAGATGATTAGGACGAATTTTCTCTAACTTAGAGCAGTGTAGCCACCCCTGGACTTCCGGTACAAGGACTGTCCTTACTGAATATGATACTGAAGTCCCTTTTGAGGCGTATTGTCGTGAATTTTTGCATCAGCAACTCTCTATCACCTTTACATTGAAATTTTCCAGCTAGAGCATTGGAAATGCGTACTTAAGCCATTTTCTAGAAGCCTTAGCATTGTTACGGGAAACGAAAGGAGAGTTTATTTTTTGAGTTGGCTCGCGTAGCGAGCTACTCCCTGTCGACATAGCCGTTTCAGAGCTGTAAATTTTTTCTTGCATTCATCAAGGTGATCCATACGCCAAATATAATAGTTCTAGCAAAAAATGCTTTGGTTTGAGTGATTGAATAAACTTAAGAGGTAAAAACTGTATAAAATTTCATACTGTAACATTATTTATGCCTTCATGCTTTTAAAGAAATTTTTGATTAAATACCTGTACGATGTACAATTACTGCGTATGAATATATGTTCAAGCATGTTAGGTGGATCTAATCTTCCCATCTGAAGTTTATTTATAATTGACCTAGAATACTCCCTTACACAAACACCTGCTGCTCTCATTAGCTGCAGCTAGTTGTTGTTGAAAATCTATTTTTAGAATCCAGATTTGCTGTGGGAATCTTTAACCTAATTATTCCATAACACTGACCACTTCAGCTAGTGTGCTTAAATTCGTTATAGATAATAATAATATGGAAGCCCATTAGTGCCAACCTGTATATATAAAGGAAAAGCAATATACACTTTATTTATGAACCGAACATGGATCAGACATATAATATTCAATCTCTTAAGATGCAAAATAAACTGAATATATTAGGGTATGGTGCCCAGATGTATGAAAATGCTCAATTGACTCGAGCGAGTCAACTCGCAGGCCTTTCAGGCCTTTGATTTGAAATATTGCTGCATTACTTATGTTGAACAGATAAAACCCTTAAAACTCCAGAATATTGCCAAATGTTTTGTTAAACATGCAATTTTTGATTTTTGTTAAGCAGACTCAAACTTGACTTCCGGTGTAGCATAATATTTTGATACCGCGATATATTGAACCCGGGTTCAATTTATCGCATAATATTTTGAACCCGGGTTCACTTTTTCACTGCGATATATTGAACCCCCTTATAAAATATTGAACCCCTACCTTTTTCATTGAAGAAGGAGGGGGTTCAAAATATTATGGCCATAATATATTGAACCCCCATGTCTTTTTAAGTTAAGAGGGAGGGGGTTCAAAATATTACGGCCATAAAATATTGAACCCCCATGTCCTTTTAAGATCGGAGGGAGGGGGGTTCAAAATATTATGGCCATAAAATATTGAACCCCCATGTCCTTTTAAGATCGGAGGGAGGGGGGTTCAAAATATTATGGCCATAAAATATCGAGTCCCCCTGTCCTTTTAATTTTACAGGAAGGGGGGTAAAAATATTATGGCCATAAAATATCGAGTCCCCTGCCCTATCAATTTGTCAAGGAGGGGGTTCAAAATATTATGGCCATAAAATATTGAACCCCCATGTCCTTTTCAGTTAAGAGGGAGGGGGTTCAAGATATTATGGCCATAAAATATTGAGTCCCCCTGTCCTTTCAATTTTACAGGGAGGGGGGTTCAAAATATTATGACCATAAAATATTGAACCCCCATGTCCTTTAAAGTTAAGAGGGAGGGGGTTCAAAATATTATAGCCATAAAATATTGAACCCCCATGTCCTTTTAAGATCAGAGGGAGGGGGGTTCAAAATATTATGGCCATAAAATATTGAACCCCCATGTCCTTTTAAGTTAGAAGGGAGGGGGGTTCAAATTATTATGGCCATAAAATATCGAGTCCCCCTGTCCTTTTAATTTTACAGGGAGGGGGGTTCAAAATATTATGGCCATAATATAACGAGTCCTCTGCCCTATTAATTTATCAAGGAGGGGGTTCAAAATATTATGGCCATAAAATATTGAACCCCCATGTCCTTTTAAGTTAAGAGAGAGGGGGTTCAAGATATTATGACCATAAAATATTGAGTCCCCCTGTCCTGGACTCTTAATTTTACAGGGAGGGGGGTTCAAAATATTATGGCCATAAAATATTGAACCCCCATGTCCTTTTAAGTTAAGAGGCAGGGGGGTTCAAAATATTATGGCCATAAAATATTGAACCCCAATGTCCTTTTAAGATTGGAGGGAGGGGGTTCAAAATATTAAGGCCATAAAATATTGAACCCATGTCCTTTTAAGTTAAGAGGGAGGGGGGGGGTCAAGATATTATGGCCATAAAATATCGAGTCCCCTTGTCCTTTTAATTTTACAGGGAGGGGGGGTCAAAATATTATGGCCATAAAATATCGAGTCCCCTGCCCTATTAATTTATGAAGGAGGGGGTTCAAAATATTATGGCCATAAAATATTGAACCCCCTTGTCCTTTTAAGTTAGGAGGGAGGGGGGTTCAAGATATTATGGCCATAAAATATTGAGTCCCCTGCCCATTTAATTCAAGAGGGAGGGGGTTCAAAATATTATAGCCATAAAATATCGAGTCCCCATGCCCTATTAATTTATCAAGAAGGGGCTTCAAAATATTATGGCCATAAAATATTGAGTCCCCTTCCTTTTAAGTTAGGAGGGAGGGGGTTCAAAATATTATGGCCATAAAATATTGAACCCCCCTGTCCTTTTAAGTTAAGAGGGAGGGGGGGTCAAGATATTATGGCCATAAAATTTGAGTCCCCTGCCCATTTAAGTTAAGAGGGAGGGACTTCAATATTATGGCCATAAAAAATTGAACCCCCATGTCATTTTAAGAGGGAGGGGGTTCAAAATATTATGGCCATAAAATATTGACCCCCTGTCCTTTTTAGTTTAATGGAAGGGGTTCAAGATATTATGGCCATAAAATATCGAGTCCCCTGCCAATTTAATTTAAGAGAGAGGGGGTTCAAAATATTATAGCCTTAAAATATCGAGTCCCCCTGCCCTATTAATTTTTCAAGGAGGGGGGTTCAAAATATTTTGGCCATAAAATATCGAGTCCCCTTCCTTTTAAGTTAAGAGGGAGGGGTTTCAAAATATTATGGCCATAAATTATCGAGTCCCTTGCCCTATTAATTTTTCAAGGAGGGGGGTTCAAAATATTATGGCCATAAAATATCGAGTCCCCTGTCCTTTTAAGTTAAGAGGGAGGGGGTTCAAAATATTATGGCCATAAAATATTGAACCTCCATGTCCTTTTAAGTTAGGAGGGAGGGGGGTTCAAAATATCCATAAAATATTGAGTCCCCCTGCCCTATTAATTTATCAAGGACTAGGGAGTTCAAAATACTATGGCCATAAAATTTTAAACCCCCTTGTCCTTTCAAGTTAGGAGGGAAGGGTTCAAAATCATATATATGTATTCTGTGACCTTTCATTTGATACCAATAACCTTGACCTTGTGACCTTGATGTTGAAGATTTTTGTACTCATGAAAAAAATTTAACCTGGCCATAACATATGATGATAGGGCTTTCATATTTCACAAAATTGTATTTCCAGTTAGGCGACCTTATTTTGGGTACCAATATATATATTGTACTCAGTTTTGACAATAAGTCAAGGGTACTATATCCCCAACATAGACCCAAAATATGTGTAATAAAACATGTAGTAAACTAGGGTATTCCTGACATTTGTCTACAAATAGCATATTTTAGACTGTTAGACCTTGGTCTGTAAAAAGGCTATACCGGAGGTCAGGAAGAAGATTAAAGATGAAAACTTTATCCGGACTGTAAAGAACATGATTGAGAGTGACCAATTTCACACCATATCTCACAAATACCTGCAGTTTTGGGTTTTTAAAACAGAAGAATTAATGCTTTACTTGTTTGATAGATTTTAAGGTTGACAAGAAATTGTGTATGGATGTTGAGTAGATAAGGTAACACAAACTGTTCATGAACTCTTGGAAAAATGTTGAGAAAAAGAAAGCTCATATTATTTTATCATGCCCAAGACATCTAAGATTTTTCTGCTCTGTGACTGAATGATATGTCCTAATAAATCACCAAAAATTGATATCAATTTACAACATTTTGAAATGAAATTTTGAAGTTCATATGAATAAAGCTTCTTTCATATTATTTGTAACTTTTTGCCTGATTATGTTGTCAAATATATTTTTATGCCCCGCCATGAATGTGGCTGGGGCATATAGTGTTTGTCATGTCCGTCTTCCGTCCTTCCGTCACACTTTGCATTTAGCTCTGTTCAAAGCTTAGTTTCAAAGAAACTATCCAAGATATTTTCATCAAACTTCATATGAGGATAGATATTGATGAGAGCTATGCAACTGCATCAACATTTTTTGACCTTGACCTTTCCTTTGACCTTGACCTCACTTTTTTAAAATTAGTGTTTAGCTCAGTTTTAAACATACCATTCAAGATGGCGTTGTC
Organism: Saccostrea cuccullata; assembly: GCF_032062105.1. Lineage (NCBI taxonomy): Eukaryota > Metazoa > Mollusca > Bivalvia > Ostreida > Ostreidae > Saccostrea > Saccostrea cuccullata. Next base: position 242,714 of record NW_026936234.1, on the reverse strand, counting down.
AAACGTCACCTGTTGATACATACTGATGAGAGCTATTCAACTGCATCAACAGTTTTGTCCTTGACCTTTCCTTTGACCTTGACCTCACTTATCTTTAATAAGTGTTTCGCTTAGTTTTGAAGATACCATGCAAGATATTTTTATCAAACTTCATATGCTGTTACATATTGATGAGAGCAACTCAACTGCATCAAAATTTTTGACCTTGACCTTTCCTTTTACCTTTGACCTCAAGTTTCCCAAATCAGTGTTAAACTTCATATGCTGATACATACTGATGTAAGCAATTCAACTGCATCAACAATTTTCACCTAAACGTTTTATTTGACCTTGACCTTACTTTTATCAAATTGTGTTTAAGGCAGTTTAAATTAAAGACATCATTCTAGATATTTTTTTTTCAGACTTCATATGTTGATACATATTGATGAGAGATATGCAACTGCATCAACATTTTCGACCTTGATCTTTCCTTTGACCTTTAGCTCACATTTCCCAAATCAGTGTTAAACTTCATATGCTGATACATACTGATGTAAGCAATTCAACTGCATCAACAATTTTCACCTTGACCTTTTATTTGACCTTGACCTTACTTTAATCAAATTGTGTTTAAGTCAGTTTTAAAGAAACCATTTATAATATTTTTTCAGCTGCAGAGTTTTTGAAATTTAAAAAATTTCACTGGTCAAGTGGACCAGTGATTTAGTGAATTTCACTGGTCCATCAACAAACCAAATTCAAAACAAAAACAATTGTTTTAAATCCAGTTAGGCCTTTAAAAAATTGAAGGGTCAAATATCCTCGGACTGAATTAACCAGGTGTGATATTTACAGTAGATACCCAACATGGCTGCCTACCACAAATACGAAGTTCAAAATGTGGGGGAAATGTATAATGTAACAAAAATGATTATATTAAAACTTTATATTTAAGGTAAATGATGATTAGCAATTCGGTTGACATATGTTGCACCCCAAATAAAGCTACAATTAACATTTCTGTACAAACTGAATCAGCTGATTGATCGAAAATACACAGATAATGAGATATGGCAGAAAAAAAATCATGACTAACTGTCGTAAAAGCCCTTGAGTTTATTCTTTCATACACACAGATTCAATCCTTCAGACAATCTTACAACTAAACTTAAAATTTAGAGGTTAAGAGGTTAAAATTCCGGGAAGATCCAATTTTTTTACCGGTCCCTCGGACCGATTACATAAAGAAAATTAGTGGACTTTTAAAATATTTACCAGTTTTGCCAGTGGGACCGCTGGATTTCAAAAACTCTGCAGCTTCATATGCTGATACTAACTGATGAGAGATATGCAACTGAATCAATAGTTTTTGACCTTGGCATTTCCCTTGACCTTGACCTCACATTTCCCAAATCAGTGTTAAACTTCATATGCTGATACATACTAATGTAAGCACTTCAACTGCATCAACAATTTTCACCTTGACCTTTTATTTGACCTTGACCTTACTTTTATCAAATTGTGTTTAAGTCAGTTTTAAAGAACCCATTTATAATATTTTTTTTCAATTTCATACGCTGATACTAACTGATGAGAGCTTTTTAACTGAATCAATAGTTTTTGAATTTTGAACTTGGCATTTCCTTTGACCTTGACCTCACGTTAATGAAATTAGTGTCAAACTTCATATGTTGATACATACTAATGTAAGCAATTTAACTGCATCACTTTTAAAGATATTCTGATCAAATTTCATACACTAATACAAATTTTCATGTTGCTTTACTAATATACCCTCGGCGGGGCATTCATGTCCTATGGACATGTTTCTATTTTTCTGTGCAAGATGTCAGCGTAATTTTCGAACAGCCCTCAAACATAACTAAACTAAAAGCACTTTCTAAATTTAAGGTATTCAATGTATAATCGCCATATAATTGCATAATCAAAATAAATAAATTGTCTGAAATTTTAAATCAGACCACCTTAAAATTATTGTTGGTTGCATACTTCCAACTATCTGACTAAAAATGGTCCGCCTCAACACTACTTCTTTTATATTCAAGGACACGACATTCTTTCTGTCAAAGGACAGGGGACTCAATATTTTATGGCCATAATATTTTGAACCCCCTCCCTCATAAATTAAATTGGCAGGGGGACTCAATATTTTATGGCCATAATATTTTGAACCCCCCTCCCTCTTAAATTAAAAAAGGCGGGGGGACTCAATATTTTATGGCCATAATATTTTGAACTCCCCACCTTGTAAAATAAGAAGGACAGGGGGACTCGATATTTTATGGCCATAATATTCTGAACCCCCTCCCTCATAAATTAATAGGGCAGGGGGACTCAATATTTTATGGCCATAATATTTTGAACCCCCTCCCTCATAAATTAAAAGGGCAGGGGGACTCAATATTTTATGGCCATAATATTTTGAACCCCCCTCCCTCTTAAATTAAAAAAGGCGTGGGGACTTGATATTTTATGGCCATAATATTCTGAACCCCCTCCCTCATAAATTAATAGGGCAGGGGGACTCAATATTTTATGGCCATAATATTTTGAACCCCCCTCCCTGTAAAATTAAAAGGGCAGGGGGACTCAATATTTTATGGCCATAATATTTTGAACCCTGGGTTCAATATTTTATAGGGGGGTTCAATATTTCGCAGCGATATTTTGAACCCGGGTTCAAAATATCGCGGGGTTCAATATATTATATGACACCGGTTATGGTATGAAAATCGTTCAACCGTTAAATTACCGGTGTTTACCAAAGTGAAGATATCCATAATTTTAAGATACAATTTTTTTTACTTAGCATAATTATTTCCCCCTAAAGAGGGATGTTGCGTTTCTTTTGCGTGTCAGTACAGAATGCTGGTTTGAAATCAGACCTTTTTTAATTCCAGTGTAAAACCTGCCATATTTGACCTGTTCCTCGCTGTAGCTATAGTGGCCTACCTGGCTCTCGTTTACCTGGCTGTACAGGTATGTACATCGTACACTGACATTACTCATATCATAACTTTATGAACTCTTTAAATTGGAAGACCAATTAAATTTTATCACAGTAAAACATACTTACAGCTTTTATGCTAATAATGAATTCATATAGGCATAGGGATTTTCCTTTCCCTTAGTGTCAAATGTATACAATGTATATTGAATATGTTTACATCATAGAAAGCAAAATTATCTACATCTGGCATTTCACTATGTTATATTTTACTGTATGTAGCATTAAATTTGTAAATCTTAATTCCCTGCACTTTGACCATGAAAGTTTGGAATGTTATTGCATGTATATTGTTTTTATTTAATTATTTTTTTTAGAATTTCCACCTCTTCTACATTGCTATGCAGAAACTTTCAAGTCCCAAAAAGGTCAAAGTGCAATAAATGGTAAGTAAGAGCAAGAAATACCAGAAGTTTGTAGCATTACCAGGATTGTCCCTAAGACCCAGGGGCTGGGGAATATCCTTACCTATAATGATGTAATCCCCCGGTTAACGTGGTATTCCTCCTAAACTCCCCGGTAGGGAGGTGGAACCCCAGATCCCCTTCTACTCTTTAAATGTCTGCTTCTATTTCTATTCTCAGGGACAACCCTGATCTTAATTTGTTGAGTGAGTATTAAGCTAGAGTTATTTCCCTGTAGGTTGTCGTGCTTGTTGAAATCGTGATCTCCGGCGCTATATAGTGTCACCTCCTCAGTGTAACAAACTACATGCAGAGACTGGTAGCTAGTATTTGTGATATGTAAGATGAACAATCCAAAGACTATTTTTCTACTCATTGATGAATTTTTTGTACTCCTTAAATAAAAATTTTACAATTTAATCTCTTTTCTTTTTGTTTTGTTCCTGAACATCCACAAATATCAGTTGAACAAATACACAGAGGCTGATTTTGAAGTTATCTTTAATGAAAAAGCATATCATGGCTTACTTCAAAAGTATGGCTGTTTATTGCATTTTACCAACAATAAAGAATGACTTGCTTTTGAAAATTAATAATTATATTGACAATATGACATTGTATTAGAATTAGTACAGATATAAGACTATGCTGCAAACATACAGTAAGAAAAAGTGGGCACAAAGCTACCTACTTATTAAAAAAATCTTCCCAATTAAAGGAACAGAGCCTCTTAAGTTAATTCATGCAGGAGAACAATGCTTTCATAATTTACTAGTTGAAAACTGAAGATATTACTCCGTATACATAAAATTCCACCAGTGAACATGTCACATTTTCATGCTTGCTTTAGACTGTTTCGGGATCAGAATTAAAAATTTATTATAAGCTATAGGGCAAGAATTATCAAACGTGTTCTGGTTCATTTGCAATGTCCCAGGATATTGGATTTCGTCTGTTTTGGGGTGGTGCGCTCTTACACCGACGTCCAGGCCAAGTATCCGAAGCAGACGTCACCAAAGTGTTGGGACGCCGATTTAAATTTAGCTTCTGGATAGTCATCGCCTCTGACACCCACTCGGGATCAATTACGTAGATTTCATTTTTTGGTCCAGTTGGAGTGAACATTCCACCATCATACGCATATGCCGACTGTGGTCTGTTTGTTTTGGTGGGTTTTCCCGCGGGCGGGAGATTTTCAACACGTGATTGACTCAGTTGATGTAGTTTTGCATAGTGATTCAGGAAGCTAGCGGAGGGGAAACTGTGGCTCATCCACGTCGTCTTGTTCCTCCGCTGGTAGTTTATTTGTTTTGGGGATTCCCCCATTGAAATTGTTATCCTGGACAACTCTATAGGCGTCGGTTTCCTATACACTCTGAAATTAAACATACTATCATTGGACCCGTAAAACAATACAAGAATATAGGCTAGCTAGTGTAGTATAAGATGTATGGCATATCTATGATAATAGTGGATGCTTTATTTCAATTTTTGAGCACATATATAGACCAAGACAAGAGTATACCTTTCTTCGGTATTGGCCACCTGTACCTGACGGATGACGTCATTGGCGGTCTTTGGTCGCACCTGTGACGCCGAGCTTTTCCGTAGTTTGCTCGGTACCACAGGCGCGTGCCACCTCCGTCTGTATGCAGAACGTAACTGCTGCTGCCTCGATTCCGCCTTTTCCTTTTCTCGGTGAAGCCTATACGACTTCAAGGCCTTTGTCATGATATAGTTATGCTCGTTATCTACATCTGTAGAGAAAAAAAATAAACAAACTTACCCTTAACAAACTTTAATTCAACAGGTTTTTAAAATTCTCTCATGCTGCAAGCTTCAGTCTCCATCTTGGAAGTAATGCTGATGAGAAATCAATATCGGAATAATTACCGGTTGCTTTACTCTTCGAGTCTGAAGAGAATATATTATGAGGACAGATGATACAATGTATGGCTCAGTTCACAAATACTTGGAAGAATTGCTAGCGCTAGCATGGAAAAGATAAATCAATGGATTTTTGAGAGAACTATCGGAAGTAGTTTATGAGTTCCGTATGGATGTCTTTTACGTACCGTAGATGTCGGCACAGGCGACCCGATCTTCGAGGACTTCCTCTTTAGCCTGAAAATAGATAAGCGTACAATGGACAGATATAACAGGACAATCACATTACCACTTGAGGGAAGCATCTAGATTTAATAATATGATTAGACCAGAATATAAAATTAATGATTGTTCAATGTCAACCACAATAACAGCTGAAAACAAATCACGGTTTACTTTCCGAATTGTCGAAATGAGCAAACCATTACTGTGGCAGAAAAATATCTGCATTAAGTATGAGCATCTTAATGATACTTATACAGAATTAGTGATAATATGACTCTCTTTCTCCATATACTTTATGCATTGGGTTTTAATAAGTAAAAAGTACATACTCAATGGATAGCAAATTAGTATAATTCTAGGATTGAGTGTTAATGCCTTAAGTCATGCACATGTGTAATAGAGGTTCAATTTCCAAACTCTTTGTTGTAATCAAGAAGATATAAATTTAATGCGTTTTCAATCTAATATCAACCCAACTGGATCTAGTGTCTTGAAATTCACAATTTTGGTAAAAGGCCCAGCGTCTGTCTTGTAGTTCGTTAGATTAAAAAAAGTTTTAGAGGACTCGGTATATGACCCACCAAGCTACCATTGAGGTCAGAGTCTAAAGGGTGAGAATCTCATAGACACTGCGATTTTGGCAAAAGGCATGGTGCTGCTGTATGGCATGTAAAGAGTTTGGCAGGCAGAATTTAAAATATGATGCATCTATAACATATGACCCCACAGTCTACTGTAAAAGAGATAGGTTGGATTTGAACTCGGGGCCTTTGGCATGCCAGTTCAGTGCTCTCCCGATTGAGCTAAAGGGTTAACCTTTTCGCTGGCACTCCAAAAGAGATGAGAACATTTCAATCTCTGGAGGAGGACAATAATTTTCGGCTTTCTATTAGCTTGGGCTAGGAGTTAATACTTTAGCTCAACCTAAAGAACACACGACTGGCTTGCCAGAGGCCCCAGATTCAATCCCCAAGTGGAGGCCTATACGTCTTTGTTACAATTGGCGCCCACGTTGGGTATTCTCTGGCGGGTGAAAGTGATTTCTCCAGAACTCCACCCAAACAGCTTCAGCACTTTTAAGAGATGAGGTAATCTTATTCTCTAGAGAGGTCACCTGCGTGACAAAGTGGTTTAAGCGCGCGGAGAAAGAAAATTGATTTTTACGTCGCAGGTTCGAACCCACTGCGGGACGTGGAGACTGGTCCTTCGAGAAGATCGTTTAAACCGAGGCTCCTTGTCGCATTAGGGAGATCCTGCTCACTGGCCCCGAGTGCCGATACATTTATTAATTTTCAGCCCTTTGTCGGCAAGTGATATCGTCTCTGTACGAGTGAATAATTCTGAGTGGGACGTTCAACAAACACTCTCTGGAGTCGCCAGCGTGGCGCAGTGTTTAGAGCGTCTCCTCTAGAGTCGCGAAGTAAGGACGTGATCCCAACATTGTGGGACGTGGAGACCGGTCCTTCGGATGAGACCGAGTATAGGATAAAATTTTCAGCTCTCCACCGGAAAGTGTTGGCGTCTCCATTTGAGTGAAAAATTCTCGAGAGGGATGTTAAACAACAAACAATCAGTCAATCTGGAGGGGACAATGTGTTTAAGTGTGAATTACGGTTTCTTACTAGGCTGGAGTTATATGTACTTCAATCGGTTTAACACTTGACTTGCATGCCAGAAGCACAGGTTCAATCCCAAGCGGAGACATATACATTACCTTAGGATTGAACCCAATATGCTCTCAATTTTTAGCTCTATTGGTCAGAGACCAGAAGAGCTTATGCGATAGTAATGCGCCCGTCGTCCGTCCGTCTGTCTGTAAACAATTTTTCAAAATGCTACTCCTCTTACGGATTTGGTCGGATTTTACTACAACTTGTCACACAAGTAGACTACACTAAGATACATAATTCTGTATATCGGTTTTTGATTTCGATGAACGGTGTTGCCGTGGTTACTAAAAATAGAAATTTCTGTGAAATACTTTAAAAATGCCACTTCTCCTACAGTTTTGGTCTGATTTCTATTTAACTTGGCACACAAGTGCACTACACTAAGATACATAATTCTGTTTATCGGTTTTTGATTTTGATAAACGATGTTGCCGTGGTTACTAAACATAGAACTTTCTGTGAAATACGTTCAAAATGCTACTCCTCCTACAGTTTTGGTCTGATTTCAATATGATTTGGCACAGAAGTAGACTACACTAGGACACACAATTCTTTATATCGGTTTTTGGTTTCGATGAACATTATTAGGGCCCCGCAAGGATTTGCGGGTGCCCTATAGTAATCACTCTGTCTGTCCGTCTGTCACTCTTCCGTCCACAAATTTTCTGTTTTTTTCTAATAACTTTTTTTATGGTTGCCCAATCAAGTTCAAATTTGGTATGGTAGTTCAGTAGGCAAAAATACATATTTTGATGCTAAGTTTGGTTCTCTATGTCTTCTGGTTTGGAGCTGGGGTGGTGGGGTAGATTCCTTAACTATGCATAAGAATGAATGGGCAACTTTTTTTATGGTTGCCCAATCAAGTTCAAATTTGGTATGGTAGTTCAGTAGGCAGAAATACATATTTTGATGCTAAGTTTGGTTCTCTATGTCCCCTGGTTTGGAGCTGGGGTGGTGGGGTACATTCCTTAACTTTATATAAGAATGCATTGGCAAAGAGAGATAACTGCTGAAGATGTTCCCATTGTAAACTGAATGCTGCTATATGAGTCCCTTGGGATTAATTAGCTTTCCTCCTGAAGAAAATCCAGAGCATTATCTTTATCTGTCACATTGAGATGAATTACCACCTCTGTCTGCAAATGACGTTTGTTTTGAAGTTAAGTCAATTTGGAATGCTATGAACACTCTGAAATGTGGATTTGAATATAAATTTTCATAATTTATTTTTGTGGATTTTATATAACACAAGCTTCATAATTGTTTAAATATACATTCAATGTTAAGTCATTCTTTACTGCCTAATGTAAGTACAAGGATATTATTTTCAGGTTTTTGAATGTTCATGAATTATCTTGAAATTTTAAGAATACAGTTGCTGTTGCTTATTCTTCGTACATTTTGAATCATTCCGTAAGCTGCACCCTTTTAATTCTACCCCATGGCGGGGCCCTTGCTGACTGGTCAGTTTTCTAGTTGCCTTGGTTACTAAAAATACAAATTTCTGTAAAATACTCTCAAAATGCTACTCCAAATACAGTTTTAGTCAGATTAAGATATAATGTGGCATGCAAGTAGACTACACTAAGAACATAGAGATACTTAATCAAGGATCATTATTCTATTTATTGCTGTTGTAAAGTTTCAATTCCCAATTGCTACTTTTCTCTTCCTTTGCTATAAGCACAAACCAGTAGAGCTTCAGTCTCGACAGAGACTTCTGGCTATGCTATATAACCAGAAGAAAAATGTACTCAAGAAGATATTAATTTAGTTTTTGTCCTCAAGCTGTTAAATTATTTTTGTTGTAAATAATGTTCTTTTCTCGTAATTATACGAAATCGTCTATTTCTTCTAGTCTATATTTTGTATCAAGAAAGCTTACCGTAAATCTGGAAATTTTTGCTGTAGATAAATTTTTAGCAAAGTTGCGAATTCATTGCATTCGCAAAAATATTTTTCCTAAAAATAAATTACCAATAAGAAAATGTAGACAAAGCAGTGGTAATTCGCAAAATTTTGAAACGTAAAAATTAACCAACACCATTTTGACCCGAATTCGCAAAATAAAATCGACGTAAAAATTTCCAGATTTACGGTATATATAATACAGCAATAGTCCAATGTTATGACTTTTTTTTTCTCAAAAAGTCTCGCTTATTGATACCAAAAACGACCTCGTACAAACAAGATATCGCAATATTTTGCTGCTCTTCAGTTTTTCTGCTCAAGATTTATGAAATTTTGAATTTTAACTCCCATATATCCGTGTTCCAATTTTGGTTGACATGGAACGAAAATGGATATCAGGGTATGACGATATTGTACAAAAAAAATTAATCAGTTCATACGCACACATTTTGTCAAAACCGAGAACAAAAATGTCTTGAGGCTAAGCCAAATGCAACAGTTTCGTTTAAGGCTCGGCGCAACGCATTCTGCACACAAACCTATACCTTTTACGTAATTGTCGAACGAAAATGAATGCAAATTATATAGATATAGTTTGCTAATTTGTTTTGGATGTTTTTACGGAGTGTAAATCGTTGCTCTGGAGTTGCGAAGTAAGGAGATACCCTTACGTCGCGGGTTAGAATCCCACTATGGTACGTGGAGACCGGTCCTTCGGATGGGACTATTTAAACTGAGGTCCCGTGTCGCAGTAGGTGTTGGCATGATCAATGACCATGTATGACTGCAAAATATAGGGGAAAAAATTGCAGATGCCACCGAAAGTGGTGGCGTATCCATATGAATGGAACGGTCACGGTAGCCTAGTGGTAGAGCGTTCGTTTCGTGATCGGGAGGCCCGGGTTCGATTCTCGTTCGTGGCGCCTCGTCAAACCTAAAACGTAAACATAGGCAGTGACCGTTCCTTCGCCAAGCAATCGGCATTAGAAGTGAAAGTCACGGGTCTTTCGAATATGACCTTTAAAACTTTGGTCCCGTGTCACAGTAGGCGTTGGCATGATAAAGAACCCTCACTGCTTAATGGCACTGAATGCCGAGTAAAGGTCTAAATTCGAAGCCCTTCACCTGAATACGGTGACGTATCTACATGAGTGAAAAATTCTTGTATGGGACGTTAGACTATATACAATCAATCAATTCATATGAATAATTTTTTTAGAGGAACGTTAAACATCAAATTATACAATTACAATAATTAGTATAAATCTTCTACATCCAGGCTAAAAAAGAGAATTCGATTGAAAACTAGGAGACATATTTTATGCCAAATTAGGAATACATGTAAATAAAGAGCTCCAAATATAATCGACAGTGTCATATATAGGTTAACTGCAGTTTCCATACTTCTTTCTTACTGCTGTTTCATGTTACTCTCGAGAATTTGTAATCTTATGGAGACGCCATCACTTTTCCAGTGGAGGACTGGATTCTTAGAATCGGCACCCCCTCTTGAACAGTGAAGAATCTTTCTGTGCCAGCACTTACTGTGACACGTTACCTTGGTTCGTATGGTCTCAACCGAAGGACCGGTCTCCATATTCCACAGCACTTGAGATTCGCCGTAAGATCAACTCTTTACTCCACAACTCTATATAGCAGACTCTCCTAACCACTGCACCAAGCGGGCGACGAATATTGAAATCTTACACCCCGTTTTAAATTTAGTATAAACTGTTTACGAATGATATATTGAACAAATGTGACTCTTTGTCGTTCAATTTCTTTAAAAACTGAAATCTGCAATGATTATTTCACAAATTATTATCTGCAAACCTGATGAGGCTAAAGCAAAAGTATGCTTCACAGAGAAGGTGTGGTTCGATTTTTGAACAGACCATCATATCGCTTTACCCTGAATGCCATCTGTAATGTCTAAGTGGTTCACTCAAATAATGGTTAGGCCTATGTATCACATCATGAGAATCTGTTGGACATGCTGATACTATAGTATCAGTCTCAGGAACTATTTCCTACACAATTTTTATCTTCCTCTCATAGAACTCAGGTTCCACGAATATAAAGACTCACGTACTACTAATAAAGCATGCACAAAGATCTTTAGGATTATGATTCTTACCGATTTGTTCACTTGAATTTTGTTGATTTCATCATTCCATATTTGGTATTTTTTACGACAAAGCAGTGGTGGAAATGAAAACATTTTGTTCCCTTTTTATGAGCCCAAGCTCCGTATTTCGGGAAAACAATCTGGCGGCATGGCGTTTTGGCTGTCTGCTATTGATTGCTAAATGTTAGCATGATAAGACTAAGTTTCTCTCCAATTTGATTCTTTGTTCCCAGTTCACGGAGACAATTGGGTTGTGATATCGCCGTCTTAAGCCAATGCCTAAAACGGATTTAGCGATTCATTTATGTTTGAAGTGTATGGAAGTCCAAATGTAGAGCGTCGCCGATCAACAAAGATTTGTTGAAAACCCCCAATCTTCAAACGGACACGATCCCTATAACCGCCAAAATTTAATGGATCTGGGCATAAATTAACTTTCCATTCAGATACTTACTTATATATACTATATAGAACCACGCTAAACTTGATCTTACCCACAGTCCAACCGTAATACAAACTGAGCTTCAGTTACATTCAATGCAAAGAACCTCAAATCCTTCATCTATGTATTAAATATCACTTTATCAGTATTGTTTTAAGCACATTTTTCTTTTAAACATGCATTGAAATCATTTCTTCAAACATGAAATCCTGCCAATTTTCGGAAGTCTACAGTTTGATTACACTTTGTTCGATATCCCCACGTTCCTTTTCTTTTATCGCAACATTTAATGGATTATTTCCTTTACACTTCTTGATCTTATACCCCATGCCAGCTTCCGGGGTAATGGATCTTCTATTCATCTACCATCTAAAGCCTATTTCAAAGAAGAAATCAATGAAATGGTTTGGTTTAGAATTATTTTTTAAATAATATAGATCTCACTTTAGTATGCTGAATAAATGTTGTGAAACTATAAGCGTTACAACATTGTGTCTAGAATTAACGCGCCATGTAGGGAAATTTGTTCTAATCTTCAGTTGTATTGCCAAACTGTGATATATTGGGTTAAGTTATTTCTAGATTTAAAAGTCTCATTTGTCAATGTGCAGTGCATTGTATTGCCTTGATTTGTGCATGCACAATTGTTTCTTCTTTGGCCTCGCAACCATTTCTTGTCCGGGGCTCGGACAACAAAACCCTCTGCGGGAGCATCGTCAGTTCGCTTGGTTACGTTGTTTTCACAGGTGATAAAACGTTCACCTAATTCACAGGTAAATCTAATCTCCTGCCATCATACAGATGCAAATTACCTCAAATGATGACAAATTGCATTCCACTGCAAACGGGAAACTCGGAGCCCTTTTAGTTATATAAATCCGTGTTATTCATATCTTAATTTTAATTTTCAAATGCCGATATATGACTCATGTCTACAAGAGATTTCATAAACAACGAATTTTTGTATTGCAGCCTGCGTTACAGGTAACAGTTAACGAAACATCAAAGTTCACAATTTCATTTTTTCCCTTGTAACAAAAAAATGCCTCCTCCCATATTCTCTTGACCTCGTACGACTTCGTAGCAATATCCAAATATGCACACAGATAATTGCAATGTTTGTGAAATTCTTTTTTTATTGTACAATTTTATATAATCAACATTAATATCATCTATTTTATGCATATAAAATCAGATGACTTTATTTTACGGGAAAAGGTATTAATTTTTTGGTCGGGATCGGCCTGCGGCCTTGGGTATATATAGGTCGGAAAGCTCGGGATCAACATTCTTTTCATCAACTTGCTGGATACAGAGTAGGTTGAATATTTCTTTGTCAAGTTTTTTCATAATATTTGTAAGAAAAATTTTGCATCTGCCTTAAATATATTTAAATTTTGGTTAATGGATAATAAAGTTTGTATGTTCTTAATACTTTTTTAATCCAACGTATATATTTTCTCTGGATTGTGCTGGATTTACAGCCCGATTAAATGTGACACGACAGCCATTTTGAATATATTGTTGCAAATTTTTGCCCGTAGCAAATTTATCAAAAAATTTGTATCTGGTGAATTACAATTAGTAATTTTTGTTTGTTATTTACTATAACGAGCGGAAATGTCTCCCAAAAATAAGACTAAGCGGAATTGCAGACTGAGAGACAACGAGGGCAAAGCATCAAGGTCAAAGAGGTCAAGACAAGAGCGACCAGCGGTAGCGATAGAGGTTGACGATAATCATACAGTTCAGGAACCAGGTCCTTCAGGAAGCATCGCCGCCCAAGAGAATGTAGTTGGTGCCAGAAAGTCGAACTCTACCCCACTGGCCCCAGCACCTGTGCCTGCTTTGGCCATTGAATCTCAATCAGGTACAAGCATTGGTTATGAGAATCAATATGTAGATAGCATTCATTCACTATTGGCTAGCAATGTCTCTAACTCATTGAAGTCTAAAATCATTAGTTCAGCATACATAGAGATTAGTTTGTTGCTTGATAACACTTCCCTGACAGAATCTTCAGAGAAAAAAATATTTTTTAATGAAAAAGGGGAGTTGGTCACAAGAGAGGTTGTTAAACCTAGCAATAAGATTCAAAATATCAGTAAATGGACAGATGCATTCTTAGTTTACTCTAGCATTTATGCTTCAGCCCACCCAGAATCTTACCAGGGTTTGCTGAAATATTTACATGACATAAGACTCGGGGCATCAAGATGTGGGGAGGGGGATTTGGGATGGAAGAAATATGACGAGCAGTTTCGACTTCGCCGCAGTATCGATCCCACCATAGATTGGTCTAAAGTAGACTATGAGTTATGGTTGATGTTTATGTCATCATCCCCACAATCTAAACTAACAATTAAACCGAACAGCCCAGCCTACAACAAGTGCTATAATTTCAACTTCAAGGGTCATTGTGACAGACCTTCTTGCCAGTACATGCACAAGTGCATTAAATGTTCTGGGAGTCATCCACAATATTTGTGCCCTCAATCTAATTATGTTGGGAAGTCCACAAGTTACCCAAGGGGACCACTGCAGGGACAGCCTCAAGTTAGACCCTTTTGTCACACCCAACCCAAACCCCAAGACCACAAAGGTATATGGGCCCTAGGAAATTCCCCTATTAATGTTGAAAAGTTAAATGAATATTTGCAGCCATATCCAGACAAATATGCTGCTAATTATATAAAAAATGGGTTTTCAAAGGGTTTTGAAATAAATTATACAGGCCCAAGGTGTCATGTGTTTTCAAAAAATCTTAAGTCTGCAAGTGAACACCATGATGAGTTGATGGAAAAGATAAGTAAGGAATTAAAGCTTGGCCGAATCATGGGTCCTTTTGATCAACTTCCAATTTCTAACCTCCATATTTCACCAGTTGGTATTGTCCCTAAATCTGATGGAGGGTGGCGAATGATTACCCATTTATTCTATCCTAGTTCCCAGGGGATCAACGACTTTATGGACCCAGATTTATGTACAGTGCAGTATGCATCATTTGATGGTGTAGTCAATATGATTGCAAATTTGGGAAGGGGCGCATTGATAGGTAAGATGGATATTAAAAGTGCTTTTCGTTTAGTTCCGATAAATCCAGGGGATTTTGACTTGTTAGGTTTCTCTGTAGATGGATTATATTACATAGATAAATGCCTTCCCATGGGTTGTTCCATTAGTTGCAGAATTTGGGAAACATTTGCAACTTTTCTACACTGGCTTGCTCAGTTCAAGTCTGGATTGAATACATTAGATCATTATTTAGACGATTTCCTTTTTGCAGGTAGGTCTGGTAGTGATGAATGTGAAATTCTAATGTCTACTTTTAGTAACTTAGCTGGGGATTTAGGGGTACCTCTAGCCCATGAGAAAACTTCTGGTCCAACAACAAAATTAATATTTCTAGGTTTTGAAATTGATACACTAGAGATGACAATTAAGATCCCAGAAGCTAAGTTAGAAATCCTGAAGAGTCTGATTGAAAATTTTTTAGATAGGGAAAAAGTTACACTGCAAGAAATGCAGTCTTTAGTTGGAATGCTCAATTTTTTCTCAAAGGCAATCAGATCTAGTAGAGCTTTTATTCGAAGAATGTATGATGCATTTAGTGGAGTTTTCAAGCCACATCATCATATAAGATTATCAGTAGGAATTAAAAGTGACCTTAGAATGTGGCTGGTGTTCTTGAACCATTTCAATGGGGTTGCATATTTTCCTAATACTGTATGGGAAGATTCTAGCATTTTACAGTTATTTACAGATAGTGCAGGTTCAGGTCATTTAGGTTGTGGTGGTTACTTTAGTGGAAGTTGGTTTTTTCTCCAATGGCCAAAACATTGGAACAACCAAGAAATTTTGAGAGACATGACTTTTCTTGAGCTCATACCAGTAGTTTTAGCAATAGAGATATGGGGACCTAGGTTGTTACATAAAAAAGTTCAGTTTCATGTTGATAACCTTTCATTAGTTAGTGTCATCAATACCCAATCTTCCAAGTCCAAAAGAGTGATGGAATTGGTAAGACATTTGGTTCTTAGACTGATGATCAATAATGTTATATTTAGGGCAAATCACATTAGTAGCTTGGATAACAAAATTGCAGATTCTATTTCTCGCAAACAGTGGTTCCGCTTCAAGACGTTAGCACCAGAGGCAAGCACCAGACCAGACCCTCTTCCAGTAGAATTAGTCAACATGATTTACAGATTCAAATGAATAAATTGCTAGATGCTTCAATCTCTGAAAACACTAAGACAGCATACGAAACAGGACAAAATTCATTTTATAATTTCCGGAAAGAATTTGGGTACGAAATTTCATGGCCCCCACCTCTTAGAGATGTTGTTCACTTTGTTGCTTATCTGTCACTTAAGAAGTGTTCCTATGCTACGGCAAAATCTTATCTATCTTCTATTAGTTTTCAATGCAAAATTCACAATTGGGTTGATGAAACAAAGAACTTTCTGGTTGTGAAGGTTCTTGAGGGTATGAGAAGAACTGGTAGGTCTGCAGATGCAAGGCTACCTATAACCTTGCAGTTGCTTACTGAAGTTGTTAGGGTTTTATCGAGCATTTGTAGCAATAGTTATGAAACAAAATTGTTCAGAGCTGCTTATATATTAGCCTTCTTTGGTTTTCTCAGAATAGGGGAATTCACATTGTCTGCTGGTAATAGTGTTCATACAATTTTACAAGTGACTGATGTTCAATTTGAAGCTAATTACTCCAAGGTTTTTGTACACATAAGAATGTCAAAATGTGATCAGGATAGAAAGGGGGTTTCTTTAGCCATTGATAAAAGTGGGGGAATCCTGTGTCCAGTAGCAAGTTTGATAGATTATCTTGCAGTAAGACCAAAAATTAAAGGGCCTTTATTTATCCACTGTGGAAAAAATCCCCTTACCAGATATCAGTTCTCTTCGGTTTTGAAAAAATCACTTCAGGTTTTGGGGGTTCAGGGGCATTATAGGGCCCATTCATTTCGTATCGGGGCAGCCACTGCAGCATTTGAAGCGGGGTGTTCACAAGATGTCATAATGGAAGCAGGGCGTTGGAAGTCTAGGGCATACAAATCGTACATAAGATGTCCTGTTGGGCAGATGTTGGGGGCAAATAAGTTGTAATTTCGTAAATATAACAAGAATTATTCAAATTATTGCATACATTTGTAGAGGTCTCTGAAGTTAAAGTCTGGTGTGTGGGCTCCTCTATTATTAAGAATGCAATGATGGCATCAGTATGCAGACCGGGGGGAACAAATCTTGGATTGGATAGATTGAAAATAAATATCTGGTGGCAGGGATATTCAGGTTTGAATTTTTTGGGACTTAAAAGAAAGCTCTTTTTTCTGACAGAATATGAGGAATCCCCAGACTTTTTGGTTATTCACTGTGGGGCAAACGATTTAGGATCAATTGATCTGTATACTCTCATTGAGAAAATTAAATCCCATCTAAAGATTATCAAGACTCGCTTTCCACATTCTACACTTGTTTGGTCACAGATGCTGCCACGAAATAAATGGAGGTATTCGGGGGACAATAAAGCAATGGAGCGTTCCCGTCTTAAGGCCAATAGGGTAGCTGCTTCATTAGTGTTAGAGTTGGGGGGTTGTTACATAAAGTACCCTGATTTATTGAAAAACATATCGCAATTTCTGTTGCCAGATGGAGTACACCTCAATGACCTAGGAAATAAACTCTTTCTAAATAATATCCAAGGGGGGTTAGAATTTTTCCTGTCAAAGCAAGGAAATGTGTATCCTTAAACAAAACATCAAGAACATTGGTCCGTGGGGGCTTTTTGTCAGTTGCTTGGGTGCTCCCCCATGTGTGGGATGACTGCGAACTCTCCTTCGGTTGTTCGCTGTCATGTGGCGTTTGCGCACACCAAAGCAACTGAGGCCTACAGAAACTTTGTATTGTTGTGAAGTTTTCACCATTGAACTGTGAAGGGGGTTGAAATGTTGAACCATTTTATATGTAAAATATTTGCTGATATGTTGATATAATTTGTTTTGTGCTTGAATTGTGCATATAACTAATTACACTTAAATAAGTAACCTTAAATAAGTAACCACCCGCGGTTTACCCGGGGTGGTCATTTTTTGCACATATGACTTGTTTGTGTTGATGAATTTTGTTGAATTTGTGTGGGTTTGCCCAAAAGTTGTGTGTATTAATTGGCATCCCACAAATTACTATGCCACGGCCAATGTTCGCCAAAATAAAGGTTAAAACAAACATTTTGTTGTCTTTTCCCTGTATAAATAATTACATTGAGTGAAAAAATATGAGAAACAAAGGGGAAAAAGAAACATGACAATTATGTACTACGAAGTTCAACATTTTTTAAATGATCTGAATAAATCTAAATTGTATCTGGAACGAGTTTCTCCCCTTTTAGCAGAGCTTGATATATGGTTATCAGATCTTGGGATCCTGATTTCTCTCATCAAATTTTAAAACGATTTATTTTCCTCCTTAATCAAACAAAAAAAAATAATGACTTCGTTTTGTGGTCACATTCTAGTTAAAAGGGGTTATAATGTAACGGAAGGTGTGGTGCAGTAGTTATAGTGCGTCTGCTATAGACTCTCAGAGTACAGAGTTGATCCTCATGTCGCTGGTTCAAATCCCCCTGAAGCATGTGGAGATTGGTTCATTAGACAAGACCGTGTAAACCGAGGTCCCGTGTGACAGTTGGTGTGGGGACGAAAAGATCCCTTTCGGTTCAATTACCCTAAATGCCGAGTATAGGTATAAATTCGCAGCCCTTCACTGACAAGTGGTGTGTCTCCATATGAGTGAAAATTACAACAAACAAATAATGGCCTCGCTGATCCGGAAAAGACTTTGATTCCCCACTCACCAAAGAATAAAATATAAAAACCAGAACACTACAATTCTGAAGCTATCCTTAATGCGGCTTCATCCTACGGGGAAGGACTTTTAAGAGGCAGTTCCCCTGTCTTTGACCATATCTATCCTCTTCGTGCCCGCTAGCACATAAGAACCAAATACACTTCCTTCTACTGACTCTGTCTTTAGCTACTGTCCTGTGTCTCTTCTTTTGTTCTTCGCGTTGTTTTTGACCGACCTACTTTCCTCCTTCCTTCTGGATTTCATGTCAGTTGCTTGACACAGAAAAATTGTAATGCCTCTATAATTATCACATACCAATCTACCAATCTATTGAATTTCTTTGAAATCTTCACAATCAGGGCTTTATTCTTAACCGACGTTATACCGCTAGTTTCTTGCTTCCAAATAGTTATGAAGATTTTTTTTCGAAATAACTTGCTGTTGCCGCTGTGTCTTGTTTTACCTCTGTTTACTAGTATTTATCAGCTGTTATCCAATTAATTCCCCTAGCTTTTCCTGTCTTTAGTTTCTTAATAACCTTGATGATTTCTGCTTTCCGTATGGGGCTTGTATATATTTCATCTACTACTTGTCCATCGCTTTCAACTTCTAATGGGTGTTGGTTGTAGGCGGTTTAATGAATGTTCCACCTTTTCTATCTTGGCTGCTCAAGATCTTGCCCTATTTGTCGTTTATTGCTGTTGTCAAGCCTTTCTTCTCATTACTTAGAACTGTAGTTTTCACATACTCTTGTTAATGGCTGCTCTTTCTGTTTCAGTAATCATATCTTCGAATTCTGTCCACTTTTACTTCTGTCATCTCTCATGCTGTGATTTGTTTCTTAAGCTTCTTTTAACCTTTTTGATCCGCTGTTGGTAAGTTGGCGTTACTGTTGCCTCCTTTCTTTTACCAACTTCCAAGAATCTTTTGTTCCTTTTCTTTTACTCAAGTACGCTGTTTGCTGTCTCGTTGTAACCCTTTCTCATACTTTCCCAGATGTCCTCAACATGTTCCATTTTTTTAATGATTGGAATCTATTTTTTTAAGCTCCAAGATGAAAACTCTCCTTTTCTCTAGCCGTTGTAGTTATTTATTTTTTGGAACCAGTATTCCTTTCGCGTATCTGCATTTCGGCTCTATTTCTTCAGTTTTAGTCTGATCGTATTCCTTCTTAGTTCATGATACAGCCCTACTGCTTGCATAAGCTCCTTTCATCGCTCTTGTATCTCAGATGGATGTTCTGCGTTGTTTTGATATGATTGATTAATTGTGTATTGTTTAACGTCTCTCTTGAGAATATTTCACACATATGGAGACGTCACCGTATGCCGGTGAAGGGCTTCCAAATTTTGACCTATACTCGGCACTCAGGGCCATTGAGCAGTGAGGGTTTTTAGCTCACCTCAACGAAGTTGGGGGGAGCTTATGTGATACCCTCGGCGTCGGCGTCCCGGGTTAAGGTTAAGTTTTTTGGAGCAGTTTTCTTTTTAAGTACTTCTATGTCCTATATTGATTAGACATGCATGGAAGATGTTTCTAATGTGTTTCATTGTACCAGTCAAAGTTTCAGATGCTGCAATTTCAGCAAAGGAATGACCAGGTTAATGTTTTTGGTGCAGGTTAACATTTTTGGTGCAGTTTTTGGTGTCTCATTTCCGAGTAACTATAAGCCCTATGTTGACCAAACTTACATGGATGGTACATCTTAGGATACATACTACCAGACTTGCTTCGGATGCTGAATCTGTTTTCCGGTTGAGTGAACAGGTTAAAGTTTTTGGTGCAGGTTTCATTTCCAAGTTTCTATGAGACATATAATGACCAAACTTGCATGGATGGTATATCTTAGGATGCATATTACAAGACTTGCTTCGGATGCTGAATCTGACCTTCATTTTCCGGTTGAGTGAACAGGTTAAAATTTTTGGTGCAGGTTTTTTCCAAGGTACTATGAACCCTATAATGACTAAATTTGCCTGGATGGTACATCTTAGGATGCATACGACCAGACTTGCTTCGGATGCTGAATCTGACTGGTTGAGTAAACAGGTTAAAGTTTATGGTGCAGGATTCATTTCCAAGTAACTTTGAGCCCTATAATGACCAAACTTGCATGGATGGTACATCTAAGGGTGCATTCTACTAGGCTGGCTTCAGAAGCTGAATCTGACCTACATTTTCCGGATTAGTGAAAAGGTTAGTTTTTTATACAGGTTTCATTTCCAAGTAACTTTGAGCTCTATGTTCAACAAACTTGCATGGATGATACATCTTAGGATGCACACTAATGGACTTGCTTCAGATGCTGAATTCGACATACATTTTCCAGATAATAGACCTCGTAAAAGTTATGGGTGCAGGTCTATCACCAAGAAACTATAAGGCTTATTTAAACCAAAGTTGCACAAATGATGCATCAAGGGATGAAAACTCTCAATCTTCCTTCAGATGCTGCATTTTAATTACATTTTCATGATGAAGAACTAGTTTTAAATTTTCATATAGGTCTATTCCAAATTATCAAAATTGCATAAATTTTGCATTTTTGGATGTAAACTTTTTGTTGGTTAATTGTGTGACTTAATTTGCCTTACTTAAAGACAACATTCGTTGAGATGAGCTCTGTAATTTCTGATTACCTATGTTTTATCTTGCAAGCGCCTACCGTGACACGAGACCTACGTTTTTAAGGTCATATCCGAAAGACCCCTGACTTTCACTTCTAGTGCCGAGCGCTTGGCGAAGGAACAGTCACTACCTTTGTTTACGTCTTAGGTATGACGCGGCGCCGCAAACGAGAATCGAACCCGGGCCTCCCGATCACGAAGCGAACGCTCTACCACTAGGCTACCGTGATTTGATTTGTGTTTTGATATGAGCACATGATTTAGCACATTATTTGGTTTTCGGTTGTCCATCAAGTGAGATCCAGGAGGTCTTGTGCCTTGATTTTAAAGAAATAGCGGTATTTTACCTTTTATTACTAAGTTGTTGATCAGCCTGTTGATCTCGCACATATCCAGTAGGCGTTCTCGGTTTTCATTTCGTTCTTCTATTACATGCTTTCACGTGAAACTTTCATGGCCTTTGCTGTTGTTGCCAATCTTTGCATTGAATTCTCCAATAATGAGCAATATGTAATGTTTTAGAATGCTATTGATGATTTATTGCTTCCTTTATCTCTTTAGGGTTTTCATTTGTTGATCGTATACTGTAATATCATATCAGGCACCAACTCGCTTGAATTTTTAACCCCCCCCCCCTGCCCTTAGTACAATAGTATATTAAATAGATCTTTAATATAGATGGACTAGGGGGTCAAACATTCAAGCGAGTTTGGTGTCTGCATGTGACTACAATATCAGGCTCATTTTTAGAGCTGATGTGTAGAGTCTTCCGTATATCAATCTCTTATTTATGGATTGCCATCCCATCAGTGGCTTCTAAGCTCTTTTTCAATATCATTCCTTCTTTGTAATTTAACCCCTTGTCCTGAGTAAACACTAGTTTCCTTCATTACAATGTAGTTTTTCTATTCATGGGTCATCTAATTTAACTGAGTCAAATTATAGCCAGTCAATATCTATCCCATATCTTCAATTCTATCTGGGCTGTTTTCCATGTAATAAACATAAATAGCACATTCTAGCACTATATCTCAGTCGGTAGAGCGCTTGTCGGAAGGTTGTGTGTTCGAATCACGTACGGCAGCGACTGACCTAATCGGAAAAATAGGCAGGAAATGTTTCACCAAGCGCTCGGCACTTAGTGAAAGTTGCAGGTCTTTAGGATGAGACCTTAAAAACCGGGACCCCGTTCCACATTAAGCGTTAACACGGAAAAAAACCCTCAAAGCCCAATAGCCCTGCGTGCCGAGTAAAGGTCGCAACCCTTCACTGGTAGATGATGTCGTTACCGTAATCATGCAGATTTTACTCTGCCTGGTGATAGCCATGCTGCCCCCCCCCCCCCCGGACTTGGGAGAATTTAATTGGTTTTTCTTCCCATTGTCACATTGTTACAAGAATCATTTCAAGTGATGTGGATTAAACTTTGTTCAAATAAAGGGGGTAACTGCTTGTTCGGTCTCAATTGATGTTTCCAATGCCAATAGGTCTCACCTTACAATACACTGAGTAATGCCAATTGTCTGCCACCGAATCATATATCACACTTCCATGTTTGGTGACCCTGGTAATGCTTTGTAGCGAAGTGAGAGTGGTGACAGTGGTGAAAAACGAGACTCTGGCGTCTATGAATAACAGATGAAGCAGAATCTGTTGTGTCTTTTATTCACAGTCCACAGAGGAATATTTCTAGTCGACATTTTGAAGTAAATATTGTTACTTGATATGACAAGTCGTTGATATCAAATCAAATTCCACAGCAAGTTTTCATCTTGTATTAAAGATTTTAAATAAATTCTGCTCATAGGTATTTAAAAACGGGTAGGGGCACAATATGGGTCCACTGAAATCTAAACAGATTGTTTGAAGATCTGGTCTCCAAAGACTACAGAGATGTGATTATTGAGGAAGTCTAGCATCTTTTCAACACCGACTTCAGAGTACTTGTGTAGAATCACAACGATATTTAACGGGGTAATTTTGTTGATTAGCAGTCCCAAGATAAGAATTTCGCAGCTGAATCATTGAAGTCGGTGCTGTTTTTTTTTTCAAATACTAATACTCCCCTGGAAGTTTATATAATGAGTTCCATGACACCTCCAGTTTGGCCACATTTGTTTCGATAACTGTTGGGTCACACTCAACACGTATGTGTTTCACAAATACATGTATGTATCAAATAAAAAGGGAAATTTTTGTCGAAGCGTTATTATAAAATTATAGTTATACTTCGGTAATATTTAATATTATACTTTCATGTAAATTAGTTGAATCTGATTGGTCGAGAAACATTTGTTAAAAAACACTATTACGAGGGCTGTTCGAAAATTATTGAGACATTGTTTATATTTTGCTTTCTAATGGACGTCTTTCGGTGAAAATTTGCATATACGTTTGACATACATTAAAAATTAATAAAAGCAAAAAATATTTTACAAATATTAAACATTTTCTGTACAATGGTATATAAATGCATCATCAGTGGGGGTAAAATCAGATATTGAAAGTATGTAACACCAACGCCCTCCAACGAAAATAATTCAGCAAATTTTTCAGTTAACATTGTTTGTTAAAATTTTGATCATGAATACAGATATCATAAAAAAGATTTAGCGCGGTGATATTAGAACAAAAAATTTTGATAGCGACTGCAAAGAATTTTGTGTATGCGCGCACGGTTTACAACTAATGTGTATATGTATTTGTATAAAACATTCAGCATAATATAATAAATATAGCATGAAAATTTTACACTCGGGTAGCAACAGCATACATTTTTAAGGAATAGGAATGTAACATGTTATATGTAATTACAAAGAAGGAAATTTATTAAACGATTCCCGATCATTTTACATGCGAAACCATCTCCGGCTGACGTGACGTTAAATGACGTAGTGATGCTGCTCCGGGTCGATAGACAAATGCTTGTTTATCATTTCACGAAAACTTTTCTTATTATCATAGGAAATTGAAATTTTGCATAAGTATTTTATTCGATCTTTATAAAATGCTGATGAATTTTCATGAAACTATCTCCGCCCTTTATGGAGTAAATGTAATATTTCAATGTTACAACAGTTAACTACATGCACATTTATTTATATATTTGTATAAAACATTCCATTGTAATGTGATTATTAGTCAATAACCGAAGAAATTTAATGGTTTTCGTGGGGTGAAAATGTTCAATGTCACACTCAACTACATGCAATATTTATATAATATTCCATTGTTGTGATTATTAGTCTATAACAAAAATATAAAAAATATGCATTTTACTGTTTAAGAAATTCAGAACATTATTTGCACTGCGAGAGGCAGTCGATCCGTTTTTTTCCGTCGTCAACACTCGGTTTTATTTATCCAGCTTTTAAAATGCTTACTACTTTTATTGCATTGATTATATTTACTCTTGTCATCTATGATCAGCTATTGTGTTAATAGCTGAGGGAATATAATAGGTAGACACAATGCGCACCATTAATAAAACGGGTGAAAGATCTCTTCTAACCTATATCAAACGGGCCAATATAGCAGTCACAACATAGATTTTGTCTCAACGAAATTGTCCTCTCGGCGAAGGCCTTACCAATATGACGGAAGAATGGGTAACCCGTTTTGGGAAGAATTACAATGATTTGTCTTGCAAGTAATCGAACGGTATACCTGTCAGCACGCCGGGAAGAAATGGAAAATATTGCTCTCTTCTACATAGCAACACTAAATTTTGAATTCACAGCAGGAAATTGATGTATTACAAAATAATCCACCGTTGTAACTCATAAAAGGAAAATTAAAGATTACGTTGGAGACCTAATCAAAATGCATCTTTTTGGTAGGAATAGGGTAATCATTTATCAGTCGGACTTGTTAAGGCAATGGGTGACACGACGTGAATTTAAGATATTGACAGATTCCGACAGGAGTAAGGACGGGGACGATTTCTACTGAATAAATAGAAAGTAATACTGTATACAGGGTTATTTTCGCCCCGTCTTATTTTCGCCCTTTCACACTTACAAACAATTTTGCCCCGTTTTAAATTCACCCAGTCATAGTTTTGTTTAAGAAATTATACTGTATTCTTTGAATTCGTCCCGTTTTAAATTGTCCAAATGAGGGTAGGGCGAAAGGGGCGAAAATAAAACGAAGGCGAAAATTTCCCTCTATACAGTATTTTCTATCAATCCAAATAATGTCCGGTACTTTTGAACGCCAACGTTCATGAAATTACAGACAAAAGAGACAAAACAATAAAAGTTTAGTACACATATTATGATAAAACCCTTTCAAGATAAAAATCAGAGAATCATATTTATCTTACTGCTTTACAAGATAATAAATAAATCAGAAATAAATTATTAAAAAAACCACACAACATATTATGACTATGAAAGTTTGCCTCACTGAGGGGAAAAACTGACTACACTGTAGTGATAATTTACATAACAAGGACACCGCAAAGCCGAGCAACCCCTTGCAAAGAACATACCGGGTATCTAAAAAAATCAAGGCAGCATTCTATATATCGATCAAATTATGTCACTCCCGTTTCGCACTGGACATAACCCTACAAACAAACACACACACACACACACACCCTCACATCCTCCCTCACACACACACGATTGGACTATAGCCCCTCCACTGCGAAGGGATAACAAACAATACTGAAATAAAATGTATCATCATCGCATGACAATATATACATGTATATATGAATTCATTTGTTGCGGTCAGACGGGTTTGATCCCGGGTGGCCATCTAGCTCAGTTGGTACAGAGCACCTGACTGGAGCTTCAGGGGGCCCGGGTTTGAATCCTGGTCTGGTCCGCTGCATTTTTCTCCGCTCAGGAAAAAATTTAAATAGAGTCAATGGCTCGGAAATTTTCTTTCATGAGATTAAATGAAAAATTGCAGCAAACATGTATGTCTTAATTAACATTAAAAAAATAAATTATTTAGATTTAATTATGTCAAAACATAAAATGACACATTACTTTACATTATAATGTTTGCATTTCTTTGATCATAGAGCTTACTTCACCATTAAAGTTAAAGCGTTTTGCTTTGGTTAATCGCTGAACAATTTATAATGAAAACCGTCCACTTTCTGGGAGACAACTGAATCTACCAAATTGCATCTACAAAGGGTTTGGGAAAACCGGGTATTCTATTAAAGGGTAAAAAAATCAATTTGACATTGACAATAAGAACTATGACGAGACAAGGTTTCCCTGTACAATAAAGGAGAGAAAGTGTGTACAAAATCGGCCAGTCGTGGTGAATCGATTCTATTGACTGTCAAGCCAGTCTCCAACAGTCGGTTGGGTGTTAGGTATTTAAAAGTTTTGTATTCGTAAGAAATCATTCGGCGGACAGTTTAAAAATCTTTTGTACATTAGTGTATTTACACAGGAAATTTGAAAATATAAGTGAAAACGTATCTAAGGTTTCCCTCTCTTTTTCTGGAATTGGCAATCTCGTCTAGACAAAGTTTCCGTTTTTCAGCAGTGTTGACTGTTTCCCGGGAAGTTTTCAGTTCCTTTGCTGGCTATTCCTTAGACAGATTTATATTAAAGTCATGCCGGAGAAGATGTGGAATACCCAGTATATGGAAGATTTCAACAAAAAACGGTCAAGAAGCAAAACCAAGAGTACGCCATCAGAGGCATGGCGGCACAGCAATCATCATCCCAAAAAGGTCAGATTACTAAACTATAATCATAGTTACAGAGACTGAAGAGAAACTGGAACGTGTAAACAACTTATAATCTCAAAAATTCGCTTCAAAAGTTTAAATAACCATCCCTCATATTTTCACTTTTAAAATAATAGGTTTCACCTAATACGATTATTTTCCTTTTTAAATTTCGATCTCATATAGACATGTTTATATAAACATTTTAGAGTGCCATGCTTAAGATCTTCACTTACATACTTCATAATATTATCGACATTGAAATTTAAACGAATACAGTTGTACTAGTATGATAAACGAAAATTTCCATTAACATTCCCAAAGATCATCAATAAGTATTGTGAAAAGCTTTTTGTACATAAGGTTTATAGAGCCATATCTCGTTTTAAAATTGAAATTCAACTTTTACTAAATAGTTTCTCCTGTTTAAATAGGTATTCATGTTGGAGTATGGTAATTTTAAATCTGAACATTCTTTATTATTACGTACAGCTTTCATTTACGAAAATGTATGTCAAAAATCAATAGATCTTTTAATTTGATGCGGTGACCATAAAATCAATTTCATTTAATTTGAATGCATCAATATGAAATTATGAATATAAGAAGTGATACTCAGAATAACTGAAAGTTGGAGAATTAATCTCTCTCTCTCGCTCTCTCTCTCTAAGGTGAACTGTACACAATTGGCTGATCATGTGTTATCAATATTTTGCAAGCAGAGGATTACGTAGGTACTTGGGGTATTTGGAAGTTCTTATGTGACACACGCCTTCAACACTCAATAAGTTTATTGTTACATTAATCCCAAGTACTTTACAATCTCTTCATATTGATTATCATGAACAGGGTTCTTCTTCAAAGATAAAACTTTAATTATTTTTTATCAAACTGTCACTTGGTTTTCAAGCAATTTTAAAACAAATTACGGACCGGGTGGATATTTACTTTTCCGTACATTTAATATTGATTCCTATTGCTCTATCGGATTATGTCGGGATTTTTTTTTATTTATACAAACTTTATCTATTGGAAAACACCCATTTTTTGCATGTTGCTTGCATAAATGTATGCATTTTCATACCTTAGATAATTGTTTAGCTGAAAATGGGAATATGATCGAGTTTGTTAAGTCGTTTATTAGTAGGCCGCATACTGATGATATCATGGTTAAAAAATAACAGTCCAGAAGCTTTCTACTAGCTGTCGTGACAATGTCTAATCACCAACCTAGTCACTCGAAAGCAATTTCAACTAATAATAAATAGTCAAACAAAGGGGAAGGATAATACGTGGAAATTGTGTTTGGAACCATCATATCTGTGAAATGACGGTAAATTGGCATTGTCTATACTCTTTTGTTGTGATGACGCGCCTCGCCTTTGGATATTTGAATTGGTCATTTAACTTTTTGAACATTTGTTTTGTAAACCGTAGTTCTCAATCAACAGTTGTAAGGAATCTTAATCGGATTTCAATATAATCTATTGAGAGATCACCTCGATCACTCTCTGTCTGATTATTCACTTTCTAAAGAGCCAGGGTAAACTATATCTTTACATGTAATCCAGGACAACTTACAAAAATATGTACATATACAAATGTAAGCCACAAATACACAATTTAACAAGGGTACCACAAAGCGAAGCATCCCCTCGCAAAGAGCATAATTCTATCTATAAATCAAGAGAGTATTCGACATCGATCCCGATGCAAATACGTCACTTCCGTTTCGCACAGTACATAACCCACAAACAAACAAACAAACAAACACACACACACACACACAATGGTGTAAATCCGTTGCGAGAGAATAATGATTACAGTTAAAATCATTTCTCCGGTTATTACATGTAATTTAGAGAAATCTTATTTCATATTTATGATATTTGAATTTACAATCCAGTTTTTACGTCAATATTGGCAAGTTCTAAAATAATTTAATCAAAATTTAATTATCAATATATCCTGATGTGAGGTAAAATAGTTTTTTTTTTTAGATTATACAATATCGCTCATAAATCGACGATTTGATAACGATATGGGGATATTTGAGAAGAAAAGAAAGTCAATATAATTTTGGAAAGTGATTAACCGGAAATTTCATTCTGCGCATTGTGTCAACGTTTATTACACCCCGTTTTATAAAGCAAGATGTTTAAAGTTTAGCCAATGAAATTGTATGAAAGCTTTAAAGAACATTTATAAAAATGTTTTTAACCACTAGCATTTTAAAGAAAAACATATTTCAAAACGGATTCTTATTTTAAACCTTAATTTTTCAATGTTTACTGAAAATGAAAAGTGATAATGTGCATATAATAACTTTTTAGAGTACTATTTGTGTAAATAGATTACAACAAGTAGTTCATTAGATTCAAGGATCCAGTTTCCTACACACCATTAAATACCTCCAAGAGTCTTGTAAAACTCATTTCCTGTAAATGTTTCAGTAAAAACAATTTTTTGTTATTAAAGAATGTTTCTTTTCTGTTTTTTTTTTTTTCATTTTCTACAAAGTTTCATTCAAACGACATACATGCATACCTTTTTAAATAGAAGCTGATCAGAGTACTGAGCAACAGAGAGAGAGAAAAAATAGAATGTTTAAAACTATCCTCATTATGGGTGAAATTTGCAGTAGGAAGAAAATATTCAAGTATCGAATATTTTAACATCTGCAATGATACCAATTCACAATTTTTTCCCCAAAATTCATTAGGACTTTCTGGACTCCAGAAGACCAAAAACAGCAGGTACAAACTCTTGGTATATAAAGAAGGCACAGAAGAATTTGGAGGAACGATCACGTGCCAGTGACGTAGCTAGTCCATTCATCGACAGCTTCAGTAACATGTTAAATGAAGAAATTGGTCCTTACCAGGGGACATTTATGGAAAATTTTGTCAGTCCTTACCCTTCCCCTTACCCCAGCCGCGTACACACACCGGCCCCACCCACAGACCTACAGATATCGGGGGAGAAGATCATTCTGAACAACAGTAAGAACATACTTGTAATGTTTCAGCGAATAAAGTTTACTGAACTTAAAAAAAATATGGTTGGTGCAACCTATTTCAAGAGAGTACAAATACAGTAATACGGCTATTGAAATAATTCTTTTGGACCATGTTTTGCAACATATTGAATAGTAGAAAATGACTTACAAAAAGAAGCAGTTATTAATTTTACACGAAGAAAAAAAATTGAAATAGATTATATTTGTAGTTTATATATAAGTTATATTTGTAGTTTGTGAAAATATATTTGTAGTTTATATATAGGTTATATTTGCAAATAAACAGAGAAAATCAAAGTAATTCAAAACGGTTGACATTACATCAAATGATGCAACTGCGCAATTTTGTTTTCCTTTTCAACAGAAGAGATCTCGAAACAATACCTGATAGAGTTGTACGAGCAAGCAATGGCTAAAAAAGAAGAAGAGGAGGGAAAAGAAGAAGAAAAGGCAGAGGAAAAGAAGGAAGAAGAAGGTGAGTATTGAAAACCAAGGTGGCGGATCCAGATTTAATTAATTAAGATTGGGCAAACCTTCTGGAAAAGATCTAGAGACATACTACTATTAATTAGTGTCGCGTTATCAAGATTGTAAAAACTTTTTTCAAACAACCACCCTATAGCATTTTGATATTTCAATATTTTCAAGATTTTATTGTATTTAGGACATATACACAACAAATAAAATAAGTTTACACTCCATTATATAGACAACAAAACTATTCTTCCTGTAAAGACTACCTGCAATGAACTAAAAACTTAATTGAAACTCAGCAAGTTGGCGCTGCAGAATTTGACATGTCTGGGTTTTTAAATATTGACATGTAGTGTAGAAAAAATAGATGATTACTAAAATATGCATAATGTAAGGGCTTATTTTTTTACTTTGAAAAGAGGAGAAAGAATTTAATTTTTTATTAAGATCGTTTCGGTTTAAAAGGACAATGAAAAGTAAAATTCACTTTGTCAACAAGGTTTATCCTCTATTTAATCTAGATCTTTTTCAATAAAATCAATGGATTTTCTGGCATTGAAGTAGCTTTTATGATAAAGACGTTTGAATTTGTTCATAATTTATCACACAATTGCTGGTAAAAGCCCAACGTTTTTCCGTCGTGAATCAACTGTAACAATTTATGTTTTAAACCTACTTTGGGGTGATATTTTTTAAGTGAATTATCCTCGGGTACCGAAACGGGCACCTGTTGATAAGGAGGCGAGGAGAGAGGTCTTAAAAGTTGCAAATCCAAGGATTACGTATACTTAGGCATTCACAATACCAAATCAAGGCCAGTGTCGACTAGGGATAACTTCATTAATTTTTAAATTCGACCTCTCTAAAATTAGACAGAAAGTGTTAAAGTTATTACCGCATGGCTATATGGACTTTGAAGGTACGCTAGTCTGGAATTAATGCCGTCTGTGCATGTTTGGATAAATGACCAGTGACGATGAAGGTAACCACAGTCCATATACCACCTAAATCAAACCGTAAACCCATCCTCCGGAACCCGTCCCCGGCTACATTTTATCCTACCGGTAAGAGTCTGGATTTAATTAATCAGGATGCCTGTATATTGATATATTTCTCCATTTCATTACTGTCAAATTACTCTAAATAATTTTATATAATGCTCTGCGTTATTTTGTATGGGATAATCCAGAAAACTTAAAGAGATTAGGAATAACTTAAAACTATTAAACTGAAATTGATTAATCCCTGTAAATTATACATGTAGTTCGTGTTCTAAGTAGATAAACTTTACTCTTGGATATGAATAATATAAATCTATATTATTTTCTCTGTACTTTCTTATGTTCATCGATCGCGGTAATCTCTAGTGGTAAGGAGTTCGCTTCGTGATCGGTTCGAGGTACTAGGTTCGATTCTCATTCCCAGCGCCGCCTTAAACAAAACAACGTTTTTCGACAAGTGTTCGGCACTAGAAGTGCTTTCTTTCGATTCTTTCTAATTCTTGTGATTCTTTCGAATGAGACCTGAAAAGCATGTCACGGTAGGCGTTGGCACGATAAAGAACCATCACTGCTCAAAGACCTTGAGTGTGGAGTACAAATCTCAATTTGAAGCCCTTCACCGGCGTACGGTACATGCACTCTGGGTCTGGGTCTCAAACGGTACATGCACTCTGGGTCTGTAAATGTAATGGTGAACAATTATCGAATTTGGACTTTAAACGACATATATAATCAATCAATCAATGTTTATAAATTCTTTATGTTTACCGGTTGTGTTAGTTTAGTAATATGGCGTTCACGTCATGGTCGGTAGATTAATTATGTTCGACCCTCGTTCCCGGCGCTGCATCAAGATATTTTGGTAGCAATTGTTGGTTCGCTAAAGAATCTTTACTACAAAGACCTTTTAAGGATGTACAACACACCTACCCCAAAAAATTCCTGTCGTTTAATTTTCGTTATTTTTGTATATTTAGTACATGACTATATATACTGCATGTATGCATATTTTGGACAAAATCGTTCGAGTGGTTTTTGGACAGGAACTTCCGAAAGTTACCCCCCTTTAGTTGTTTACAAGGAGAGAAATTTTTTAATCAATGAACTACTTAAACCTTGATTTTCAAAAAAACCAGGTTAGATATAAATGTCAAATTTCATTGGCTTATTCTTTTTACCATTTAACACAAAAACATAGTCATCTTTTTGATATACATATCATCAAAACAATTTTTAAAGACCTTAAACTGAAAAACTATGAATTTTCTAAGCCTTGAAAATTGCGTATTTTTCAAATTCAAATTTTTTTTGTGAAAAAACCTGTCGTTTAATTTTTGTAAAAAACTTTCTTTAGGTAGCTGGTAGTAAAAATAATCTTAATAATTTTTTGTATAATTTTTGTACGACCAGTTTTGATTTAATAGCGGAAAATTACCCCCTCCCCCTTTCTCAATAAAACACGTTCCCGCACGTCTTTCAGGATTAATCACTTTGTTATATCAATCTACAAATACACATTTAAAAAATTAAATTGGAATATTGCTTTTGCTTCAAAAATATATTAACTTACAAATTTAAAAGTTCTCATATGTAAAGCGAATTTAAATGTAGATTTTTAGGCAATTTTTGAATACCCCTATCACCCCCACCCCTTCCTTTTTTGCGTCGCAGACCATTTAGCGTTTGACGAAACGTCGTTTACAGAAATATACTGGTATTTCGTCAAGAATCCCGGAGGTGTTTTTAAAAATAAATATCAATATACGTAATGCATTCCTAGTATCTCATGAAACCTGGATACGAATTCAAGTTTTGTTGAACTTGAATATGTTGATTTTTAATTTTAATTCTTAATTTTATTCATTAAAAAAATGGTGTATGTTCAACTTTCCTGTGATATAAATGGAATAATTGTAGTTTCATACATCGACATTTGCATTAGATGTACAACCAAACGATCACTTTTTTACGTTCAAACTATATTTATTCCTTTTGATTTATCAATAGTTGAAAATAAAATTCCGTATTCGTCCACATGAACATCAAATGTTATTAAACTTTCTATTTCAATTTATATAAAAAAATCGCAGAATTTTCTAAAATCTTATAGGCTAAAAGTATTCATGAATGCAGATAATTTCAGTAACAAGTAAACAATTCTTTTCAATTCTATACTTACATGTGCATTTGAGGTCTATAGCAATTCTCGGATTTATCAGGTCTTTGGAAAAACCGTGAATAAAGGGAGGAAAATAAACATCTGTATTATTCATTTTTTAACAAGTTTTTTGTTTATTTATTGTTGTTTTATTTAATTAAAGAAGAAAAACAATATCCATATCGTGTATGCACAAATTGTAATGAAGACCATTAATCGTATATAGCCAATTGTAACATATAAAATAAAATTTTAAGAATAAAAAAAAATTTTAAAATTTTTTTGTGAATCTTTTGTGATTTTGTTTTTAAATTTCGGGTTAATTAACAAAATACTAATTAATTGAGTATGGTAACAATCACAGCCAAGCCCCATATCCCAATTTTCTTTCATGATTGATATACATCGATCGTTTTACTCGTCGTTTTGACGCTTTATTTCTGACGTTAAATTTGACGTTATCAAACGTTCAGAAATCGCAAGAGTTGTGTGTTGTACACGTACTGGCACTCTTTCGCGGTATATATGATGACGTAGCTCTAGTGAGTGAACAATTCTCGCAAGGGATGTAAAACAACAATCATCCAACCAATCGATCACTTTTTTTTACGTTCAAACTATATTTATTCGTTTTGATTTATCAATAGTTGAAAATTAATTATGTTTGGAATCTAAAAGTACCTTGTGACATATATAAGTATTTTAAAATTGTGAATCTTTTGTGATTTTGTAATAGTCTATAGATAAACCTAGGTTTGTTTTGTCACATTGCAGATGAAGATGATGGTAAGCTAAGATTTTAGTTGGATCTATTTCAATATACTGGATATACGTATATGCACCTTCTCACCAATAACAGTTTGGAACTACTAATCCATTTATATTGAATTTTTATCTGCAGTAACACCGTGTTTTCGAACACGCTTTTGTGCTCTTTTTACTTCACTCTTATCAAATAAACTTTTTATCAAAGCCTATTTATTATTCACGTTGATGTGAAACTTTTGTATTAAATAGTAGAGAGCATTTTATTGAAAGCACGTTCTCTGTGATTTGCCATATACTTTTTCTTTACATACTGCGCCCAAATGAAAATGTTATCATAAACCTATGCAGAAAAAAACAACCACCAAGAGCTTTTAATGCAGTACGGTTATTTAATCACCCATTGTTAAAATCGAAAAGCTTGTAGACATTTCAGGTCAAGCGATACATAGGCGGGTAATCAGTTTATTCTATAATTCCCCAGATTAAACAAATGTTGAACTGTATTGCAACCTCTTGCGCTAGACATCGTAACCAAGGTTCGATCTTGATTCATTCTGAGTCCGTTAGAGCTACCGGGAACTTGTCGGTAAGGCGATATTGTAAATTCTCCTATTTCTACCTTTTTCCCTAATTTGTTAAATTAAATATTAATCCCAAAAAAGAACAGTCAAGCTATAAAAGACTCAATTTTTCTGCTATATACTAGTAGATGTTCCTATGAGATTTTACTGGTTAAGGTTATTTCGGTCAGGAACTTGTAAAAAAAATGGTAAAACTTTATTGAGTGTGAAAACATATAAAGATGGTATTTTTCTTAAGAAGTGTTTTGAAGTTGATCTACCTGTAGAATAAATATTTTATCGTATGCGTGTAACTTCTTAGCATTAAGTATATGTGTTAAGCATTTTAAAGCGGCATTGTCATTTTGTCAATGTTCTACATCAAAAATTGTTTCAAGTGGAATTAAAATCAGGAGTACCCATGTTTCATATACTTTTTATTATTTTTTCGTAAGCTTTTGCACTGTGGTCACAGACGTTTGCGGCAAAACTGTATAAATTATAAATACGTTCATATCGATTCTCCCCTTTTTTAATCTCCAGTAAAAAAAGTGAATAAATCAGTTTGTTGTAACCCAAGACGAACAGTGTATCAACGGCCCACCAGTACCGGCATCTAACGCCATTGACGGAGCATATTCTTTAGATCGTTAGAAGAAAAGACTTAATAACACGTATCGATAGAAAGGTGTATATTTTCAATTTGGTCCCCCACTACGAGTACATGCCTATTTTCAGTTGAGAGAGGGCCAGTTGTCGAGCAGAGACCAAAGACGCCAGCACAGGAACTTCATTGGATTTGCTGGCCAGAACCAGGGGGACAAAAAGACCTACCCAAACGACCCAACACGGTGCTAGGCGTCCACAGCTCCGACGTAAAGGCTGCGGACACAGACGGCATTAATCCAACTCAGCAACGGGTAAGTCATGGGGGTTCTTGATATGGAAGTTTGTGTATTCGGTTTTTATAGGATTTTTTTCGACAGACTAAGTCACTTGCAGACATGCACACAATATTGGAATATATTTATGCTTTATACGGACGGAGGATTTATATTTTAAATTTTGGCTTGAAGTTAATTTACTCTCAGTGAACATATATGCACAGAAATAGTCGAAGACTTGCTGAAAATACAATGTCTAGTATAGGTTTTTCAGGGAAAACTACTTAAAAAGAGAGGAGGTAGTGAGCTTTAATAAATCAAAATGATTTGAAGGACTTATAGGATAAGCAATCTTTAAACTTGATAAGAGGGAATCAAACTATGAAATGAAGCTGAAGCTTTGATTTTACGCATGGTTTTCAAATAGTTCATAGTCCTCGAGATGTCCGATGTAATATTAATGACCTGGTAGATTTCTGTAACGGATAACAAGAGTCCAGAGAAAATTTATTTAATTTACTTTATTTTAGTACGTACAGTACATATGGTATTTAATTATGGTACTTTGATAATGATATCTAGCATTTCGCGTGGTTGCGTGCTGAAGTCTTTGCCCAACAATTGCTCCATCGTTGTGCCATATTGTTAAACGATATCAATATTAATGAAGATTTGAATAGTTACCAAGGAAGATGCTGACATCATACGATTCACATTTGCAATAAAGAAAAGTAGTCGCACACCGAAAAAAGTTTTAA
Organism: Saccostrea cuccullata; assembly: GCF_032062105.1. Classification (NCBI taxonomy): domain Eukaryota; kingdom Metazoa; phylum Mollusca; class Bivalvia; order Ostreida; family Ostreidae; genus Saccostrea; species Saccostrea cuccullata. The sequence continues at coordinate 206,221 of NW_026936234.1, read as the reverse complement.
ATTGATTTTCAAGTCAACTCGTAGACAATTTAACATAAAAAAAAAAATGGGATTAATCAATTGATATGAATGTTTAGGGGTATCAGTTAACAAAAAAAAAATATAAAAATAAATAAATATTTTAATACTTTTCAGCTGCATAATTCAGCATTGTGTGAGCACTTTTAAAGGAAAGAAATAATCCTGAATGAAACAAAGAAAATGTTTGTTTTCATATTTTGCAAATGTTTATACATGCATGTACTCTAACTGTTAAACCAACTTTAAGATATGGAATTGATTAGTAATTATCAAACCTCTTAACTTTCCATATACAGTATCGATTCTTCAGTTTATTGAAAAAGAAAACTTACCACATGCCGGTAAACAGAGGGTTGTATAGAGAGCGGTCTGGGGTGCTCTGGTCTCCGCGCTGAGGCTCCAAACACAATCATTTTTCATTGTTCCATATTTACCAAAAACGGAAAAACCTTTTTAAAAAGTGGTCAAAATTAGAAAAAAACGAAAAGGACACTTGAAGATTATTTTTGTATAATCTTTTCACTTACAGTTTTAAAGTGTCCAACAAAATATCAGAAAGAATTCACTTTTTAAAATAAATAGAAAAATAGTGGTTTGAAGAGACGGCGCAGTTTGATCGTAAACATTCATCTTTGTACCTCAAAATATTTTGGCAGAATAAATTAATACAAATATTATTTATAGTGTATCTTACAGATCAGTTTAATTTGGCATTTAAAGAAATTGCCTCCCTATATTCTTGTTTCAGAATTCTTTGAGAAGTAAGTCATATGTAAATTAGCTTCATTGTTCCAATCGAGACCAGATGGGAGAAAAGACTTCATCAAATCTATGTTATATTGCATAAGCGTAGAAAGATAATCCATACTTAACGATAGGTCATTTGCAAACCCATAATTCATTGTTTGACAGAGTGATGCCCTACATTTAAATTGACCAAATGTCTTCAAGATCAACACTACCCCCAACTGTTTGGGTGATTTTTTAAATTTGAGACAAAGACACATGACATCGATATTATTCATAATCTGGAATTGTTGAAATGAATGACAACCTGGCTTTAAAAATATAAACACAGCAATCCACACGTATTAATAAAGAATATCTGTCAATTATTGGTAATAAATCGCAGCTTTTTCGATGGAAAGTTATACCGATTTATCATAAAATTTAAAACATAGTCGAAAGCACTTACCCTTTTAATGCGTTGCATTTCCCAATTTAAACCATACCAGCGGTCAAGCAAAGAGCAGCAGCCATACAGAAGCACCACAGCTAAACACTCCTGTTTGTTCTTGGCAAGCTTTAAATGGTGACTTGAAGACTCTCTTTTTATTATGTTAATTAAATCAAACTTTAATTTATGGCAAGGTGTTGAATGTTATAGCTAACATATCGCCTTACTCTAAGCCATAATAAGTGGATATTGATCTAAATCCAAAGATGATCAAGCAGCAAGTCTAGAACATATACTGGGTTTGGAAATATATATTTAAAAGCACTTAAAGCAGATGGATCTCTAACTTCAGTTTTGCTTTTTTTTCTAATGAGTTTTCTTTATTTGGTGTTTACTTAATTTTTTCCCTTTAAAACGAAGTTCTGTAAGATTAGTTAACACGAGAAGGTCATTGCCTACACCCTACACCAAACCTGGAAACTTTAGATCTTCTGTTTGATACCGAAAAGTAAGGGGGATATTTTGGTCTTGGATTCCTCATTAATAATCATAGAAAGGGGGATAGGGACTGAGAAGTGTACTGTTTACTACAAATTATCAAATATTTGCAGATTTCTGAATGGTAACTGGATAAGGCTACTGTGTAAAGTTTTATGACGAATTATAAAGACCATTTAAGGACATCTAGTCAGATTGAAATTTAAAAGTGGGGCGTTTTTCAGCTTTTTAACATAACTGTTAAATGTGACGGTGTGTATTGATATTATGGCTATAATGTGTTTAAAAGGCATTCTATTCTACATAAGAATCATTGTCATGTCGACCATGTTCCAAGTTAAGGGTCACCAAAGTTCACGATTGTCTCATTGCGATATATCCACGTAGACAATTGGGTCAGATTTTAAAGTGCACGTTTCAGCGCTATTTTATAAATGTGATGAAAAGATAGGAATACACAAAGGCACTTCAAGGGGATTGCATGTCTTTCTTGTGGTTTTCTCCATTTTTTCTACACTGGTGTCATTTTTTTCTCTAGTAATTTTTTCCATAACTGCTATAGAAGAAATATTCAATTTCTCAAATATAATTACCAGTAATTAGGTATTAACATCTGCCGAGGGTAACGAAGAATACCCTCTAGCATACAAGGTTAATAAATAAAGGAAATAATACAACAATATGAAAATAAGCTGCATTGGCAAAACTCATTGAGATCGGGTTTCAGTTTTGGTTAACGTTTCTTGTAGCGAACATTAAATTGAATTTATTGGATTACAAGATGGATAAATACACTATTTATCAACTGGTATGTAATTTCTGATTAAATACCTCTCTGAAACAATAGTTTGTGACAATGACAATGCAAAATACTTAGTTTTTGCCAGCAAAAAGTAATCGCGTGTAGAAACATATTGCACTTGGTACTTGAGGTTCAACATTCGAGAAGACGTAGTAGGGCGGTGGATAAGTTTGTGCATCGGGAAAACGTTGCTTGGAGTTTTGTAGATTATGTAACGGCAACCAAACTTGAAGTTGTCAAAAGAGTAATAAACAAATCTTTAAAACGATCACAAAAGGTAGAATTGACAAGCCCATTATGTAACATAATGCAATTCCAAACAGCTTCTCAGACAGAGAAGAATATTGAAGAGTCCACACAAAAGGGACTGTCAGTAGTAACACATTTATGATTACTTCTCGTTAACCTTTCATTGAGGGAATATCACGGGAACACAAGATATCTTTATGTAATAAATTTTTTGACAATGTCATTTTAAAAGCTCTTTTCTCAGCATGCATGAAGCTATTACCGAATATCAACTACTCTTTGGGAGTGTTTGAAAATATATCTTAACATGTACAAATAATATACTGGAGTATTTCTCACTAATTTCATTTTCAATGTTCAAATTGAGAAAGCCTTACGCGATTCTCGTTCATCCTGTAGCAAGGAATGGCTTATTTTGTTTCAGACTCTGCAGACTATGGTGAGTTGTCGTAATTGTTTGAAATTCTTGTATTTTCAGGAATCCGCACGCGGAGCGCCCTTAACGTTTGTTCCAGAACTTCATTCGTGGGTGAACGCCACCACCGACTACGGTATGACGTATAGAGACAGCACAGGCGGGCTTTTACTCAGTCTGAAAAAATGCTTGACGATAAATTAGCCGATACGTTATCTTGTTTAAATCTTCTTAGCAGTTGTATGCTTTGTTGCATATTGTAATGAATCAGAAAGCCTCTGAAAAGAAAAAGCGTGAAAGTATAAGATATTATCACAGTCTATCACTAAAGAGACATTTATCACTGTTTTTAAATATTATCATTAAAATAGTGTCTGGTTAAAAAAGTCGTTAACTGAATGCAGGAACTGTATTTTTGTAGACAGAGAAACAGCTGCTAGAATAATGGCAATGTACGGATCCCTAGCTCCTCCCCTCCCCCCGGAGGCCCTGAGACCCCAGAGACAGGCCACATTCACATTCGGAAGTACTCGCAAGAACCAGTACAGAACAGTTCCCGACCCCCGGGGGTTCTATGCACAATCTTGGATGCCATTGTACGAAGACATGAATGCCTCAAACGATAGAAGAGTCAGAGAAATGGATAAACGACTGTCAGCGTAAGTTCCATTGCTGTCGATGCATTTACAAGGTCTATCCTTCTTGACAATGAAGGAAGTAAATTATGCTTCATTTAGGAATTTTTGCATCAGGTTTTAATCACATCCTTTGCATATAACACCATTGTCCAAAGTACTCTTAATTTTACATTTTTTTTTTAAATTAACAAATAAAAGCTAGGTGATTAGTTATGTGAATTTCAGAATATATATAAAACGTTTCTGATTTCAATTGCAGAAGTGACACCTTACCACAATTACCAATGTTACAGCGTAGTAATACATGTATGGACATGCGCCCAATGCAGAGACGCATCATACGCTACCCCAAGTCAGAGGAGTATGTACATGAACATAGTATTTTTATGGTGAGTAGAAAACTGCCACTTATCTTTATTCCTTCTTTTGAATAATTTTTTTCAACGTGCATATGACAAATGATGGCGTGATGAAGGTATGTGTTCCTTGAAGATAAAATGAACTTTTGAATTACTCCATTGATTTTTTTTTTGTAGACAACACAGCCCTTGATACGTGGTCACTTTATCATCCATCCAGATTGGGTGTCAGAACGACTCACGAAAAAGAGGATGAATCTAGCCAACAGAAAAGTTAGGAACGGTCTCCGATACGGGACCTCCGAGGAATACTAGATCTAGCTAGCCGTTAATCACAGTTATAGTTATTTATTATTGTTAGAGTTTAACAAATTTAACGAATTTTTGCACTTGTACAATCTGACCATGTTAAAGTTATGACTGAAACTGCTGTTGATGCGTAAGTCATGCTTGGATCAACTACCAACATACTGAGTGTGTCTATGTTGCTGTGATGTCTACAACCCCATTTCCCGACATTCCTTTCGAAATCTAAGGAGAAGCAAGTCTCCTTGGTGACAGTGTCGCTATTTTTACTTCCGCATCCGGCTGAGGTGCTGATGTTATTTAATCTAGTCTCCTTGTGTGTGTTTTATTGAGTGAATAGAAATACTCGCTTTTCTTGTGTTACATACACTGTGATATTTATCGTCTGTCTTGGTGCACCCCTTTACTTCTTTTTATTTAAAGATCTAATGCACAATCATTAACAAAACGAAGAAATGTAAGGAAACTTGTTTTATGAGCGTCCACACAGATAGCATCTGAGAAATGCGCACCAACTCTTTGTTTTTTAAGTTATATTTTTATTAAATTATTATTTTACTTATGTTTTGTATCACCCCACTGGTGTTAGAAGCTTTCGGTTTGATCATGTGATTAGTCGACTATCACGTGACTCTTTTACCTATATCAGTATTACTTTTGTAAATTAGGTTTGTGTCGCAGTAGATATCACGTTAGCTGTATTTTGTTATTTCCCGAAATACGAAGATAAATGAATAAAATACGAATATATTTATCAATAAGTTTGTTATTGTTTATTCCTTTTATGTACAATGGCGTTGTCGAGTTGAGGAGTGAGACAACCAGTGGATGTGATTTTTGATCCAGTAAAATATACAGTATAGATTAATCAAAGAAAAGTGTATATATGATAAGTTGTTAAAACAAGAGAAGTTCGAGAGGCATTACTCTGTCCAAAATTGCTCGATCGCTCACCAAACAGATTTTGGCCTAGGAAATCCGTATACCAAATGTCATTTCGGTGTGTGTAACCTCTGCAAAGAAAATGAACGGAAACTATAGTTTTTCTAAGTCCAGGAGGCATAACTCTGTCCAAAATTGCTCGATCACACCCAAAACAGAACTTGACTTAGATATTCTCATGATAAACTGTATACTGAATTTTACTTCAGTATGTGCGTCCACAGGCTTTTGGATCGCTTAAAAAATTGTGTGTGTAAAAAAAAGATATTTTTTCACACCTCAATTTTTTTCGAAGCGATCTAAAGGCACGTGTGTGCAACTTAATCTGCATAGAAAATATCGTACCCAAAACAGCCTGAACTAGTTTTATAATATTATTATGATAAATATGATAATACCATTCATTTCACAATGTGCAACCTCTGCAAAGAAAGTGAACAGAAAGACAGACAGACAGCAGCAAAGCAATATGCCCTACCCTCTTCGAAGGGGGCATTGTATGTAATAGGGATTTGGTTTAATAGATGCAAGTTTCATTATTGATAAATCAAGTTTTCAAAGCTAAGCACGGAGACAGTCACAGGGACCGGTGACATACTATATTTGATTTTACGTAATCAATACAAATTCCTTTTTGTATACCCCGGTATATAGTGATAAGTTGATAACGTAAGCAATCACAAACACACGAAACTGGTGGATCCAGGAATCTTGAAAGAAGGGGGAGGATCGGGGTAAGGGCCCACAGCCACCGTGGCACCAAAAAAATGATTTATCAAATCTTATATGTACATGTATATTTTGGGCTCAAAAGGGGGGGGGGGCTCCTGTCCCCTCTAAATCCGCCATTGCGAAATCGTTATTCAGAAAAAATAGAAATAGATAGTTTGTTAAATTTCAATTTTGTAATTTTTTCACTTTAAATTTTAATAGAGATATGAAAGAAAAGTTGTATTGGAGAGTTGGTTGTAAAGAATGGGGATAGCTAAAATGAAAACTTTGTTATAAATGTTTTTAGCAAATAAATAAATGCTTATAAAGTTATTTCGTTTTCTATAACATTGGCGTCGGAAGCAAATTGAAAGGGGGGGGGGGCTAAGTGTAAAAAAAAATGTTTATACCTTTATACCTTCCACACAAAAAAACCTGACAAGCAAAAAAAAAAAAAGGGGGGGGGGGAATGTCCATTTCCCAAACACGAAAATCCTATTTCGTGCGGGGGGGGGGGGGGGGGGGGGGGGGGGGGTAGTTCGATCTTCAGTACCAAAATTTTTTTCCAAAACACCACCACTTTCCCCATTCTTAACCTATGCTGTGTCGTGTCCGTGGAAAGTGGGGGGGGGGCTAAACCTACGAAACAATGTTTAATGTCTATACTAAATCTATATTTGGAAAAAAAGTGGAGGGGCTAAGCCCCCCCTCCCCGGTTCCGACGCCTAAGTATAATCTTTTTCGAGCTTGAAGGATTGGTGAGTTGCAATGTCGACTAAGCATTTGTACATGTTTTCGGATATCATTTCTCGAAAAATTGTTGCTTATATACTGACGAATGCTCGGGTATCAAAAAGATTTACTCTATCTGAAAATTTTATACAAGGTGTCTCTATTCGGGGCTTGGATAGAGTCTATAAGACCCCCCACATACACACCCACCATTACACTCACATATATACACGTTAAATCTGTCATTGCTGGTAGTGTAGTAGAGAAAGCTGCAGATCTGTAGCTCCCTGGTCTGAAAGAAAAATTCGGATGGGTGACTGGTCTGTCAATATTTTTTTCGGAGAGCTGCAGTTCTGCAGCTATAGCAGAAGTGCCATTAAGAGAAAAATGTTTGGCTTTGAATCCCTTTTAAAACTACGATGTTATTAGGTACTTCAAGTTGAATGATAACTACTTTTGCTCGTTTGCTGAGATGGGCTTACACACAACACGACACAGTTAATTACTTTTTTTATAATATTTGTCGTATTTTTCTTGTTCTCCCGTCTGTAAACTTTACACATAAGCAACTTTTCAAAGGCTTTAAAATAGATTGCTTACTCTAAATCACTCATTGGGGGTACAACTTCAATTTAAGATATTACATGTATTATGCAATTATCCTATGGTTTGAGAATTTATGCATGTAGTACCTGATAGCACAATACAAAGAGAGAAAACTGCTACTTCAACTGTTGTTCCGCATTGTGTAAACTTGTCTCCCTATAGCTAGAAGAGTGGTCGTTAGGCATGCATTTAACAAAAAATATTTCAAGGGTTATTTCAATTCAAACATTTGTTCTTGATCTTTTTAGTAAATATCTATCATAATGGACAAACATTAGTGCAGGCGTTCAAAAATAATGAATTAAAAACGTTCCCTTCTCGTACTTATCCCAGTGATTGAGATAATAGTACAAAGCAATGGTAGAGAGTAACTTGGATCATAAAACAGTCTATAGATTCTTAAATCAACAATTCAGTCATTCATAAAAAGAATTAATTATTGTTGTATTACTGACACTTGGAAATTTAAACTAGAACTGTCCAAACGGGACAAAATACCCCCCGCTGGGTTTTTCAGAAGTAAGTTTTTCCATAATAAAGATATACATCAAACATGAATTATGAAATTTTTCTTCCAGTGACCTTGAAGTTCCCCATATGACCTTGGGTCAGGGTCACGACACACCCTTGGGTCATGGGCAATCTTTGTGTGAAATGACAACCTACCAAGTTTATCCACAAGAAAGATATAGACAGGACAAGAATTATGAATTTTTTCTTCCAGTGACCTTGAACTTCCCCAAATGACCTTGGGTCATGGGCAGTCTTTATGTGAAATGAGAACCTACCAAGTTTATCCATAAGAAAGATATGGACCTGACAAAAATTATGAATTTTACTTTCAAATTCCAATGACCTTGAACTTCCCAAAATGACCTTGGGTCAGGTCATGACACATCCGTAGGTCATGGGCAATCTTTGTGTGAAATGAGAACCTACCAAGTTTATCCATAAGAAAGATATGGACCAAACACGAATTATGAAAATTTTCTTCCAATGACCTTGAAGTTCCCAAAATGACCTTGGGTCAAGGTCATGACACATCCTTGGGTCATGGGCTATCTTTGTGTGAAATGAGAACCTACCAAGTTTATCCATAAGAAAGATAAAGACCGGACACGAATTATGAAATTTTTCTTCCAGTGACCTTGAACTTCCCCAAATAACCTTGGGTCAAGGTCATGACAAACCTTAGGTCATGGGCAATCTTTGTGTGAAATGAGAATCTACCAAGTTTATTCATAAGAAAGATATGGACCGGACACGAATTATGAAATTTTTCTTCCAGTGACCTTGAACTTCCCCAAATGACCTTGGGTCAAGGTCATGACACACCCTTGGGCCATGAGCAATCTTTGTGTGAAATGAGAACCTACCAAGTTTATTCATAAGAAAGATATGGACCGGACACGAATTATGAAATTTTTCTTCCAGTGACCTTCAAGTTTCCCAAATGAACAAGGTCAAGGTCATGACACACCCTTAGATCATGGGCAATCTTTGTGTGGAGTAGTAGATTCTAATGTCCCTCTGTAAGAAAGATATGGACTGGACACGATTGCACAGACAGACGGACAAGGTGATTCCTATATACCCCCCCAAACTTCGTTTGCGGGGGGTATAATAAACATTATTAGAAAAAAAACGTTTTAAAATGATTTAATGATGAACCCGAAGACAATGTACAAAAAGAAAGAGGGCGTATAAGGCGTGTACAATCCCCCGCTCTGAGACAAAATGTTTCTCAATTTTCAAAATTCACAAAAAAGTTATATTTTTCTAAAATCATGTTCTCAGTAATGTCATCTCCAAAACATTTTATTATTTAACTGAACGACTTATCATTAGATAATCTTTATTTCAAAGTTGACAGTTAAGCATATTTAGTGGAAAGTGGGTTTAATAGAGCTATAAAAAACGAATTTTGAACATGAATGGGTCAAGTCTCCATTCTTCGTGAACGCTTAAATGATGGAAATGTAAATGTGAAATCTATTTCATTTGTCAAAAAAATGGAATCTGAACCCATTCTATGTGAAAATCGAACTTTTCTGAAAAAATTTACGCTTCAACAAACCCGTTCATTTAAATCACACTGAAAGACGTCAATAATACATGTACTTCGTAGCATAGTGGTTAAAGCGGTTGGTCTTGGACCAAACCTGCGTTACGGAGAGACTTCGAATCATACATGAAGCTTTTTCTTTTTTGTTTTCAAATGTCTTAAAAACACGAGTGAAAAATAAATTATTAATAAATTATTAAAACAATGAAATACAGAATTTTATATGTAAAAGATGATATAAACCATAAAATTTTGAAAAAATATTACTTTTAGAATTGAGAAATGTCTTTTTTCAGAGTGGGGGATTGTCCGCGCCTTGAACGCCTCCATTCTTTTGACTAGAAGTTTAAAGTGCTTTATGTTCTTGGGGCCTGAATTCCTCATACGATCATAATTTGGAGAGGGTCAAGAAAATGAATCCAACTTTAAAAAAAAAAAAAAGTTTCTATGCCTTCTCCCAACTCGGCATAAAAGAGTGGTAAGTAGTAGGTATACTTCAATTTCAATGCTAAATTTTCAAAATTTATTGAAATGAAGGTTAAAATAAAATTCAAAACTTAACACATTTGTTGACAGCATGAGAACAAATTTGGAATATTACAATAAAAAAAGTTGTTTCTTGAAAGTTTAAAAAAAAGTTTTGAGTTGGGCCCTTTTCAGTCAATACATGTAGGATGGGTGAAGGTACATGTAAGATATCATTATGCATTGAAATATTAAAGTATAAAGAGATTCTAACATTTTAATTGAGACAAAACTTATAAACATGGTAAAAAACAGTAAATAATATGTACACACAATATATATACAAATGTACAGCCAGGAGAGTTAGATTTTCTGGAGAACACGGTTCTGTTTGATACGAGTTTGTCGGAGCTGTAACTGCTGTTGGAGCTGTTCAGGAAGTTCAGGGTTGGTAAAATAATCTGGAAAAAACATATTATCAATCACCAGTTTTAAAGGCTTTTATAAAATATACAAAAAAAATTTAAAATTAATTTTCCTCAACAGATTTCTTTACCTGCTGCAAAATCTTTGATGTGTTCTGGTCGCTGACTGAGGACATCACTGAAAGAGAAGAAAAAAGGAACTCAAAATTTTACCAGCTCCTTTTACTACTGTTCTGGTATTTGACAGTACTTAGCAGTTTGAATCACTTCTCCCATCTTTATTAACCTTATTTTCTACTGTGTTTTGGGCTTAAGCTTATCTTAACATAATGCATAAATTTTGTACACAAAATTTCACTTTTAATTAATAAATTTATCTCATTTTGTCAATTTTCTGAAAATTCAATTTTATTTCAAATTCTATAGAGATTGTATAAATACTGACAAAAAAGGGGTGATCTTTTTCCCAAAATTCATTATTTATTGAGTTTCACTTTGAAAAAAATTCGCAGAGACTTAAACTTTCAACTTACAATTGTTTGCAGTGTTAAATAAGACAAAATGTGATGGTTAAAAGATTTAGGAAGAGGAAAAAGACATTGGATGGTAAGAAAAAACTTTAAAATTGCAGCTTGTGATGGTCCAAATTCAAAATGCCAGTTTGTTTTTCATTGTCATAAATAAACAGGATCAAAAAATCAAGATAAAATCGAAACTTATGCAGTATCTTGGTTTACAGCAAATGGTTTGCCTTATAATGCAAAGGTTACATGCTTATATAGAAAAGTTTTCTATTTATTAGCAAAAGTTACTCCTTTATTCATTAAAGTAATGCATTTATTTATGTAAACTTTGCGTAATTATGCCAGTCCTTTCTTGCTTTTTTCTGTCAAGTAAAAAAAAAAAAATGAATATCTTTTCTTGGTAGAAATAAGAGGCCAAGTGATTTCGAAATGCTTCAGAATATATTTTTTCAGTTTCTGTGGTTAATACACTTTCAAGAAAATGTCACAGGTTCTCAATATGTTTAAAAATGCCAGTTAACGAAGCTATCCTTCTCAAAATTCATTAGCCATAACACTTGCTAAGAGGAAATTTCTGTATCCGTTGACCGAATAGGATAAAGCCTAAAGGCTAGGGAAGGGGTAACCAGAAACAAATGTACAGAATAACTTACCCAAGAAAACCTGCTATGAGGCATTCAACTTCAGGGTGATCTCTTAGATATTTCTCATTTTCCATTCGTGTCTTGACCTTTCAATTTAAGGAACATTCAAACTTGTTTATTCTCTAACTAACAAACATAACAAGTCATTAAATATTTAATATTTTAACTGAGGATTTTCGGACTGAATATAAATATGGCAAGTTTACTTATTGATAAACATTTATGGATTATGTGTGCATTACCTTGAATTTATTGAGTTTCTCTTGTTGTTCCTGACTTAGAGCACCTAGATTATTTTCCCCTCCAAGATCGTATGGCTCCATACCATGAGGAGGTCTGTGTTGTGGTTTGTCCGCCATCGCTAAGGAAAAATAAACAGGATATGCTGCGAGTTGTCTTTCCTTCTTTTATGTGTTAAGCGCGCCCTCTGGTAGAGGTAAGATTTGGTGGTGGATCAAAGTTCCATATAATGTAAAATTAATGATGTTTCTTGTTGTTCGATTGTTATGCGCCCGAATTTTTTCGGGGCGCATATTGTTTTTGTCCTGTCTGTCTGTTTGTCTGTTTATCTGTTTGTCTGTCTGTTGTCAACTTTAACCTTCGCCATAACTTTTGAACCGTGAGAGATAGAGACTACATATTTGGTATGCATACTCCACTAATTAAGCACTTTCATCTGACACCAAGGTCACTGACCTTTTGACCTTGACTGTGACCTTTATTCTAAAAATAGCTTTTTCGAACTTTCGCCATAACTTTTGAACCGTGAGAGATATAGACTTCATATTTGTAATGCATACTCCACTAATTAAACACTTTTAACTGACACCAAGGACAATGACCTTGTGACCTTTACTGTGACCTATATGCTGAAAATAGATTTTTCGAACTTTCGCTATAACTTTTATACCATTTGAGGTCGAGACTTTATATTTAGTATGTAGACTTCACTAATTAAGTGCTTTCAAACGATACCAAGGTCAATGACCTTGTGACCTTGACTGTAATCTATATGCTAAAAATAGCTTTTTTGAACTTTTTGTCGCCGGGTGCATAGTGTTTCACAAACACATCTTGTTTTGTTCTGTGTTTAACTTGAATTCAAATTCATCGACGGAATAAAAAATAATACCTATAAAATCAATGTTTCAATTACAAGGACTGGAAGGGGGGGGGGGGTTAAAACATCTTATAAAAAAAATAAAAGTTACAAAGTCAGAGTTAGTCAAATGAGTTTTTATTTTTTAATTACTTACTTATGCCTGCTACCCCTTTTGGGGAATATGCCGCTTACAAGATCCCTTCAGGCTCTCTATCTCATGTATCTCGAGCAATGCTTTCTATACCTTCTTCCATGCAGTAATTCTCCCCCATTCTTTTGACTTCTATCCCCCAATTTCTCCGCCAAGTGTTCTTTAGCCCCCTCCCCCCTCTCTTACGTTTTCCTTGGGGGTTCCAGGATAGGGCTTGCATTGTGATGTTCTTATGTGGCTTGCGTAGAGTATGCCATATTCACCTCCACCTTCTCTGCATTATTTCTGCTTCTATAGGTGTTGAAAATCCTAAAGTACTTTGGTGCGTGTTGTTAGTCCCTTGGTCTTCCAGATGTTTCCAAGTTGCAGGAATCCTACTCTTGCCTTTCCTATTCTTGCTTTTATGTCAGCTTCTGTTCCTCCTTGTTGGTCCACTATACTGCCAAGGTAGGTGAAATATTCTAATTCCTCTATTTCATGACCTTCTATATTTAATGGAGCATGTGATGGTGTGTTTGCTCTCAAGATCTTTGTTTTTGCGATATTGATGTTGAGTACTATCCGTGCTGATAATTCTGCCACTATTGTAATTTTTCTCCTGCATTTGTGCGTGGGTATGTGATAGGAGTGCCAGGTCATCCGCAAAGTCTAGGTCGTCTAGCTGTGACCATGGCGTCCACTGTAATCCATTTCATCTATTGTCTGTGGATGATTTAATTATCCAGTCTATTGCAAGAAGAAACAGAAGGGATGACAAAAATCATCCCTGACAGACTCCTGTTTTTACTTCGAATGGTTCCGTCAGTTGTCCTCCATGTATGACAATGCATGTCATGTGTTCATAAGTGTTGCGGATGATATTTACCAGTTTAAAAGGAACTCCATAATGTCGCAGAAGTTTTCATATTGTCTCCCTGTCAACACTGTCAAAGGCTTTCTCGTAATCTATGAAGCCTACATAGAGGGAGGAGTTCCATTCAGCACATTGCTAGATGATAATGCGCAACGTTGCTATCTGGTCCGTACAAAATCTGTTTTTACGAAATCCAGTTTGCTGGTCACATAACTTATCATCCACTTCTTCTTTCATTCTGTTCAGTATGATCCTGTTAAATACCTTCCCTGGAACATCCAAAAGTGTTATTCCCCTACAGTTAGCACAATCGCTGATGATTCCTTTTTTGGAAGCTTGATGAGATATCCTTATTTCCATTCTTCTGGGATTGTTTCTGCCTCCCATATTTTCAGAAAAAGTGGGTGGAGTATATTGGCTGAGTTGTCAAAATCAGCTTTGAGTGCCTCGGCCGGAATATTATCAGGCCCTGCTGACTTGTCATTCCTCATCTGTTTAAGGGCTATTTTGATTTCCTCCTTAGTAGGAGATCCCCAGTCTATGTCTAGTTCTTCGTCTGTTGGTGTAATGTTAGGAGGGTTAGGTGGAACTGGCCTACTCAACAGTTCTTCAAAATGTTCTTTCCATCTCCTTCTTTTTCCCCTTGTTGTTTCCCTATTTTGTCTTTCAATGACCTTTCTTGTTACTTCGCTTCCCAGCTAGATTCTTTGTGATGTGATACAGCTCTTTCATGTTTCCTGCTTTTGCATTTTGTTCTACTTCTGTTGCTAGTTCCTCGATGTACCTTCTTTTGTCAGCTTTTTTTTTTATCTTTTATTACCTCTCTTGTATTCTTTTGTCAGCTTTAATACTTTGTTTTTTTCACTTGTTGGCCTCTGCGTACTCTTTTTGCTTTTGCTGTTTCAGCTCTTGTTCTGCTTGAATTGACCACAGCCCTCTTATCCTTCCTCTTCTGTACTTTCTTAAATGTGTCATTTGTGGTCCATTTTTTATGATGATACTTTTTCACTCCAAGTATTTCATGGCAGCTTTTATTATTGTGATGGTTTTTTTTATTCCTTTCCAATGATCTTCAACTGTTGTTAGTTCACCTATTTCCTGTAGGGCTTGGTATTTGTTATTCACCGCAATCTTGTACTCCTGTAAGATTTGAGTATCTTGGAGAAACCTGGCGTTATATCTGATTCTCTGAGAGTTTCCTTCTGTTTTCATTTTCTTGAGCTTCAGTTTGATGCTCCTGTCAGTAGATGGTGATGCTGAGGCTACATCTGCTGCTCGTTTGACTCTGGTATCCTACAAAGATCTTCTTAACTTTTTATTGATACATATATGGTCTATCTGATTTTCAATTATCTGGTCTGGTGATACGCAGGTGGCTTTGTGGATTCTTTTGTGTTGGAATAAAGTGCCACCAATAACTAGTTTGTTGCATGCACATAAGTTTGCTAATCTTTCACCATTTTCATTCATTCGGCCCAGTTCATGCTGTCCCATGACTTCGCCATATCCGGTGTTATCATTTCCAGTATTTACATTAAGGTCTCCCATCATGATGGTAACATCTCTTTCTCTACTGATGTCAACAACGCTTTGAAGTCTGTTGTAGAACTCATCTTTTTTTCTTCCTCGGTATCATTTGTTGGAGCATAGCATTGTATAATATTTGTGTTAATCCTTTAGGTTTTGTTTTAATTTTTAAAGATGCCTTTATGATCCTTGGGCCATGTGCTTCCCAGCCTATTATGCTTCCCATGCTGTTTTGGATAACATGAGTGCCACTCCTTGAGAATGCGGTGAATTTTCTTCTTCATGTCCGGAATAGAGGAGTGATTCACCTGTAGGAAGTCTGCACTATCCTGATTGAATCCATCTTGTCTCACTTATGCCAAGCAGTGTAAGATTGTAGTTTCTCATCTCTGCTGCAATTTGTGCCGTTTTTCCCTGCTTCGTACATGGTTCTTACGCTCCAAGTTCCTAGATTGATAATTCTGGGTCCGAGAAGGGGTTTCGGCTTTGTATTTTCCTTCTGTCTCTGGCTTTCACCACATGTCGTCCTTCGTCTTCCTTTTGGAAAACCTTCTCTTCCAGAATTTGAGCAGTCTCGACTAAATCTTGTTTGCGTTTCTGTAGCGGTTGTTGTTTTACATGGCGGGGGTGCTAACCCTACACACAACGCCCTTGACCCGGAGGGCCGGTGGTTTTCCTTTGGGATTTTCCTTCCCCTAGTCACAGGTTTCAGTTATTTAAAGGCCCCAAAGACTCGCCTTTTTACCACTGTCACTCAGCTACCTAAGCATTTTCAGGGTCACCAACAGGAGGTGTGACATGTGACTTGCTGGCAGAACCTATTTGAGACGGTAGGCATTAACTCGAAGTTTTTATAGTGTACATTAGTGACATCAGTTACACCCTTCGAGACCTTCGAGACCTTTACCAGCCTTTGACCCCATTTTTTTTTATAATTAGTCGTAAGATTTTATTGGAAAGGATTGCCATTTGAAGGATTTTTTAAAAATCAAATTCACTTGCAAGATCAAAGACGATAAAGAGCAAACACTAAACTGTTAATTTACCACGGGTTGTTGTGAACAGGATCTCTCCCCCTCCCCATTTCCTGGACAAAAGCTTTTTTCTATGCCTTCTTTCAATAAATTCTTATTCAATACACCACAGGTATGATTTTAAAAAATAAATGAACAGAACGTTCAGTCTAGACGCGTGTAACCAAGGGAAAGGGGGGTGTTGTTGTTTACCGAGTATAGAGTTTTTTACTACATTTTTCTTTAAGGTCATACGCAACGTAGTTTATACTTTATTGGGTTCTTCTCTGGAGTTGAAGAGGTCCACTAAATGAAGGACCTGTGTGCAATGTTTTTATTGTCTATATGTGGATTTGTAATTCTCTTCAAAACAATTTTGATGGAAAAAAAATTTTGGAATTTATGTTTTATAATTTCTGTACATTTTTCTTTGAATAATGCAAAAAAAAATTTTTCAAACTTTAATACCTTTTCAAAATCCCTGGAAATGCATGCTGATTTTTTTTCTAAAAATATATAATATGGTACATGTATTATAAATTTAAGTATCTTGAAAAATTATCAGTTGGTAAGGTACCTTGCATATGTCCTTAACTAACAGTTTTTTTTTTTTGAAAGTTGCTTTCCTTATGAAAATGTTCGTATTTGGTTGCGACTAGAAAGGATATCTCAATTTACTCAACCAAGAGACTTTTGAAATCATAAAAATGTTCATTCTTTTAAGTTTGCACTCATTTGATTCCTCAATGTATAATGATTATCATGGTTGGTGACATAATCTGAGTGATGCATGTTTTAATTTATTTGTATAAATAGTTGAATTAAGTGTCCAACTCTCTATTGCCAAAATTCCTTTTCATTGGAGCCTTGGTATAGAATTAAATGCGAAAAATGATATAAACCATGCTTAAGAGTTCAATGAAACAAGACTGGGTCATGGATCATGAAGAAAAAAGCATCTCCTGTCGACCCGTCACACCTGCTGTGTGCCCTTAGGCAAACGGAGTGTAAAAGAATGATGACAGTGTGCATTCGACCTATCGACAGGTTGTATTTGCTAAGAAAGTCCAAAGTATCTACAATTGAGTTATAATTTATATTTCAGGCAGTGGCCAACCAATCGTTTGGAATACGATTGGTGTTGTCCAAAACATGTGCGATATGGCTTTGCTTTATAATTTTTAACTAAGGATCAAATAAGAATCAAAATCATCTTAAGTACAAAAACCGGATTTTTAAAAATCCCTTCCGTTTTTCGCAGTAAACCTCTCATATTTTGAAATATGAATTATGCTATACTGTAGTTTTGGATTTTCAATATTCAACCTGCATGGGGGCAACTGGAATGCATGTTGAAATACGATGTTTTAGAGGTACATGTTTGCTCCGCTCCTATTTTGTAATTTTCAGTGGCCTATTAAGCCTGAGTTCTGTTCGTTACCTCCACACATTTCATTCCGACAAAAACATAACCCCCCTAACTTTTCTTAAATTTTTGAAGTTGTCCATATAGATTGTGGAATATCATTGGTGGTGTCCTGTAAATGTGGATTAAGCTTTCAGAATTTTGATGTTCATTCTGTGCAGAGAATGGGGCTCAAAATGACCTTTTTCCTACGGAAACCCGTTTCCCTACCTCATCTTCCATTTTGCACTAATCTCTTCATATTTTGGAATAAAATTTCAGAATTTTGATATTTATCCCAGGGGAGAATTGAGGTTGAAAAATGTTTACCTACAAAAATATAATTTTCTAATTTATTTTGTTCAGAAGCCTATTCTAATTTGGAGAACGATTGGTGGTGTCCTGTTTGATATCCAGCCTAAGACCAATAGTAAGTTTAAAAACCAAAAAAAAATTCTAAAACAAACGTGATTCCTTAAACTTATTTAATATTTTAAGACGTCTATTCATAAGGTACAAGATTTTACCAAAATCAACAGCTTAAAAACTTACAATTTTTCACCTTTATATAAAACCATTCCCCACGATAAATTTAAATCCCGGCTTTTTGATATCATTGACAGACGCTTTTTCAATAAAAATGGAACTCGTAAATTTACTTATCTTGTCGTTGGTCATTTGAAAATATATTTTGTTAAAAAACATTGATTGTACACACAAGTACTCTAAAGTTGACATCAAAAAGATGCTTGAGTTTCTGATGGACAATTTCTTTGTGGTTTTTGGAGACCAGGTCTTCCAACAATCTATTGGAATTCCTATGGGTAACAATTGCGATCCGTTATTAGCATATCTATTTTTGTATTCATATAAAGCAGAATTTGTCCAAAATCTTATACCTGAAAAGAAGAAAACACTTGCTATGGAATTCAACTCGACCTTTAGATATATCGACGGTGTATTGTCAATTAACAATGTTAATTTTGATTCTTATGTCGATACGATTTATCCCGATGAGCTTGAGATAAAAGATACCACAGAGTCTGGTCTGTTTCATATTTGGGTATTTTACTTGAAAAAGACGTTAATTGTAATGTAACAACCAAGCTCTATGATAAACGTGATGACTTTAACTTTTCAATCCTCAACTTCCCTTACTTATGCAGCAATATACATTCATCACCTGCATACGGAGTTGATTCGATACGAAAGACCATGCCCTACGTACATACAATCTTTAAATTGAGGTAAATTATTGACAAACAACCTAGTTGACGAAACAAGAATATGAGCAGTCTCGTTTAAAGTCATCATTTCGTAAATTCTATGGTCGATACAATGACCATGTCAGCAAATACAATTTATCATTGAGGCAAATGCTGACTGACGTTATTCATACTAATTGTTAGTGCATTATTTACACACTGAATCGACGACGGATTTTCTGTTATTTCCCGATCATGACAAGGGGCACACGACGGGTGTGAACTGTCGGGAGGGGATGCTCACTCCTCCCTGGCACCTGATCCCACCTCAGGTGTTTTGGAGGTCCGTGTTTGCCCTGCTTTTATTTTGTATCGTTTTATGGATTTTTGAGCTTGAATACTGTTCGTTTTCTCCATATATTTCATTTAGTTAAGATGTGCAATGAAGTTACGTTCGGTATTTTGATTTTTTAACAGGAGTGACAGGACTCGGGGGTTTTAAAAATAATTTTTTCCTACAAACACCTGGCTCTGTCTCCTCTAACATTTTTTTACGGTATCCTATTGATACCTTGCAATATAATTGATTGTGTGATGTAGATATACAATATTGTTTCGAAATTTGATTATCAGCATGGGGCCGATAGAAGGATGAATGACGTACATGGAAAAAAAAAACAGTTTTCAAGCTCAAAAGTCCATTCAAACATTACATATCAGGAGCAGAGCAACTACTGACCTCTAAAACAGCAGGTGCCACGTAGGAGTGAACAATCCCTGCCGACGGGTCATATGAACACCCACTTTGTGGTTCTTGTCATGATCGGGAAATAACGAAAAATTCCATGCACAATTCATTGTGTTTATAATATCTCTACAATTTGTATGCAAACGTCAGCCAGCATCTGACTTTATGATAGATAGTATTTTCTAACTAGGATTGTATCGACCATAGAACTTGTGAAATGATGACTTTTAACGAGACTTTTGGTTTCTTGTTTCATCATGTTTGTCAACAGCTTACCCCATTTTCGAAATTGTTCTTACGTAGAGCATGCAAGCGTCGAATCAGCTGAGATTTATAAACCCCGTATGCAGGTGATAAGAATATATAGTGGTGCTTAAGTATATAAGGGAAGCTGACGATTGAAAACGTGAAGTCATCGAGTTTATCATAAAACTTTGTTGTTAGGTTACCATTAATGTCTTTTTCTTGTAAAAAATCCAAATATAAGGCAGGTGTGTCAGATTCTGTAATATCTTTCATTTCAAACTTACTGGGATATACTAGAATTGAATCGACACGTCAATAAAAATAATTGTTGTTTTTTGATATATCTGAATGTCGAGCTGAGGCCACAATAAGTATTTTCTTCCACCTCTCAGGTATATTATTTGGAATAATCTGCTTCATTTGAATACAATGATAGTTCTGCTAATTGTAATTCCGACAGATTGTTTGAAGACCTGGTCTCCTAAAACGCCATATTGTCAATCAGAAAATAGACCTCAGAGTTCTTATCTGTACAATCAGAATGCATTTAACAAAATAATTTTGCAAATGACCAAGGACAAGGTAAGTAAATTTACGAGTTCTATTTTTATTGAAAAAGGAATCAATGATTCTAAAAAGCCTGGACTTTGATTTATCATGGAGGGTGGTTGTATATAGAATTGAAAAACAACTAATTGATTAAAAAATGTGTGTTGTAAGAGGGTTTGTGAATGCAGTGTCAAAGAGTTTGATGCATATTTGACGCAGGTTAACTTAACCTGTATGTTTCTCAAGTTTTTCGACCCTTTCAAGCCATATAACAATTTTCAATTCAATTATTATTAACCATGCTCTGCTGTTTTATTGCATCACCAAATTTTAAATAACTTTCTGATACCAGTACTCTTGACATCATAAAGATAACCCATTTCCAATTGGCTAAGCACAACATAAAAAAAACTAGAGGTAATATGAGCACTAAATTAAGAAAATGATACCCCCGCTCCCATAATAATACAGAAAGAAAGTCCATTTTTGCCATGGAAACTCCCAATAATTGATCTTATCAGGACACAAAATGACATTATTTTATAAAGATTTTGTGAAAGCCACATCAAATTTTATCCACAGGTATAGCAGAAGTCGCGGATAAAAATGAGTTCTCTCAATGATAGAGAAAGGATGGCGATGTCCAGGACTCCAGGCCCCTTGACCATAAACTGAGAACAGACTTAAGTCAAAATTTCAAACTATATTACCTTTTGAAATAATTTAGGCAATGAAACGAAATTTGCATCACTTGATGGAAATTTATTTTTATACATACTTGTAACTGCAAAATTTTCAGAACATATATTGAACAAGAAAACATTGATGTAACCATCATATTGTCGCCCGGGAAATATATAAAGTAAACAATGGAAATAAGTCTTGATCATCAAACCGCTTAGATATGTGTGAAAAGTCATGCGTCTAATTGATGGAGACGATAGTGGCGAATATTTTGAAAACTCATAGTCGGATAAAAAATCTAACAAAAACTGTACCATTTAAAACTTGATCAATTCCTCAAGTAAAGGTTGGCTGCATAAAATATAAATTGAAGTTAGACACATGCATCAACTATATTCAAAAATGTATTTTAATTTTCAATTTTCGAATATAAAACACGAACTGTGCAGAGTACGTTTTTATGCGAGAAGTAAAATTCGATGTTCTAAAAAAAAGGGACCTGTCATTTTTTTCCACAGTAAATGATAAGCAAATTTATATATTAAATATGAAAAACATATATATTTTTACGGATTCACTTTACGGAAGTAAATATATTATGTATCTCCTAATTTATAAAGGAAAAAACAATCTGATTAACAATCTTTCCAATGTTTAGAAAAACTTTAATTCTGAATAACTACTCCCGCCCAAATCCCCATACACCAACACTTAAACTTATATGTATAGAGCAGCCCGGTCCTCCGGGCTGCAATAAAAACTTAGATATTCATAATCAAAATTTTGACTTAAGTCTGTTCTCAGTTTATGATCACCGGGCCAGGTTTTGCTATATGTGAAACTTAAGTTCTGTCCGATCAAAAAATAGAAATAGGAGGCATACAATGGCACCAAGTAATAAAGATTCTATGAAAGTTAAAATAAATTTTATTTAGTGGTAAATAGGAGTAGTTGCAAATAAGAAATGGGTATCCTCGGTGGTATAAACAATTATATAGTGTCCATGATTTCTAGAGGAAACCCCAAATATCTGTTTTAATGTAATTAAGATAGGGAGATGCACAGTGATGCAATGCAAGAATGATTCTGTGAAAGTCTCGTTAAATTTTTTAGTGATGTAGGAGGAGCTTAATTCAAATATAAGAGCTCGAGATGGGTAGGCGAAAGTGTTACAGACGGATAAAAAGTCCCATAAACCCAATGATGATGAATTAATAACAGAATACTATACGAGGAAGGGTAACACTTTAGGCTTCGACCATTTCGTAGTCTGGTCATAGAAATAAACTCATATACTAGTATATCAGTTACTATTCTTGATTGAAATATTATCGTCTCCCATCGATATGATGACGTTTCTCAAGACTATTACCTGATCTTTGCCATTTCCACTATCAGCGGTTTATGCAAAGCATGCATGCATTGGCATGTACTATACTGACTCCTTTACCATGGCTCAGAGGGATGCTACATTTGGGGTCCATAGTCAGCTATTAAATCAGAGAGCTTTTGTGCTGTTCTGGGTAAACATTAATACCCGTTTATAGATACATTGGCCGCTGTTATCTGAGGTAATCACCCTCAGTCCAGATCCTGTCCAACTTTTATATACTATATAGCGCTAAATTATTCAATTTCAATTTCATTTATTGATTCATCAAATATATTGGTATGCATGTTACATAAAAATATATGTACATTGCGTTTTCAGATGATTAATTGCATGTTCATTTAAATATACGCATAAATGTATACATATTAGTGAAGTTAAGCTATTTTTAAAACTTAAAGTGTATACTAATTATTTGCCATACAGTATAGCGCAATATTTGAAACATTGATGTAAAAATCGCATCGCATTCTAGCATATTATCTACGTTGTACAGGAGTACAAAATATTTTACGATGAGTTTCCAACTTGTTATCATTTGAATTACATGTATATTATATAGATGTTCAAGAAAATGCTCTTTTGCAATTGTTTATATGCAGGACAGTCATATTTGTTTAAAATGAATATTTCATTTCAGAGACTCTGAAGGATTTCGAGATATTACATGTAATAGTTCCCGTGGGATACTCTTAAATCTGACTGGACCGATTTGGGGTTTTCCATATAGCAATAAATATGGACTTTGCTACTGTTCTCATATATGAGCGGGGGTATCTTTTCTTTTTAACTCAGTGCTCACAGTACCTCTAGTTTTACTAATTACATTAGGGGTCTGCTTAGACTTTTTATTCGCTTCTCATATTATCTTATTTGAATAATTCAACTTATACTTTGTATAGCCGTCATTGATTGGAGATCTTTAAAATAATTCATTTCATTTGAGAAGAAAACTTCAATCAGACACTGATAAATTTCCAGACAAACAGTAAACATATAGATTTAAAATTATTGTTTAATTTGTTACGTAAGAAAGATCAATTTATAATTAAACCAGATTTTTACACCCTTCAAACCAATCTCGATCTGCCATTAGCCAATGTGGATAATAAATCGTCTCTCAATTGCCTGTCAAATCTTGGGAAAAGAGTAAAGAGTGAAAAAAGTATTTTATGTACACAAAGCGCTCGTATCAATTTCTTGTGTAGTGAAACTTAAGGTTTAAATCAAATTCAATAGAAACTCGCCACGCGGTTGATAAGTTTTATAGTTCTTCACTTTTGGCGAATCAACTTAAGAAGGATTCTAGCAAACATATAGAGAACATTTATATCGGCTATTGGGGTCCCCCGAGTGTCTGGGATGGAGACCGATTGATCTTGGTAAGTGCTGGGACATTTTGTAGATTAAATATATTTATGTTTTCTGCATCGTCATTTTAAAAATAAATAAATCGAGTTAGAATTTCATGAAAGTTAACGATGAAAATTATTATCATGACAGCAAATCTATTTAATAAATTACTAGTAATATAAATGTGTTTAAAGAAAATAAAGTTCAGAATGCTTATGTATTTATATTTCCTTCAATTTTATATTGTACATAATATGTGTATGTTTATAATACATTCTGTCTCTCGGTGGCAATGGATATGTAATGCTTAACTCGCGCTTCACGCACATATGAAAAAATGCAAACTTATTTAGAATTCAATCAAGGATTGTTGATACGTTTATTTGTACCCTGGTTTTCTATACAAATCCTATCAGAAACATGTTTGGCATTTTGTATTATTTTTCACAGGGAATTTTATATGCTCTCTAAGTTTCAAAATTGAAACAATTAAAACTCGGATTGCTATAATTACGTTTCATAATCAACATTTATTCATTTTACAAAGCATGTTAAATGGGTATTTGTTTTTCTGTAATTTTACTGCAGTTTGTTGATTAAGCATTAGAAACAGCCTGTATTTATCCAGGGTGCCGCCGTTCATTCTTTGACACGTGCGAGATCAATATACATGTATTTACATTCGTTTTTCTGTTTGCCAAGCAAAGACAAATTTCTTTTTAAAATTGCTTCGATTTCCAATTGCACTAGTGTGTTTTGTTAAAATTACACTCAAATGAACTGTTTATTTTTCAGTTCAGCCTTCTTTGCACCAATACTCGAACTCCTAATTTCGGTTTTTGGATCTATCAAAGGTACATAAATTTCATACTGCATGTTCATATTATCTGAAGACGACCCAGATGAATACTAATAGATCTATTAAAAACTTTGAGAATATTTACTTATCAGATTTTGTTTCATTGTATAGGTATTTCAGGTGATATCAACCCTGTTTGTTTTAGAGTAATAGTTCTTCCTGCTCCATAATTCACCCCCACCTCTGATCTTTTAAACAATGTTGATTCCAATTCAAACAATCTGACATGGATAACTTCACATAACCTCCATGATTCTTTTTCTTATGATCCACGAAACAACCTAATTGAGGAATGTTATTTCCTTCTGCTATGTTGACTGGTCTTTCTAGTTTCGGATTTCTTGATTACTACTTGGTTTTGGCATTATATACTCAGCTATCCTCAAACCTTGAAACAGTATATAATGGTACCGTTTTGTGTTTAATGCAGGGTGGTAAAATATTGATAAGCAGGGGTTTTTTCAGTAGATCAAATCCCAGATTTTCATTACTCAATCACAAGAAACAATAAAAAAGAGAAACATAAAACGCCTTGCTTCGGAAGTCATGAAAGCATGCCCAGTTAGAATAGATCTTTTTCTTTTTAAATACAACCTTTAACTACACCGAAAACCCAAACATCTGATCGACATTAAGCATAATGCTGAAAGAAATTATAGTTCATGATTTTAAAATTCTAAATTTAAATTTAAAAACACATTAAAAGTTAATTTGGTTTTTAATCGTCTTTATAATTGTATTATAGTATGCCCTAAGAATATTAAACACATTAAAAGTTAATTTTTTTTTTTAATGGTTTTTAAATAAGCTATCATTTATAATTGTAAATTATGCGAATTAAATTGCGTTCACTAAGAAGTAAACTAATGCGAATTAATTTTTTTCACAGTCTCGGTGTTGATTTTGTAAATCACGCATGTATGCAGAAGGTCATCCAAACAGCAAATACATTGATTTTTTTATAGCACAAATACCTATATATACCACCAACACGTGTCCTGTGACTTAATTCTGGCCTTACGCATGCGTCAAAATTTAATTCGAATTAGCTTCGCTTAGCGTTCAACTAATGCGAAGTAATTTAATGCGCAGTAAATTAATTCGAATCAAACTAATTGTTAAAATTCTCCATGTCTTTTATAACTTTACGTTTAATTCGAATTAAACTCTCCGTGTGAAAATCTGACTGAAGTAAAATCTAACAACCGATTTGTCGCCATTTCCACGTGAGTAGAGGTATACCAATATGTACATAAATGAGTTGCTTGGAATTCTAAAGCACAAATTGCAAAGTTTAAAATTTCACTGGCTCGTAATTTAAAAGTAATTTATAAGTATCGATTTGTCAATAGTATTTGGGTAACGTTTTGTGAAAAAGGGCGCAGGAACCTAAGAATCGGATTATAGAGGTTTGGTAAAGCCTCGGGTAGACCGCCTGTGTATTGGGGTGAAAATTGACTTAGATTACAACTCAAAAGAACGTAGATAAACAGACTTAACGTGAAGGCAAATCAGCTCTGTTCTCCAAAGTCTCCTTATCTTATGGAATGGTGTCAGTTTTCTTGACGGATTATTTCGTTAATTTATGTTACTGAGGTTTTAAAATGTAAATGAGTTAAACTGACAGAGGTAAGATATTTGTTGCATCTTATTTGAAAAAGTTATATGCTTTGGATTTGTCAATCCTTCAAAGATATGTTTAAGACAACTGAGGGACTCTCTCTCTCTCTCTCTCTCCTTTAACGCGTTCTGATTATTTTCGAAAGTAAAAACAAAAAGAAATCCCCCTTAAAACAAAGAATGTTAAACTTAAATGACTTTTGAAAATATATACTAACCTAAAGTATACACAATAGTCGGTGCCATTTAAATTATTTCTTATTGTCAAACTAATAATTTCGATCCTGGTAGCAACGTTCTGTTTTACATATGGTGCTCCATTTTGGCATGGTAAATTCAATTTTAAAAGTCTTGAACAATTATTTCTAAATAAGAAAAGCACAAATGTCCTTTTTGGCTAGGATCTTTATCGAGTCAATAGTCATTAGGCGCCATAATTGCAATTCTTTAGGAAGTCTATACTCGAAGGAAATACCAAAGAAAATATTTAGAATGGAGGACTTTACTGTGTTCAGTATATAAAGGCAATTCATATATTATAAACCACTTCACATTAAATGCCATTTAATGATATGTAGTTGTAAATTCTCAATACTTTAGTATTGTCAGACATTTCTAACTGCTACAGATTTCTGGTAATACACATGTTTGAAAAGAGGCGTCGTTATTTTTGGCATTTAAAAATCAATTTAAAATAGGATCGTAGATGGTAAAGTCTCATTTCGCACAAGTTCTTCCTTCAGCATTTACATTCAGTTTCTAAGAAAAGGAAAAACTCCACACCCATATAAACAAGATGTATTCTTGATTTGTTTGTTAAGGAATTTGTTTCATTCAAATGAAATTATACTTTAAACATGAGACTCGAAGATTTTGGCGTTATTTTTTAATACATACTGTTCTCAGTACATGTATCTGGCCATATGGTAGCATATAAATATTTCATTAATAGTACTGTTTGACCTATCAACTCATTGATTTGTAGGACAATCCATGAAAAATTTGTCAGTTTTGCAATCTGTTGTAATATTCTCTTTTTAGACTTAAAAAAACCCTCCATCATGCATTGGGAGAAAACTACGGAAGATAGAAGGTCACCTAGATCACCGCGCATGCTTACTCGAAAGACTAAGTCTGCAAGAGAGTTGTATCGCCCTGCTATTAAAGACCTAAGTGAAGAAACTAGGAAGATTTACCCCGGTATTCCATTAAAATATTAACGTTTTGTACAGGGAAGTTCATCCATATTTAGTTTTTACTAGAAGAAGACGTTAATGGTAACCCAACGACACAATTTTATGATAAACATTATGATTTCAATATTTCTATCATCAGATTCCCTTACCTAAGTAGTAATATACCATTATCACTCTCGAATGAATTTTATGTCTCCCAGTTGATTCAATACGCAAGAGCATGCGTACGAACAATTTCAAAAGGAAGGCAAGTTACTGACAAAATAAGTTAACAGAGCAAAGATATAAACAGTCTCGTTTAAAGCCATGACTTTTCAATGTCGAAACAAAGACCTTGTCAGCAAAAACACTTAATCATAAGGTCGAATGCCCACAAATATTATTAACACTATTTATAAGACCACTTTAAATTGTCAATGAATGCCTATTCCTCTATGATACTTGATCCCAGAAATGATGATTGTAGAGGATTGGGAATGCCATTGTTACTGTGTCAATCCACCTTTGAGCTTAAGTACTATTCGCTATCACCATATATTTCAATTCAAGAAATTTTGAAAAAAAGCTAAAATTGATAATTGACAACTAAAATTGATAACTGACAATTATAGGTTTATTCTTGACCAATTGCAAGTATTTAAAGTAATTGAAATGATTAAAAATGACATATTGATACTAAACATGTATTGATACACAGCACCAAATGTTCCCTGTCCTGACCATACACTCTGTATGCCAGATGATGATGACATAAGGATAAGGATAGGATATTGCAACATATAAGAACAACTGTATGAATGAACAATTCTTGCTATCAAAACCATTACAATGAGTATTTAATGAAAATGTTTAATACCACACTTTTCACTTTATAAAGATGAAAACGAGGATCCATTCATGGCACCGGGTCCAGCTGTAAGTGAACCAGATCTGTATGCAAGGGCACTCACAGATCGTGACAACGCAACCGAGAATTCACCGGAAGTGACGACATTACAACCGGCCTTCTCTATAAATCAGCGCATCCAGGCGGCGGTGATCGAAACGGAATGCTACCGGAACAGGATGCCCACATCAGCATCTAACCGACTGCGTCTTCTCAACACATTCAAACGTCCTAGAAGTGTGGACAGTTACTTTGCTTCCCCCTACCAAAACGAGGCTCCCCTTGATCAAAGTATTCACATCACAAACTTGCCTAATGTTCATCATGTTCACAAGCCACACCGAAAAAGAAATGCGCCGTTACAAAGGTGATCACTATAAAAACCCTCTTGTCATATATACATGCTTCCTACTCAGTTTGATTTTTTATTTCAAATTGAATGCAATTTTATAAATTTATTCAAGGCATGCTGCTATAATAAATATCAATTGACGGAGTAACGCAAGGTATACTTTTTAATATTAATTAAGTGTTTATGTCATCATTTATTCCAGCACAACAACTCAAACTTATGAAAATTTTCACAGACCACAAATTCGTCATGTGATACAAAATGGGACTATGCTCTCAGACGGAAGTACGGGGAAGATAAGTGGTTTTCACGAGTATCTCATAAGTAAACACCCCACAGTGAAACAAAGAATAGCCTCTTGGCTGACTGATGGACTGAAGGTACAAAGTATCAGGCTACGAAACAGTCAGAGAGAGAAAATATCAAATCAAAAACCACCAGGAAAGTTGAGAACTAATTTGACAGAAAGAAAATTGTTCATTCACAGGGACTTAACAGATCTGGAGGCAGAGGGGGAAGAAATTGAAAGTAAAATTTTCGAACTTAGAATTTCTTCTTTGCAACCTTCGGGATGATCAACCTCTCTTTCTTTTTCTTCAGTCATTAAATGTGCACTTGTCTGTAATTTATTTGTAGAAATAGATTAATGAAAAATGTTTAAATTTTTATATTCTTCAATAATTGAATACAATTTTATGAGAGCATTTCATATGTCCTTCATAATGTAAATGGAGTGTAACAGTATTGATGCTGATAAATAATTCCAGAAAAGACTGTTAGCTTTAAATGCAGAGTATTTTGTTCTTTTTTTCATTTTTTGGTAGAATGGTGCATATATCAAATAAATTTTATCCTTTTTTAAGCAGCAAGAAAAATAGAAATAAATTCTAAGGTGTTCTGTTTTTAAAACTCTTTTTATTTTGAGATTTTCTCTACTGACGCGTTCCTTGCATAATTTTACATGTAAGTGTATAAATAGCTGCATCGAGTTTGGCTGATTAGAATACTTCTTCACATTTAGTAAAAATTGAAAGAATGATATACAAGTGTGGTGAAAAAAATACTTGTTTTATATCTTTCTTATAACAAGTTAATATTTGAAAAACCATATAATTTTGAATTTACATGGAAGAAGAGCACTACATGCATTGGTACAGTGTAAGTTAATGTATTGTTCAAGAAAAACAATTTATACATGTATATGGCTTTTTTATTATTATCAATATTATTTTCACAACAATAACACGACGAGGAGTGAAACCCCTTGGTGTTGGTTGACTTTTATTGGTTGAACCATAGGCATGCATAATAAAGGCTTTTAGAGGCATTTCCAATATTAAACTCAGCATAATCTTAATGAGCATATCTTCTGTTGATGTCAGCGTTTACCTTCAGATCGACAGTATTGGTTTTATTTTCTCTGGGGACTTTTCACATGACACCAGTATTTATTAAATATCACCAATCATTTTTTCCAAGAAGGCATTGGAATAAAGATCCTGAAAAGTAAGCATTTAAATTTATCAGAAATTTTGTTGAGTTGACTTTTTAGAAATGAAATGTTACTTTTTCTATCGCTAAATATCTGTAGGTTCCTTAAAATTTAGTCAAAGTATGGTCAATAGTTGAGCAAATTATCTAAATCTTATTAAAGAATACCTTTTTTAGAAATCTCTTTTTTAAACGAAGGCTGATCGAAAAGGTATGTCACTTAAATTATCAAATATTATCAACAAAATTTGACTTACTATGTCCCCCTTTTTAAAGATTTTTGCTCTAACATTTTATATAAAGTACTTTTTAAATTTAATTGAGATAAATACATACTTAGGATTTTTCTACCACCGCAAAATAAGAATGCTATCGTACTTTCAGACAATCATTTTCAGTTTATGCGTCTCGCGTGCTCCGTTCTTATAAAATTTTACTAGTACTTTACTTTAAACCGCCTTGATTTGATTTGTAGCATACAAATGTTCCTCCTCACAATGTCAGGTGCCGTGTGTCAACTCGTTGCCTTTGGACTTCTGCTAAAATTCATTTATTTCTTCTTTTAATGAAAAGTACATGTACTAATCAAACTGAAGTAGTTGATATACACAGAGAAGAATCAATTTACACCTAAAAATGCCCATGAATACACAATGTTGATCAACCAAATCTTTAAATTTGAATGTTTTAAAGATATAAAAATCAAAAAAAAATTCCGAAAACTATCACAGCAGTCAGTCCGTAAGACATCAAAAGCATTTTGTCAATGGTCCAACAGCAACAAGTTGATACAAGACCCCCGAAGTTGTGAAGATTTAAAATAACTTGTGAACTTTGTCCAGATGCTATATATAAATTCATTCATTCCACTTTCAAAATTAGTGATCATGAGAAGCGTCATAGGGATGTCTTTTTTTAAACATTCCTTTCTTCTTCTTCTGCTTCTTTTATCATTCTTGCCTTTCTGCAGTAGACAAGACCCATGGTTGTATTTATTATACCCCCCCCCCTTAAAAAGTGAGAGGGTATATCGTGATCGGTATGTCCGACCGCCATTCCGTCCGTCTGTTACGCTCTGGGGTATCCATCTCTTATCCGCAACTCCCCCATACCACAATTTGAAATTTAATGATACTTTCACAGTTTTTTAATTACATAATGCAATTGTGCACCTCCTACTTTACTTTTTGATTTGACACTTATTTCGGGTGTTCCAGAGCAAAATGAACCTTGCCATCATAATCATATGGGAGGCCCGGGGGTATCATATAGTGAGCTCAGTGCTCACAGTATATTTAGTTTTAATATTCTTTAAAGTTGTGCGTATATCTAAGCATAAAGTTGAAAATAGGTAGAGACAGAGTCTATGCCATTTTGTTAAAAACTTTATATATTTAATGATTTCATAGCAGTTCCTTTGTCCATCCGTCCGTCTGTCCTATAGTTATTGGGATACTGTTGAGTTAAAATTGTATAAGTAAGCAAATTTTTTTTTTCTCGACTTGACAAGAAGGCCAATGTTGTTCTCGGCTTTTGTGATGTTCAGTTGTTCCGTTAGTTCATTTGTCACATCGACAAAGGCTCATGAATCTCGACGATAGAATGGGACATTTAATTTTAGCTTAACTATATACTGACTATGACTTCTATGAGAAAATATTATTCCGCTGAATCTCCATGGAATTTTCTTTTGGTCAGATTGATAATGGTCCTAAGATATTCAAAGGAAATATTATTAAATGATATCAGTCTATATATGCGTTCCGAGGAAAACTTGTATTTTAAAATATGTCCTCGACTATAACATCTATAACCTGACATTGAATTGTTACAGGATTAAGAGGAGTTCTGTTTGCATGGACATTCCCTTAATATTCGATTCATTAAAGTGGCTTATTTAAAATTTATGAAATCACGCCAATGATCGCTCATCGTAAAAACCTTCCGGTCATTTCAATAAGTTTAATAAGTCAATTCAATAAATTATCACCTGCTGTAATTATCATGGCGGTAAATGCAAATTAATTTGAAAACCACGTGAGTGTCACGGTTTGCGTGCATGATACTGCATTTAACCATAAATATGTCCCTTCTGGAAGATTTTATTTCATCGAATAAACCCTGCAACGTGACTGATTTAAAGTAGTCATTTTGCAGAAGATTTTTTATAATAAAATCTATCAGAAAGGACAAGAAGGTTAAAAGTGAAGGAATGTGGACTATTGCTACTGCTTTAGCTATACCGTATAGGATTGCAAGTGCGGATCCAAGAATGTTTTCGAGGGAGATACGTTACTAGTTTACAGTAACTGGGAAAAGCGAAGAAAATGAGCTGAAAGAAATAGCAAATAACTTTGTCATTGATAAAATATCTTGTGAAATTTTAGCGTTTATTAACCAATTCTAATTCATAGATATTTTATTCTATGTATGTTTTTTTTTCTTGGGGTGGGGGTGTTTGGGGGTTATGATCCAGTCCATGGTATGCAATTTCATTTGAAGGACACAACCTTTCTGAAAGTCTTTAACAAGCAAAAATAACTGAATTAAAAAAAAAAATGAGCCAACAAACTTTATTATTTAGAATCTTTGTTACAATGAAGCGCATTGAAGTGGTAAAATTTTCCATTTGGACGAAACGTTCTGAGTCATGTATAGATCGTCAATTATAACATAACGACACGCCCATTTCTTTAGAAACGAGAAAGGAATATCCGCCGTGATGTTTTAGGACACTACACTTCCCGCGACAAGCAACATGAGTTACATTGAAATTAAGAGTTTTAAATAAGAAAGAGCTATGTATAGAGTTCCCGCTTATGTAAAACGCGCATTGCAACGAATTTGTCCATAATTATGATTTTATCATGTTTATTGGAGTTAACATAGCACATGTATCAGTCGAACACGTGCTTACTCGGTGTTTATGTAAACGTCAATTTCATTGGATGTTATATTTATGAAATACCTGTTCTACAGGTATTCGATTGAATCATTTCACCGAGTTTTCCTTTCAAGAAATGGGCGTGTCTAAAGATAGCTCAAAACGTTCCATCCAAACAGTAAATTTTACCACTTCAATGCGCTTCATTGTACATGGTGCCATTGTTCAACTCCTATTTTACTTTTAGATAGAACACATATTTTGGGTTCCCCAGAGCAAAACATGGACACGGCCAATCTTTCTGTAGTATTGAAGGGTACCATCTCTTATCCGCAACTACTCCTATGCCAATAAATATAATTAAATAATACTTCCACAGATTCTTTGTTACATACTGCCATTGTGACCTCCTATTTTACTTTTTGATCTGGCACTTATTTCAGGTTTCTTAGAACAAAACATGGACTTTGCCATTATAACCATATTGGAGGCGGGGGTTCAATTAGTTAGCTCATTGCTCGCAGTACCTCTAGTTTAGATACTAGTACATATATCGAAGACTTTTATCAATTAACAATACTCATTTTCATATCTACCTTTATCCAATATATATCTTTGAATTCAAATTAAAAGACATGATGGAGACTGACATACATTTCATATTTGGATATTTTACAAGAAGAAAAACCAAATGATAACCTAACAACAAAACTTTATGATCGATAAATGTAATGACCTCAACTTTTCTATCGTCAAATTCCCATATTTTATTAGCAACTTACGAAGAGCACCTGTAAATGAGAAGTTTATGATTCAGTTAGCAAGTACATGCTCTTCGTAGGAACAATATCTAAAACGAAAAAAAGCTATTGACAAATAATGTGATAAAACAAGGAAATCAACAGTCTTATTTTAAGTCAACATTTTGCAAAATCTATGGATATTAACGTAACATAAAGAATATTTTACCGTTATTTCAAATGCTGGCTGATGTTTTTCTTTTAAGTTGTTGTGCCATTATTTTTATCTAGCACTGATACTACCTCTGATTTTTTTTTCGGGTTCCTTGTTTATTCTTCTCCCAGTTTGTATTGTTCCATTTTTGCCTGACTACTTCTTTTATATTTGAGGATCATCACTGATACATATTGCAATAAAATTATTATATTTTAAGCGCATCTAATCTATCGTGACAAACTAACAGCTGCCCGAAAAGAAGAAATATAAATATAGAAAGAGAGAGATATTCACTTTACAACGAGGAATTGATTTTTAAAGATTTCCCTTTATACATTACTTTTCAGCCCACCTGAGCTGAAGGCTCAAGTAAGCTTTTCTGATTAAAATTTGTCCGTTGTCTGTCGTCGTCATTGTCGTAAACTTTTTCACGTTTTCATCTTCTCCAGAACTACAGGGTCATTTCAACCAAACTTGGCACAGAGTGTCCTTGGGTGAAGGGGATTCAAATTTGTTCAAATGGAGGGCGTGCTCATTCTAGGGGAGATAAGTGTTCTGGGACAACTCTCGTAAGTCATAAATAGTGAAAATTTGGTGGCATGTTTTAAAAACCTTCTTCTCAAGAACTACTGTGACGTACAGGAAAAATGAAACTTGTAGGGGAAAATCTTCAGGCAATGTAGATTCAAATCATGACCACGGCGGTAGGGTAGAGCCACAAGGGACGTTCAAAGTTAAAATAGGAATATACATGTACATTGTATAGGAAAAATCTTTAAAAATCTTCTTCTCAAGCAAAGCAAAAACGTAAAAAAAAAGCATTATTCAATGTAAAAATTAAATTTGAAATACACTCTATACTGAAAAAACATTTAATGTTTAACACTTTTGTATTTATGACTCGAATACACACCATAGATTCTTTGCTGGCATATAAATCAGAATTCGTTACCAGTTCAGTTTGGAACCACATGTATTATTATACAGAAAAAGAAGATACTGTCACAAAAACTTTCGAGGATACTTTTGTCTTTATTTATAAATTACCATGTAATGTACTAGGAATAGGAATTCAAAAATGAATAAAAACTTTTTATGTTGTACTTAAATGACACGTTTTAGGTCTATGTTTTGTAGAATGTACTCGTATAATTGGATTTTACTCTCTCTCTCTCTCTCTTATAGAACTGGTAACTTTGTTATTTAAAGATATTATGTCGGCGTATATCTTTTTTTTTCAAACAGTTACTTTAATTCGTCTTAATAATAGTTTGCGATACATAGCTTTTTGTTAATTAAAATATGGTAAGGATATAGAGGCAACTGCAGGGTAGAATTTGAATTCTATTATACGAAAAAAAGTGAATAATACTTGAGACTTTTTTTTTATTTTCACCGGATCTCTTTTGATGTCACGGTAAGGATGTGAAAGGAAACCAATATTCCCCACCCCACCCCCAAACCAGTTTGTGGGTCTGTGAGTGAGATTTTTTTTAAAAACAAATTTTATAATCAGACAGTATACTGATGTGAAGTACCCTGGAGGGGGACCTCGCCGATTTTGATAGTCAAAAAACTCAAAATGTAAACTACATTGTACATTGTATTGTTGTACTTAATTCTGTATATGTGTAGAAAACATTTTTATATAAAGCCTTCAATATACATTTATATAACAGTTAATGGATAGTATTCTTCAGTGCAAGAAAACTTGAATATTCAAGCATGCAGTATTAGTCAAATTTCAACAGAAATCTCTGGATGCTTTTTTGTCGAACACGTATTTGCAATAATTGTGAAGCCCTGCCACCATACTGGATTAAGATATTTTTCCAGTTCATGAATCTGTCACGTATATTTTAGATTACTTGTATCATATTAGATTTTACTTAAGTCGTTCCATCTCTGTGCTTCATTAAACACCAAGAGCACCTTGATCGATTTCAGATTGTCCATGATTTCCTGTCTTTTAATGGAGAGAGCGATGAAGTTAGAGAAGCGAACGGGGGACGGCAAGTGAGTCATCATTATTATCTTACTTTTGCTATAGAGGTTTAAAAATATGATCATTTTTATTTTTAATCTAGATCTCCATCAAGTAAATTCAAAAATAGCAAATTTAGCTGTGTTCAAGATAAATGTGACAATATTTTTTCACTTATATTGCATGAATGTGTATGCACAAATTTCTATAATATTTGGGTAAAACATCACTTTTATCCTGAACAAAGCTAAATTTGCTAGTTTTGAATTTACTTGATGGAGATCTAAATTAAAAATAAGAATAAAAGAAATGCTTTTTCATTTTGTTTAAAGTTTAGTGGATTGGTTAGCAACACTTGCAGGAAAAACAAAGATACTAAAGCGTATGATTACAAAGCATAAATAAAAATTAGCAGTTCATGTACTATAGTATATGTTATTAGTATTTAAATAAATTCAAGAGAGTAAACATTGACAAGAGTCTGAAAAAATGCTTCATTTTCTGTGGTTATTGAAATAAAATAAATTCATGAATTACATCTCTACATGTTTTTCTTACTACTTGTAGATTTTTCTTGCAATTTTTTCGAAAGAATCAAAATGAAAATCATCATTTAAAGTATAAAATGAAATTTATCAAAGTTTGTTCAACAAAAATAAGCAAATTTTTAATTAACTCTACTTGATTAACTAGATATTATATGAGAATGATATAAAAATGACAATGTTTAAGTTGACCTGAGCCAAAGGCTAAAATAAGCTTTTCTGATTGTAGAAAAGTGTTTGTCCTTCGTCTGTAAACTTTTTTTTTTTACATTTTCAGCTTAAATAAGAGCGAGAAAATTGTTGGCTTTATTAAAAAATCATCTCAAAGACAGAGGAAAAATCTTATATGAATACTGTAAATTTCAATATGTTCATTTCATGGATCATGGGGCTAGGATGAGGCGGAAATAGTTTAATGTCGGAATAAGGAAATGTCTGTAAAAATCGTGCCTGGAAACAGCAGGGTTTCAATTATTCATACTGGTATAAAAGCATCTCCATGTATAGTGCTCATTCAAGTTTGTTCAGATCATAACCCGTGGCTAGGATGAAGACACAAACGGGAGTCAAAATTTGGACCACTTTTCATGTATGTCAATAAATGTAATATGCATGTCCTTTTCATTGTGTGCACTGGCCTTTAGATCGCTTAAAAAAATTTATGTGTAAAAAAAAATAATTTTTTTCAACACTTCGATTTTTTTCAAGCGATTGTATGATTGTAATATAATTATGGTCCACGGAGCATTTAAGAGTGAGGACTTGAATAAAGAATCAAAATTAAATGTTGAAATTTTAATGGAAAAAAATTATCAAAGCTTCTGCCTGATCCCACCTCTGATGTTTTGGAGGTCCATGTTTGCTCTGCTCCTATTTTGTATTGTTTTATGGACTTTTGATCTTGAATACTGTTCCCTGCTTTTAACAAAAATACAAGCTCAGTCGTTTGACAGGAGAACTAAGCAACATGAATACTGTTCGTTATCTCCGTATGTTTCATTCTAGGGAACACCAGGATTATAATTAATATAACAGAAATTCATTCTAATGTTTTCAAGATTTTCTATTCCTCAATCCATGGGTAGGAACTTGATCACGTTTTAAACAAAAAAATATATGGACACGACGGACATTCACAAGAACATGCAAAATTGACT
The DNA here is from genome assembly GCF_032062105.1 of Saccostrea cuccullata. Taxonomy (NCBI): domain Eukaryota; kingdom Metazoa; phylum Mollusca; class Bivalvia; order Ostreida; family Ostreidae; genus Saccostrea; species Saccostrea cuccullata. The sequence continues at coordinate 168,485 of NW_026936234.1, read as the reverse complement.
ATATCGATAAGCCTATATTTAATGCAAGATTCTGATGAAAAATACATGCGTCTGTATATCATTTTCTTATGTGTTGTTTAAGAGTCCTGAGCTTGATTTGAGGTTCTTTTTCATTTTTTTAAAACTCTTTATACTATCTTTTTCTAAATTAAATATGACTGACTCTAGGAAGTCTCAGATTGTTTGCCTGTTCGATACCTAGATTAGTGAAAAGTGATCGTTTACTTTGTACAAAAAAAGGTTCATTAATTCTGGAAAATCCCTAATCTTTTTTACATCATAAATGTATCATTGTTATAAAGATTAAAGCCATGGTGATTTTCTAAGCAATGATTTTCTTCTGTACGATTTCTAATTAAAAGTGTATTCCACGATGATCGTTGAAAGATTTTTTAAAGTTCTTTGCAAATAAAAAAAAAATCAATGAATAATACAAGGAAAACACTCGTAAATTGGCAGAATTATTTTTGTGAGTTATACATGGATATGATTAATAAAAAAAATTATATGTTCAAACCATCATGCATGAAACATATATTCAAAAAATTCTCTCAAACAGTTCTGTACAAAATAATACATTTATTGAATTCCTTTTTAAAAATTAAAAAAAGTTTTAGAAGGCTAGCTAAAATTCACGGCTGTCCTCCAAAAGCAGACCTTAATTAAAATTATCAAGAACAAGTTATAAGATCCATCTTTGAATGTTAGAACCTATCGGGCCCATAGTAAGCAGGTTACGGTGGGGTGGGGGTGGGTGCTTTTTAGAATAGTCTTTTGTTGTGATTTTTACTTGTGAATTTTCATTTAGATGCTGCTTGTTCCCATTCCCCTGCTGAATGGACGAATCCCAACTCCTCCGTGAACAACAATAAGACGCTGTCCTTGACCCGAGGGAACCTAGAATTCCTCCATTCCCGCCCGACTTCCTTATCTATGTATTTTGCAAACTAGATCTGGCTGTGTATCTCTTATCTTCTGATTTCGTTAATTCACATTATTTAAACATTTTCAAACCTTCATCGACATACGCATAGATACTATTTTTCTTATGTAATTGTAACTAAGATAAACAAAAACAAACAAATAAATCACTCATCAACTCAGTATTCGTTGACTCTCAGTCCTTTTAAAAAAACAACCAATGGTTTGCAATTAATTTGTTCCTTATAATTTTATACATTCTTTCAAATAATTGTATTACATTGAAAACAAATGTAATTGGTAACTGGTCTGTCTACATTGCAGCTTTTTATTATTTACAGCTTGTTTACCTCGACGATGATGATTTGCCCATCTTAAAGCAAAAGACACTGGATTCGCATTTTAAATAAATGACAGATAGGATTCATTCCTAAAAAAATCCAAAACATTCATTAATTAAATACATAATTATTCTTTCTTTTGGTAGCTTAAAAAAGTAAATAATAAATTGCCTCTATATCAGCCATACTGTTCACCAATAGAAATGTGAGTACGTATTATATTCAATATGAAAAATGTATTCGTAGACATCCCCCCCAATGAAATTTCACCTATACAGCTACACTAATTTTTCAAACTTTACCTGTCTATATATCAGAATTAAGACCTTGTCATGCCCGGACAACCAATCGAACACGATCAATAATACCCACCTTAACAATCAGATGGCAATTGTTGAAAGACTGCTGAAATGTATGAAGACAGCGAACAGTATTCAAGCTCAAAAGTCCATAATACAATACAAAATAGTATGGAAACGTCATTCAGCATTTGACTCAGTGATAAATTGTATCTGCTGACAAGGTCATTGTATTGACCATAGAGCTTACGAAATGATGAATTTAAACGAGACTGCTGAAATTCTTGTTTCATCAACTTGTTTGTCAATACCTTTTTACCTCGTTTTAGAAATTGTACATGCGATAGTTGCAAAACAAGCTAAATCTCCACATCCCGAATCTCTTTTCAAAGTATTGACTCTACCCCATAGAAGCCTCTTAGAGTCTGTGTCTGTGTAAACTTTTACGGAGATCATGAAGCGCTTTCTGATTGATGAAAAATTTAGGTATAATCTTTTTTTCGTCTCTATGGCGTACCAGAACATTTAAACTGACACGGATTTTTTCGCGTCTTTCAGAGATCACGGAGAGATCGCGCACTTTGTTCTGCTCTCAACTTTCTCTTTATGTGCGAGGAGACTCATTTGTTATATTCTTCAAATATGGATACGTCTATGTTTTACAGGATTCTGAACTTTTTTTCACAGCTTCCCTTTTTATACAGGTAATATGGCATTCGGCATCAATAAAACGAATTCCGTTCCAAACACTGTGTACAGTATGATTGGTGCTAGCAGTGTTGGACCCATCACGTGGGACGATGCCACGTGGATCTTAACCAGTTCATTTATCATCTTTACCATGCAATCAGGTAAGTCCGATCTTGGTGGTGGCTTCTATTCAAATGTTGGGTTGGTTAAACATAGTTGCTAGTGGTGGTGGTGGTGTGTGTGGGGTGTGTGTGAGGATGTGTGTGCATTTTACATGTACATGTACATTTTAGTCAAATTCTTGATAAACTTCCTATATGTTTGAAAGCTCTTCTGTTTGATGATTTGTATGTACTTTTTTGGCGATTGGTGTCGAATTATAATCATGAACTGTTTTTGTTCTTTATACCCGGTAACTATAAGCTTGGAAGTGATCAGGGGCAAGCGAACTTGTATCTGACTACGACTGAAAGAGGAAATTAAAAGATTAGTTTTAAGAAAAAGAAAATCAATATTTAATCTAAAGACAAAAAATGAAAATTAATACCATAATAAATATTATAGAGATTTTCTGATAAGCTAGTCTAAAAATCAAAGGTTTCAAACTTGAATGTCACTATTTCTGACTTTAGAACGTGTATGACTCTGATAGAAAAAGCTAAGCTCATGTTTAATAAACTCCATTAATTTTGACGAGATCAATAGTGATTTTTTTGTTGCTTTAAAGTCATATATGGCATATTTTTGATAAGTTCAGACTAATCAGATTTTAAAAGATATTTCTATTTGTTTGTTACTTTATAAAAAGATAGGATTTTCCTCTGAAAATCAGATACATGATAATATAAAGGTTCAAAATCGGTGAAAATTTTAATTCTTGATTCTGGAATGTTAATTGGAGATTATATTAAAAGTGTTTGTCTTGGTCTTCTTCTCTCTTTCCCTGTCTTGATCGCCCTCTCTCTCCCTTGGGTTGTTTGTCTTGATCGCCCTCTCTCTCCTTGTGGTTGTTTGTCTTGATCTTCCTGTCTTTCCTTGTGTTTGTTTGTCCTGGGGTTGTTCGCCCTCTCTCTCCTTGTGGTTGTTTGTCTTGATCTTCCTGTCTTTCCTTGTGTTTGTTTGTCCTGGGGTTGTTTGTCTTGATTTCCTGTCTTTCCTTGTGTTTGTTTGTCCTGGGGTTGTTTGTCTTGATCTTCCTCTCTCTCCTTGTGGTTGTTTATCCTGGGTTTGTTTGCCTGATCTTCCTCTCTCACCCTGTGGTTGTTTGTCCTGTGGTTGTTTGTCTTGATCTTCCTCTCTCACCCTGTGGTTGTTTGTCCTATGGTTGTTTGTCTTGATCTTCCTCTCTCACCCTGTGGTTGTTTGTCCTGTGGTTGTTTGTCTTGATCTTCCTCTCTCTCCTTGTGGTTGTTTGTCCTGAGGTTGTTGGTGTTGATATTCCTCTCTTTCCTTGTGTTTGTTTGTCCTGGGGTCGTTTGTCTTGATCGCCCTCTATTTCACTTGGGTTGTTTGTGTTGATCGCCCTCTCTCCCTGTGGTTGTTTGTCTTGATCTTCCTCTGTCTCCTTGTTGTTGTTTTTCCTGTGCTTGTTTGTCTTGATCTTCCTCTCTCACCCTGTGGTTGTTTGTCCTGTGGTTGTTTGTCTTGATCTTCCTCTCTCTCCCTGTTGTTGTTTTTCCTGGGATCGTTTGTCTTCATCTTCCTATCTCTCCCTGTGATTGTTTGTCCTGGGGTTGTTTGTCTTGATCTTCTCTCTCCCTGTGGTTGTTTGTCTTGATCACCCTCTCTCTCCTTGTTGTCGTTTTTCTTAGTCTTCTTCTCTCTCCCTGTGGTTGTTTGTCTTGATCTTCCTTTCTCTCTCCTTGTGATTGTTTGTCCTGTGGTTGTTTGTCTTGATCTTCCTCTCTCTCCTTGTGGTTGTTTGTCTTGATCTTCCTCTCTCTCCTTGTTGTTGTTTGTCTTAGTCTTCTTCTCTCTCCCTGTGGTTGTTTGTCCTGTGGTTGTTTGTCTTGATCTTCCTCTCTCTCTCCTTGTGATTGTTTGTCCTGTGGTTGTTTGTCTTGATCTTTCTCTCTCTCCTTTTGGTTGTTTGTCTTCATCTTCCTCTCTCTCCCTGTGATTGTTTGTCCTGTGGTTGTTTGTCTTGATCTTCCTCTCTCTCCCTGTGGTTGTTTGTCCTGGGGTTGTTTGTCTTGATCTTCTATCTCTCCCTGTGGTTGTTTGTCCTGTGGTTGTTTGTCTTGATCTTCCTCTCTCTCCTTTTGGTTGTTTGTCCTGTGGTTGTTTGTCTTGATCATCTCTCTCCCTGTGGTTGTTTGTCCTGGGGTTGTTTGTCTTCTCTCCCTTGGGTTGTTTGTCCTCTCTCTCTCCTGTGGTTGTTTGTCCTGGGTTGTTTGTCTTGTTGATCTCTCTCCCTGTGGTTGTTTGTCTTGATCACCCTCTCTCTCCTTGTTGTCGTTTTTCTTAGTCTTCCTCTCTCTCCCTGTGATTGTTTGTCCTGTGGTTGTTTGTCTTGATCTTCCTCTCTCTCCTTGTGATTGTTTGTCTTGATCTTCCTCTCTCTCCTTGTGGTTGTTTGTCCTTTGTTTGTTTGACTTGATCTTCCTCTCTCTCCCTGTGGTTATTTGTCCTGAGGTTGTTTGTCTTCATCTTCTACTCTCTCCTTGTTGTTGTTTGTATTCTCTTCTTCTCTCTTTCCCTGTTTTGATCACCTTCTATTTCCCCGGGGTTGTTTGTCTTGATTGTCCTCTCTCTCCTTGTGGTTGTTTGTCCTGGGGTTATTTGCCTTGATCTTCCTCTCTCTCCTTGTGGATGTTTGTCCTGGAGTTTTTTGTCTTGATCGCCCTCTCTCTCCTTGGGTTGTTTGTCTTGATCACCCTCTCTCTCGCTTGGGTTGTTTGCCTTGATCTTTCTCTCTCTCCCTTTGGTTGTTTGTCTTGATCTTCCTCTCTTTCCCTGGGGTTGTTTGTCCTGGGGTTGTTTGTCTTCGTCTTCCTCTCTCTCCTTGTGGTTGTTTGTCTTGATCTTCCTCTGTTTCCTTGTGGTTGTTTGTCCTGTGGTTGTTTGTCTTCATCTTTCACTCTCTCCTTGTGGTTGTTTGTCTTGATCTTCCTCTGTTTCCTTGTGGTTGTTTGTCCTTTGTTTGTTTGTCTTCATCTTCCACTCTCTCCCTGTGGTTGTTTGTCCTGGGGTTGTTTGCCTTCATCTTCCACTCTCTTCCTGGAATTGTCTTGAATTCCCCTCCATCCCCGGGGTTGTGTTTTTCGTGACTATCCCCTCTCTCTCTCTGGGGTTGTTTGTCTTGATCACCCTCTCTCTTCCTAGGGTTGTTTGTGTTGTCAATGCAATCTTGTTTTCAATCCGCCTTTTTTTGTTACTTTTTTTTTGCAAACCTCTAATGTCCCAATTCTTAAGAGAAAGAGTGTGATCAAGACAAACAAAAGACTGACTCTTAATTTTAAGGTTAGTCATTTCAACTTAGCATATACAAGCATATTCCAAGCTGTAAGTATAAAATGCCTTTTCTATCTACTAATTTATTCTTTCAATCGACAGGATTTGGTTTGCTTGAGGCTGGTTGCATTTCAAGCAAAAATGAGGTAAACATTATGGTAAAAAACGCCGTGGATGTTGTATTTGGAGGTTTGTCTTACTGGATGATCGGGTTTGGACTCAGCTTCGGTGACGACGAGTACTCCAATCCTTTCTGTGGAATAGGATATTTCTTTGTGGATACCACAGACGAACACATGGGAATTCTTTATTCCACATTTGTGTTCCAAATGTCTTTTGCCACTACAGCAACGACAATAGTATCTGGCGCCATGGCGGAAAGAACCAAGATGACTGCATACATCATCTTCTCGTTCTTTAATACACTGATTTACTGCATTCCGTCTCACTGGGAGTGGGCAGCTAATGGATTTCTGCGAACATTAGGAGTGGTCGACGTGGCGGGGGCCGGGGCCGTTCATCTTGTAGGTGGTATATCGGCACTTGTTGCGACTATTATTCTCAGGCCGAGAATCGGTCGTTATGATAATGGGATAAAGCCGCCACCTCTTGGTAACCCAGTCAGTGCATTGATTGGGATGTTCATGCTCTGGTAAATAATTTTTTAAAGTTAATAATATCCCAATGAAATGAACGTTCAATTTTTACTTAAAAGATTCTGGAGATCCTCATTGACAACATTAATGTAGTTTTCGTAGACCAGGTCTTCCTACAATTTTTTGAATTAAGAAGTGCACTTATTATGCTCCTTTATTTAGTTGACTTGTTCTATATTTTCATGAAACAGAATTTATTCATAATCTTCTACATGAAGAGAAGAAAAAAAATTTGCTGTGGATTTCAATTTTTTATTTAGTTATTCGACGATGTTTTATCTATTAACAGTAGTTACTTTATATGTTGATATATCCCAGTAACTTTAAATAAAAGACACTACAGAATCTGCCACCTCTGTTTCATATTTGGGTGTTTCTGACTATAGACGAAAAGACTAAATAACAACTACATTAAATGACAAACATGATAACTTCAGTTTGTACACCGTCAACTTTATTTATGTAGTCAGACTCCGTTATCACCTATATTTTCGAGACAAGCTACTGGTAGATAAGTTGCTGTTACAGAGATTTCAACAATCTCATTTAAAAGTGCAAATTTTATGACCATTATAATAATCTAACAAATATCACCCATCACTGGGTTGTGTTTTTGTTGCTTAATACCAATGTTTTGATAAACTAAGTTTGACTGCAGAATGCTCCTTCTTGGCGGGACAGCAGGGGATGCTTACACCTCCTAGGCACCTGATCCCACCTCTGGAATACAGGGGTCTTTGTTTTATAGTTTCTTCACAAATTAGTACTGTTTGTAGATTGCTTTTTAAAGATCGATCACTCTTCTTTTCCCCCTTTTTATTGTATTATTAATTTGGTAGTTGCTATCGGTCCAATCTGCCTTAAGATTTTATGCTACTTTTAGATTTTTTTTCTTTTAAACCAAATGATGCACAAAAAAGTTATATATTTTTGGAATTTTTCTTTCATTATAACATTACGTCGATCGAACATCTGTATTTCAAATAGAGACCATAAACTCAATTAACAACTAAAAGCAAATTGAATCTGCAAATTAGAAATCATTGAAGTTAATCGATGGTTTGTAATTCATTCTCTTATTGAATATCAGTAAATCCTAAAGTTGCAGCAGTATTAGACATTACAATCTGATATTGCTGCAGCTAAAGGACTTATTGATACGTCTCTCTCTCTCTCTCTCCAGGTGGGGCTGGCTGGCTTTCAACTGTGGAAGTACCTTCGGAATCTCGGGAGGCAAATGGAAATTGGCGGCAAAGTGAGTATCAATCCTTAACTTTCGTTAATGAACTTCTTAAAGGTAAATTTAAATCAAAGCTGCCTTGCGTCAGAATAAACCTACTTCTTGGTCCACTTGTAATGGGATAAATGAGAGGGGCTTTGTAGTTAAGGAAGTAGTCGACAATAATGGCTGCAGACATGCACATGGTTGTTCTGTAGTCTTTGTGACGCAACACATTGCTCCATTACTAGGGGAAGTCTCAGGGAAGTCACATCAAAGACACAATACCTGGCTCTCTTTATATTAAGTAAATACACTCAAGGACAGGTGTCAAAAGGCAGGACTTTTTGGTCTATTCTGAACATTAAAGTCAAAATTAAATCAAAATGTAGATCAACATTTCTATGAGCTTTTTTTTCAAATTGCCTATTTTAGCAATATTTTTAGATTTTAAATAAGTATACATTTAATGAAGTTGATAAAAAAAGAAATTCCAATCAAATATTGATATCACTGATTAATGCAGGTCGGCTGTGGTCACTTTGAACGGGTCCATTGGTGGTGGAGCGATTGGCATCCTTATCTCGTAAGTTAAAAATATCATGAAGTCGACAAAATAAATATCACTGAGTTTCAAACAGAATTTAATTTTTTTTTATTCTTTTCAGATATATTCGATTCAAGGGTAAATACGACATCAGTTGCATTGTGAACTCGGTGTTAGGTTCCCTTGTATCCATAACAGGTATTAACATTATTTAATTTTTCTGTTTTTCAACAGAATTCATATATACATTTCGTAAACTTGCATTTTGAAGATTTTGTTCCACAGGTGCTTGTGCGGTAATTCGACCATGGGAAGCGCTCGTGGTTGGTGCCTTGGGTGGGGCGTTGTCGCTGATGTCAATTCACGTTTTAGACAAACTGAAGATAGATGATCCTGTGGGAGCGAGCTCAGTACACGGGACTTGTGGTATATGGGTAAGTAGGTTTTGAAATAAATCTTTGAATCTTTAACATCTCAGTCACAAAGCTACCCGTGGGCGGAATTTTTTGTTAACCATCTGATTGTCGTATCATTTCGCCTTTGCAAATGACCTTCCTTTAACCACATGTCCATGTCATTATTTCTCAAGTATGACTATCCATTATAAACGTACTACCTGGCACTATGCCATGTACTCACAACTACGACAGCTGTTTGATACACATCAGACAAAAAACATACTGTTTAGTGTTACTATAAATATTTGCATCAAAGAAGTTTAAGACAGAGCAACATTAGAATGTGACCTTAAATAATAAATACCTATCTGTCGAACATTCATGACATAAAAAGGATCTTGCATGCGCAATAATGCTATAATTAGTTCATTCTGTCCAGGGATTGCTGGCTGTTGGTCTGTTTGCCAGATACGATCCGCTGGAGAACACCACGATGGGCCGTAGTGGCGTTTTTCATGGTGGTGGTTTCTATTTACTGGGAGTTCAGCTACTTGCTGTGGTGGTGATTTCCGTGTGGAGTGCTGTTTTATCCTTGGTTGTACTTATGGTAATGATTTTTTGATTGTTGAGGTTGTCTATCCCTCGGTTCTCAAAATAAGTTCTTTAATAATTTGTTTTATGTCTCTCAAAATCGATTTTCAAAAATATTTTGAAAAATTAACATTAGATTAATCCTCATATTATCAGCTTTTTGTATTTTTTAAAGATTTTGAAGTTTACAGTTGGACTAAGATTGAGTGTTGATCAAGAACTCATGGGTGCCGACTATTCCGAGCACATGATTGGTCATGAAACCTTAGTGGAACATATGATCCAAGATTATATACAGGATTCCCACGAGACTCGCGAAACACCACTGTCTTCAGTTTCTGGAAAAGTCAACAGTTGTGCCGATGAATTACAACTTTGTGAAAAAGATGGAAATATCGAAAACAAGAAGAGAAAAGAGCAAAACAAGTGTGTAACATTTCGCAGAGGTTCATGTATTTCCAGGCTTTCTTACCAAATCTCCAGGAGCGTTCTCACAAAACAAGAGAAGGTGGCACCTGTTAATAACAACAGTAATGGAATCCCAGGCCAAATAGAAGGACACGTGTAACAATGTACCGTGACTGTTACAAATATTTATGTGTTGAATTTTATACACTTTTTCATGACTAGACATCAGTTAACATTGTGTCTATCACTAGGCCGCATGGCTTGATGGTTTTGATTCTGGCTACATATAGCAACTAACCTTTTACATACCATTCGTAAATTCCTCTCCAACAACAAATAGCTTGTTAAAGCTTACATTAAGTTTTTAATTTGTTGGTAACAATGTCGTAACGACGTCTTGGTGGAGAATTCGAAGTAACTGACATCAAATAATTGTTTGACCTGACATTTAAGCGCTCTCTATCTACAAACTATTTTTGAGTTACAAAATCCTGCAGATTAGTCCGAAATATCTGACTTTTTCGATACTTTTTAACAATTTTAATATTTTATGCCAGCGTGGAAAATTTCAGATATTTCGGACTAAATCCAGCTATGAACTCGAGAGTAGCAATATGGAGCGTTTTCCTATGATAATTAAATACATAAAGATTCTATTGTTGATTTTCCGACAAGGATCGATCATACATTTCCTAATCCAACATTTAGTCATTAAAAAATAAATATTGCCGAATTAAAAACTTCTGTCAAATGGCGAATAGATTCTCATTGGTTAAGAAATTAATAACATCAGGAACTTAATATGAATTGTTGTTGACAACGATGAGACGACTTAAGGTCTACCTCTTTGCCGGACGAGACAATGTTATTGGTTATTCGAAACACTAATTGGCATTTGCCTGAATTTCTATCCCATGTATACTCGCAGTATTTCAACAGTGAATGAAAGCTGTGTAAATTTCAGATGCTAATTATGTAATGTTGAGAATACCACGCCTTACTGAAAGTCCAAGCGTACCTGAGAATTGTCCTATTTCGGGTACATGTAGCATTTAAAATTATTTCTAAAATTTATCGATTTTAATAAATGTCAAAAAAAAAAAAATCATGACAGATTGCAAATGACAATTCAAAATATTGAGAAAAAAAACGAATATTATAAACGTCCCTCTTGTTAAGAGGTGCAATAATGAACGAAAGACATTAATGTAAGCATAACTCTCAATATTATATATGCATAATTATGTGTCCCATTTATTTGTCGATATGAATCTATAGAAAACAAAGCTAATGTAACTTTACCGATGTTCAGCCTCCATAATTAAGTCCGATAGCGGGATACTTTTAATCACTTTTTATTCGCGAGAACTTTATTTTAGCGTAATTACGCGAGACAGCTTGCTTGCGAATTTTGAAATCTCGCGTATAATAGTATTCCTTGACTATATAGAGTAATAACCAAAATTCGTAAAAAAAATTGTCTCGCTAATCAAGAGTCAAGAACTATCTCGCGAAATTTTTTAAAAGGATCTACAGTAGTACATGTGCATGCAAATGCTACCTCGGTGTCGATGGAATATTTTAAGATTTATCAACATGTTATACATATACTTTTGTGTAATTTCTTCACATAACTTGTCATACTTGTCAAAATCATTGAAAATTATGTTTTCATTGGAATGTTGTGAATCTATAGCCCCAGAAATTTAAAGACCCTCTTTTTAAGAATAATATTTAAATTTATCATACATGTAATTTACTTGTACATTTTTAAGTCTTTCAGGTGATAAACCTTTTGTTTTTTTAAATCAGTCATCGTTCGTTGGTCAAACTTTTGATCATTTTCAGGTTCTCTATAATTCCAGACCCATTTTCAACAAATTGTAGCACATCATTGCCACAGGAACCGGAGGAGTGGGGGGGGGGGGGGGGGCAATTATTTCGCCAATATACAAAAACATATCCACTACTTGTATATGCTTGTGCCGCCTCAATAAAAACGATTGTTGACCCCTTTTTTGCTAGTCTATGAATATTTGGTGGTTGATAGTGTCCCCAACTGAAAAAGGGCTCCCCCACTGAAGTTGCCTCCTATGGGCCTGTATATTGCATCAATGGGTAAACGGATACAATAGCACGACTGGCTTGATCCCTGTCAACCTTGGTTCATAGGGTTGACAATAAAATTAAAATTAGTGCTGTTTTGAAAATTAATTTCTTTAGTCCCATGGGCACTGAAAGTGCCCCGTGGGAGTAAAGTAGTAAAAAAAGACATTATGTCTACTTAGGATTTGTTACCGAGTACTAAATTAATATGGCTTCATCTATCAATTTAATATTGTTTTATTCCATACTTCTATGGATCCCTTACAAATTTACAATATTATTCTCAGGTGACTGTTAAGGCCCTTATGCCTCTTGTCTTTAATGCCTTTGTAAAAGATTCATGTTCAAATATTTACCCATCTTCGCTAGCCAAGGGTTTCTGATCCGAAATCTACTGTTGTAGAGTAGATTTCGGATCGGAAACCCCTTGGCTAGCGAAGATATTTACCGTTCATTTTCGCTATTTAATTGCTTGCTTTATAATACATCATCATGCTAATGTTAACTGTTATGAAATAAATTACATATCATGATTGGATGGACTTTTCCCTTTATTTTCAGGAATTTAATACAGTTCAATGGCCAATCCAAACTTACAATAATTTAATAAATAATTTTATTATTAACTGGATTGAAGCATAAGTGTTTTTTTTCTCTATATATATATGTATACGTACACAAATGTACACAATTAAGAAGCTTATGAACTTGGATATTTAAACAATAAAATGCTTTCTTTGGTTGTTAGTACAGGAATGAATGTCGCAGCTATTGCAAAAACAATACAAAACCGGCGTAAGCGGGTTATGTAAATTTTTTCTGCAATAGATGCGACATTCATCCCGTAATAAAAACCAAAGAAAGACATGTTATTATTTATATTTACATATATCTGTTTAAATAATCAATTTAAGTAGGATTAGAAACATTAATTATTGCATTAATGAGGCGAACATCTTTGTACGTTTCACTGATGGAACAGCCACTGATCATGAAATCTGTACAGGTGACATGCCTAGTGTAGTTCATGCACTGATTAACACAATGGTGTTTCTTAAGAAATAAAGGAGGAAATATTCAGTGGATGTAAATAGTCAAACAGAAATTTCCTGTAGTTGCTTCTTTATATAGAAAATAAGAGTATGATAAGTGTGCCTTGTATGATAAATATTCTTTGCCTATCATAAACAGGCACTATAATTACTTTGTTGAGGAAAAAATATTTATACCCCACGCAACTAGTTGCGTGAGGTATAATGTTTTTGACCCGTCCGTCAGTCCGTCAGTCCTGTTTTTTTGTCAGCGCAACTCCTCATAAACTGCTGCACAGAATTTCGTCAAACTTTGCAGGTGTTTAGGACACAATGTTTAGATGTGCATATTACCAGAAAATTCCGATTCCATTATTTTTTCCGGGAATTTCCGCACTTTTTAACTTAGGCATTTGGCCATACCTTGAATATAGAGATGAACAGTTTGTCAGCGCAACTCCTCATAAACTGCTGCACAGAATTTCGTCAAACTTTGGAGATATCTAGGACACAGTGTGTAGATGTGCACATTACCAGGAAATTCCGATTCCTTTTATTTCTTCCGGGAATTTCCGCACTAAAGACTTAGGTTTTTGGTCATACCATTTATACAGTTTGTCAGCGCAACTCCTCATAAACCGCTGCACAGAATTTCGTTAAACTTAGCAGATATTTAGGACACAATATGTAGATGTGCATATTACCAGGAAATTCCGATTCCTTTATTTTTTCCGGGAATTTCCGCACTAAAAACTTAGGTTTTTGGCCATACCTTTTATACAGAGATGAACAGTTTGTCAGCGCAATTCCTCATAAACCGCTGCACAGAATTTCGTCAAACTTTGGAGATATTTAGGACAAAATGTGTAGATGTGCATATTACCAGGAAATTCCGATTTTTTTTCATTTTTTCCTAGAATTTCCACACTTTTCAACTTAGATTTTTGGCCATACATTGAATATAGAGATGAACATTTTGTCAGCGCAACTCCTCATAAACCGCTGCACAGATTTTCGTCAAACTTTGGAGATATTTAGGACACAGTGTGTAGATGTGCACATTACCAGGAAATTCCGATTCCTTAATTTTTCTGGGAATATAGCACTTTTCAAATTAGATGTTTGGCCATACCTTGAATATACAGATGAATATTTTGTCAGCGCGACCCCTCATAAACCGCTGCACAGAATTTCGTCAGACTTTGCAGATATTTAGGACACAATGTATAGATGTGCATTTTACCAGGAAATTCCGAATCCTTTATTTTTCTGGGAATTTCGGCACTTTACAACTTAGATTTTTGGGGATATCTTAAATATAGTGATGAACAGTTTGTCAGGCAACCCCTCATAAACCGCTGCACAGAATTTCGTCAAACTTTGGAGATATTTAGGACACAATATGTAGAGGTGCATATTACCAGGAAATTCCGATTCCTTTATTTTTCCGGGAATTTCCGCACTAAAAACTTGGGTTTTTGGTCACACCTTTTATACAGTTTGTCAGCGCAACTCCTCATAAACTGCTGCACAGAATTTCGTTAAACTTTGCAGATATTTAGGACACAATATGTAGATGTGAATATTACCAGGAAATTCCGATTCCTTTATTTTTCCAGGAATTTCCGCACTAAAAACTTAGGGTTTTGGCCATACCTTTTATATAGAGATGAACAATTTGTCAGCGCAAATCCTCATAAACCGCTGCACAGAATTTCGTCAAACTTTGCAGATATTTAGGACACAATTTGTAGATGTGCATATTACTGGGAAATTCCGATTTTTTTTTTTTTCATTTTTTTCCGGGATTTTCAGCACTTTGAGTTTTGGGGGAGCGTGGGGTATGTGAGCTTGCTCACCTTTTCTTTCATTTTTTAAAAAATTATCAAAAACTTCACTTTTAAAAATGTGTAATTTTTTTTATCAAACACTGTAGAAGTACTTTTTTCCACGTGGAATTAATTTACGCTATGTACGCGGTCACAATTTGTCCGCGGAAATTTGTCCCATCGTACTCAAAATACTTGTAAGGAATATAGTGAGAGTTTAAGAAATCCGCATAATTTTCTACACATGGATTAAAGAGAAATCAAGATTCGGTGGAATTATGACCCAGTGGAAATTAGTACGTCTACAGTATTGAAAAAATATACATTAAATTACCACATCTATCTCTCAACAGCAAGTATTTCTCTTGAAAACTGCTAATCATTCAAACCATCTTTAAATTAATAGGACACATTTTCTGACAAAAGTAACATTCACTCATCATCTTTATTTTATCACACCATATCTGTCTCCTATGCTAAAAACAAATATTCAATGTATCCATGAAACAAAACAAAATCTTACATATTAAAGAAGTGTAAGTATAGAGTTTCATTTTCACTGAGCCATACAAGTTAATTTGGCTATCGGCTCTTCTTCTGGAAGACCGAATGTTATGGGACAACATTTAAAAACACTAAATCATATATCACTAGTACTAATTGTAACGGGAACCGTTACAGATGTTCCCCAAACGCTCCCCAACTCCCTTTTGGTGCCATATTCCCTGTAAGCTTCATTAAATAAGACAAACTCTGTGCATTACGTTTTCCTAAAAGGATACCAATTATATTCAAATTTTAGCATTGCACCCAAGCGCATATGAATGCATGTGCGTTATGAACATATCATCTTGTCTACACTATCTACATATTTTAATAACTATACATTAAAGCATTCAGTCCAAAAGTAATAAAAAATCACTCATTCAAGTGTATTTTCATATACTCGTTCCAAATGCACGCACGTGCGTGCACGTGCATGATGACCATACCTTCTTATAGGGGTCCCTTACATCTATCTATGTCCCTTACATCTATCTATGTCCCTTACATCTATCTATGTCCCTTACATCTATCTATGTTCTAAATCCCATCCGGTTTGGTTGAAAAACAAGGGAGTTATAGCCATTTCAAGTTTCAGCCAATCAGATTGCAGCACACGTGCATGCGGGTGATTTCATGATTTTTTTCTACACCATATTGTAGGATATCCTAATGCATGGCAATGTTTTAAATTTCAAAGAATTTCGTCAAAAAACAAAGGAGATATAGCCATTTAAAGTTTCAGCCAATCATATTGCAGCACGCGCACATGCGCATGCTTTCATTAAAATTTTTTATATCATGCTGTAGATCTTCATAATGTAGGACTCTGTTCAAAATTTCAAAGGATTATGACGAGAAACAAGAAAGATATTGAGACTTTAGTTTCAGCCAATCAGAGCAAAGCGAACGTGCATGCGCGTGAGATCTTGCTATTTCGACCATGCTATCTTGTCTATACTTCTAATGTATCCTTACATTATGAGTTTCAAAAAAATTCATTAAAAAATAGAAAAGTTACGGCAATATCCATTATATTAGTCATTTCACGTGTTGCACGTGCACGCTCTTGCAAGCACGTGCGCGCAAAATGACCTTGATTCCGCAAATCTACATAACATGTCTACTGACCCTAAAAAGGTTTTACCTACATCGGACGAACAGTTTACAAGATCACTCCCGGACAAAAAAGTACCCAGGAAGAAGAAGAAGAAGAAAAATAATAATAATAAGAAACAGAGTAAAAACAATATGTTCCCCAACTTCGTTTGGGGAACATAAATATAATACTAGTACACAAATGTATACTTTTTGTCGTAAGAATGAGATCTTTTTTGTAGTAAAACAAGTTCAATTTTTATTTTGGCAAGGATTTACTTTGAGATATGATAAGGAAAAAACTCATCATGTACTAGAAAGCCCTCAAAACAATTTTTGAAAATGTTGGACTTTTAAAATAAAAAAAAGATTATCTAAAATATATATGATCATGAAAATTTGATCAATACTAATTGTATATTTGATAATTATTATGACAATGTTAAGAATCCCCGCTTTCTAAGTGTATCTCTTCCTGTGACACTCCATTGACCTTGACCCTGTTGTTTGGGTCAGGGACAGTCACTATGTGGTCTTTGAGGGGTTGTTTGTTGGTTTCTGGGAGACATAACATCAGAAATCCACACAACAGTGCAAGGCCCCCAAACACAGCAAATGGAAGCACATCTAATGAACCTTTACTCTGAAAGAGTTTTATCACATTTCTACAATGGTTTTGATCTTTTATCACGAATTGAGCAAATCACACAGCATTATTTCATTTACAATCACTATCATTATGCACTGCAATTTGACAATGTTTATTACAGTGAAATATATTTTTGTCTTTTATGAATTTTAATTGAAATGCAATATCGGTAATTTAATTTCTGCAAGTTAATGAACCTTTTCTTTGCATATCCAAGCTTAAACAATTAACTGTCACAATGTTTTATCCCAAGTTTTGTTATTAATAGCCACTGTGTGTGAATATACAGTGTGTTCAGTACATTGAAAAATTCACTGCACTTTTTTATGCATAAAAAAGTGGATTTTTATACTCATTAAGTATTCAATTAATATGTTCGAGATATCAGGTGTTTTTTAAATCATATATAAAGAGAATACAACCGGGACCGGCGATCGACTTCGACATAAGCGGGGTATTCGAGATATCCTATGTTCGAGATACTGATATTTACCTGTAATTGAAAAATGAATTTTTTATGCATAGTGGATTTTTTATCATTAAGTTTCAATAATATTTTGTTTAAACAACAATTCCTGTTGTTTTATGCTGAACAATACTCACCAGTCGTACAAACTGTGGAGCGGCAATCCCTCCTATCCGGGCTGACATGGCACAGGCCCCTATACCAATATTCCTGAAATCACAACATCAACTGTCACTTAAGCCCAAATAGCATTCTGTCCCATTGCCCATTATCATTTCTTTCAAAATTTGTATTCTTTAATAAGTGATGATGTTTCTACCCTAAACAGCCCATGATTATAGTTTTACTATCCTGAAGAAAATACAATGATTTCAATTTATGGTAAACCTCTTGTGTTCTCCTAATTTTAACCCCTCCTTAGATGCCATACTCAGAAAAAAATATCAGTTTGACTTCACATTTAAACTTTATTACTGCCCAAAATGCATGTTTGTTGATACATTTTACATATACTGTGTACAACCTATCTAGCTAATGCTTGGACCATTTGAATGACATCTAAAGTGAAACAATTTACCTGTCACCCTGCACCCTGATGGAGCATATGACATACTCTCAACCAATCAGATTGTCTGTATTATTCTGTATAAAGACAACATGTAGAAACACCCCTCCCCCGCCTACTGACCTAATCACTGTTGGGAAGGTCTCGGCAGAAAACACCTGAGTGGCCGCCCATCCACCAGATATAGCGGACTTCCCAATCATCGCAACAACAATTATAGGGACAATCTGAGATTCATCTACAACAACAAATGAAAGACCATTTTACTACTGTAAAATCAGACATGAGCTTTTCATGCAGTTATGCTTTAATTCAATTTTGGGGATAGAAACATGAAATCACATTTCTTGCCCAGGAGTTTGCTTTGAATAAAATGATTATTACAGAAGTTTTATTAAAATCCATATGAGAGCATGTGGGGATCCGGGAATTTTTTTTTTTCAAGCCACTTTCCATTACTTCAAAAGATTCATAACTTAGGATGGGTCCATGTTTGCTAGGGATAGGGTTTCCAAGGTCATTTTTTGGTCATTTTACCATGCACATTTAGTAATTCCTTGAATTCAAGGAGGATGTTTGAACCTAAATCCCCAATCAAATTTCTCTAGATCTGTCCATGGGTATTTAATTCTGTGTACCTATCCAACATTTAACACCCACCCCCCCAATAAATACATAATTTGCATATCGATAGCTTTGCAAACATTTGTTTTTTATGTATCTTACCTATTAATGAAATGACTAGAACAGCTATACATGAGATTCCTGCCAATAACATCAGAGACAGGGTGATTTTCCTCCTTCCAAATCGATTGTTAAATGCCACTACAAAAACTAAGGCTGGAATTTCTACTAGGCCTGAAATGAACACATTCAGGTGTAGATTCCCTGCTAAGTTGCTCGTGTTGAAGTTTAACCCATAATACACTGAGCTTGAAACAAACCTGAACAAAATGAAGGTAAGAAAAGGTACAGTGTAATTAAAATGTTACATGACAAGCATTAAATACATGTATTTATATTCATGTTATTTTAATTAGTGAAGGATTTTTTTGATTGATCACTGTTGAATATTGACAGTTTGTAAGAAAACGAATGTACCACAAACTTACCAGCCATACATGACTATGAGAGAATTTTTGGACATCCTCCAAGTCCTAAATAAATGCCAGTAACTGAAGTTTTTATATCTTTTCTCAGGTTGACTTCTGACCTACAAATACCATTTTTTTTTTCAATCAAAGAATAACCAATTAAATGGTCGCATTAAATTGCCTTTACATAAATGACTATCAGACTTACACAAGCATACAATACCTCAGACTCCATTTCTAATGTAGACAGGTCTGGTAAACTAATTCCATTATATTCTGCCATCTTTTTCAAAACAGCCTCTGCTTCATAGAATCTTCCTTTGCTCAGCAGCCATCTTGGACTTTCTGGTACAAACCTGAATGAAAGATAAAAACTAGTTTCCAACATGTATCACAATGTATATATTTTAAAATCATAAAAAATTCCTTGATTATTTGAATAGATAGAATAATGCAAACAAGTTTACATATTCATTAAAGAGCTTGTAAATAGTCTTGAGAAAAATATTAAAATAACAATAAGTTGAGAAAATATTAAAATAGCAATTACGAAGCAAATACAGAGGAGGGATAAAATCATTTATGTTTCTTGATTATTCTTACCACCATGAAAAAAGCATGAATACACCTGCAACTGAGGTACTTATAATGAGGTATCTCCAGTTGGTAATGAAGTACCCCCAGATTGCCAGGGTCATCAAGCCGACGGCCCAGAACCCCACACACCCACAGAATGTCCTCCAATCAGGGGTCACAAACTCTAGAGGCAGCACAAAATTCACCACCATCACACCTACAAAGAATGACTTAAAACTGTTTTTATTCTGATGCATAGGACATAATGTGAAGAATGGGTAATTTTGAGCCCCTTAAATGATGCAACAATATTTATCTATCAATATTAAAGTTTTCTACTAAATACTTACTTCCCACAAGTCCACCAATGAAAAACCTAAAGGCAGCGAATAACTGCCATGAATTAGCAAATGCACTGCCTAGAGAAAAGACCAGTAGCAGTGAATAGGCAATATACAGAAGCTTTCTGCGACCAAAGATGTCAGCCAGTTGTCCCATAAGGAGAGCTCCGACAAGCAGGCCACACATCTGGATCGTGGTGATGATACTGGGGATTTTCATCCTGTCACACACCAGTGACCACTGAAAGTATAGACACCATCATTTTAGTAACAGGCAGTTTTTGTCCCGTGTCTGGCATTAATTTTTGCATCTTAGTATCTAAAAAATGATGTAAGCAAAAACAAGACCAAAAAAAGCTTTAACATAAAAACAAGAAAAAAATTGCTACAGGATACTAAATTCTCCCACCAACCTAATTGGAGAAATATTGTTAAAATCATTTCTAATGATTTGCCATTTCTTGCTTCAATACTTTTTAAATTAGATAAAATATAGCTATAATCTGGATTTCATTCTCATGTACCATATATACTCGCTTATAAGTCGGTTTTTTTGGGAGTTGAATTTTGGTCAAAACTCATTATCCGACTTATAGGCAGGTCATAGAATGATTGGTATTTTTTCTGGACAACGATAGGTAGTTTTATAAAATTATGCATAAAGTATAAGTATTCATGAATTTTTTATAGCTTTATATTAATCTTCAGTGTGCTTTACTTATTTTTTAATGATTATGAACTTCATTTTTAAAAAATATTAATTGAAACTTCGCTAAAACATCACAACATTGAGTATAAATTGTCAACTGATTCTGGAAAAAGGTGGACCGACTTATAAGCGGGTATACCGCAAATCCCTCCAAAATATCTGCAAAAATCAAAAACGACTGATATGCAGACCGAATTATATGTGAGTTTATATAGTACTCCTAACATATACATTGTATTGTGTCTGCAATTTCAAAGAAATGAAAAATCTTTTATTCTCAAAAATAATTTACTCCTTAAATCAAAATTAATTCTGCAAAGCTTAAAATTTTCTTATTATTTAAAGAAATCCGGCAATGATTATTTTTTTCTCATTTCTGAAACTTGTTAAAAAGCTGATAAAATTGGAATGAGAGATGTGACTGTGAGAAAATACAAACATAGATAACCAAAAATTATAGAGCTCACCTCCATGTATAAGTGCGGGAAAGTCCCACACTAAAACTAATTTACTAGTGTGCATCCCTAAATGCAAAATTTATGCAATTTTAGTCCTGGTACGCCTTTGCATTTACTTGGGAATGAACTTTTCCTCAAAACTTAAACTGGTCAACATCTAGAAAATGCAAGTCAGGTCTAGCATACAATGCAAGTCTATTCGTGTACATCCCTTGATGCATCACCCATGTGTAGTATGTTTGATCCTACAGAAAGCTTTAATCTGGTCAATCATCTGGAAAGCAAACTTAACATCTTTACATCCAGACTTGGAAAAGTCTAGTAGAGTGCATCCCCAGATGCATCATGCATGCAAGTTTGCTTTAAATTTAACTGCAATGAACCTGCTCCACAACCTTTAAATTGGTCACTCATCAAAAAATTTAGGTCAAATCCAGCATCCAAAGAAAGTCTGATAGTATGCATCTATAGATGCAAAATCCATGCAAGCAAGTTTGGTCTAGACAGGGCTTACTATTTAAATGGAAAGATTCTGATCCAAAATGTTATCCTGGTCACTCATCCAGAAAATATAGGTCGATCAAATCCATCATCTGTAGAAAGTCTGAGAGTATTCATCCCTTGATGCATCATTCTTGTAAGTTTGGTCTAGGAACAGCTTGAAGATACATTGGAATGAACCTGTTCTAAAAACTTTAACTTGGTAACTCATTCAGAAAATATAGGTCAAGTCCAGCAGCTGAAGCAAGTCTGGTGGTGTACATCATTAGATGTATCACCAATGCAAGTCTAATCAACACAGGACTTATATTTAGAATGAACCTGCTTCCAAAACTTAAACCTCCTCTGAAAATATTAACTAAATGGTCATTCTTTGGCTGAAAATGTAGCATCTGATACCTAGACTGGTGAAGTGAAACATTACAAAAAGTAAAAGCATCATGCATGCATTACTGATCAATATATGCTCAGAACTTTAACAGAAATCTGGCTGGTCAAAAAGCCTTAACCTTGGATGCAAGTGCTGAAGCCAAGGGTATTACATAAGGTCCTGTTAAGGTGAGCTAAATAACCAAATGATTAGACATATTACCTCATTATTTTCATGGAAGATCACTTAACAAGTTCAAATTTACATACCCAGTAATTGTTAGAAAGCTTATTTTTGCAGATCTATAGCTAATTATTCCAGAGATGATATCAGTTAATACAATTTATACCTACTAGTAAAGTGTACCCCAATGTACATCATATATGTACCTAAATCATAAATATGTAAAATCACAAATTATCAACTTTAACATTTATTTCATAATTAAGCGTTTTTCGAGTTCAAATACTGTACACTTAATTTTTTCTATGGAGCATATTTTCTACATTTTCAACATGGTTCACTTCAATTGTTCATATCCATTCGGAAGTAGTTTTGTTTGTGCATGTCTGCAAATGTTATTAAAGGGGTCTATTCTAAGAAATCACAATTTCTGTTTTATCTATGCAAGAAATATAACATTAAGCAGATTTTTTTTTTTTTGAATTGCCATAAATTTATTCTTTACATGCACTTTTAAGTATATATATGCTATGGAATTTTTTTGCAGATAATATGTGACTATGTATATAATGTAAATTAATTAAATATGGGAAAATGTATGTCAATGAATCTACAAACTGTGTACAACAAAATGTGCTGTTGTAACGTCTTGCTGTGCAGTTAGCCTGCAACACCCCTTACCTCACTGACAATGGAATGGATTTCTCCAGAAAACACAGCTCCAGCACAAAGAGTGTCACTTTCTGAGCACTGTTCTGCTGATATTGAAACATTTTTTCCCCGTGATGAATTGTACATTAGAGTGACAGTAGCATCACTGAGTTCTGGACAATTCCACTCTGGTACAACATTCAGAAAAATCGGGAGAAGCATTGCCCAGGCTGCAGGGGTCTCAAACATGCTAACCAGTATAAATACACGCCTCTGGTAGGCTCCAAAGGACCCAAGCTGTCTTAGAACATTTTCAAATTCTGACATCCTGAAAGGCACTCACTCTGTGCTTTAATCCACCAGTCTTAGATAGTTCTTATCACACTAGCTGGAATGCATTTCTCTTAAATAAAAGGTAATCTCAGGTCACTTTTTTTTAAATCATGACACTTTATGTATCCATGTCTGGTTTATTTGGAATATCATTCCACTGTTCAAAACAATGGTTAGTTCTTCTTGACTGTACTTTAACCTACGAATAAAGTTTTATATGTATATTACAATACATCAACACTGCTGTATGTTTGTTAAAAAGCCCTTTATAAATAATATGTTAGTATATTTTATCTTTACAGCAAATAAACATGTCATGAAAAATGACAGAAATTTTATAAACACTAACAGCTAGTACATGTATACATATTTTAGAGTTATACCAGTCGGCAGTACACAAGGTGCATTTACAGTTTCAATTAATGGACCACTAAAGCCAGAATTGTGTGTTTAATTCCTGTAAAGGTACTTTAGTTTGGTGCAACTGTAATTCTGAAATGCAGAACATTTATGGCTGGGCTGGAGATTGATCCCCTGACCCCTGGATTACTAGCCAGGTGCTCTAACCACTGCTTTGTGCTGCTACCCATTAGAGCATTTAGTCCAAAGCCCTACATTACTCCCACCTTGAACTTCTTTCAGCCTCAAAGACACAGATTCTTTAGCCCTGGCAGGTAAATTCACCTGAGTAAGTCAGGGGTGAACAAGGGCACCAAATGCAACAGAAAAATGGAAAAAAAAATTAGAGCTGGACTATAACAGAATTTGGGACCCCTGCATTACTCATGTCAGGTGCTCCAAAAGTCAAGCAGTGAGCCCAACACCTATAGTCCATACTACACAAACAACCATATTCTCAAGTCTTATGTACAAAGCACTAAATGTAACAGGAAGATTGATTGTAAATTGTTTAAAGTCCCTCTGAGTATTGATAATTTTCCACTCATATGGAGACGCCACCACTTGCCAGTGGAGAGCTGCAAATTTTTTCCTATACTCTGCACTCAGGGCTATTCAGGGATATCTTTTTCGTGCCAGCGCCTACTGCGACACGGGACCTTGGTTTATACTGTCTCATCCTAAAGACCTGTCTCCTCATCCCACAGTGGGATTCGAACCCTCGACGTAAGGATCAACTCCGTACTTCATGACTCTAGAGCAGATGTTCTAACCACTGCGTCACGAGGGTGACTGTAACGGGAAGAGGAATAATTATGGCTGAACAAGAAATTTAATATATTTTATTACAGGTAGTCAAGTGCTCTAATCACTGACCTATCTGGGTCAATGACAATGGTCAAATCCAAAACTACCAAAAAAATTTAATCACTAATCAATAAACTGTATTAAGTGTGGTATATTTTGCCCTTTAACAATTGCAAATAATTTTGGCCCGTTCTAAATTTTTCATGATATCATAGTTCTGTTTAAGAAAAATCCAGTATTCAAGTTTTTTTAAATTTGCCCCATTTTAAAATTTGGCTCCTTTGAAAATATATAAAGGGGTGAAAATAAAACTTCCATTTTAATATCGTAAAAACATAATCAACTTTATTCACAGGGGATTAAATCTATTTTATTATTTCATTCTTAACAATTATCAACAATTTTTTTTTTATTTTTACTATTAAATGAATAGGGTTACTTTTAATACAACATAACTTCATGCCCTCAAAACCTAGCTTTTTGCTGAAAAATTTACAAAATTTTATATCCACAAAAATGTGTGCTTCAGATCTACAGTAGTATCTTTATCTCAAATCTATGATGATTCATGCAGTTGTAGCAAAATTATTTCAATCAAATAATCACCAATGTAACACGTACAGTATAATTTTTTGTAGGCAATATATGTTACGCCTATTACAATAAACCAGCTTTTATCTTTTAATAGATAGGGGTTTTCTGTTCAAAAATATAAGAATTATATTGGACAGGGTAAAAACTTAAAACAATAGCTACAGTTTGGCGCTTAGACAAATAGTAAACGAGTTATTATACCAATTAAATTGATAAATAAAATAAAAATTAACTGACAAGCAAGGCCAAAAATAAAAAAAGCAATCGGGTTCGACATTCATATTTTGCTAAGCACATGTTAGAAAACATATGAAATTACGACTCAAAATTACACAAATTATTCCTCAAAACATTACATTAAACCATTCTCCACCACACCTTAAATTGAAATGAAACATATCCTCATATCTTTGTGCGACTTATATAAGTAACATTTGTGAAGAGTGGTGCAATATCCCGGACGTGTCGCAATCGGC
Source organism: Saccostrea cuccullata (assembly GCF_032062105.1). Lineage (NCBI taxonomy): Eukaryota > Metazoa > Mollusca > Bivalvia > Ostreida > Ostreidae > Saccostrea > Saccostrea cuccullata. The sequence goes on along the minus strand of NW_026936234.1, from coordinate 143,183 downwards.
AAGATTTGCATATTCCGTCTCGTTCAACATGACACTCGGCTGTCTCCGTAAATCTCCCACTAACCAAGTTTTATCAATCGGTAGCCTGGTTCCCTGTCCCTGTTTTGCTTCATATATACTCCGCGTCACTTGGCAAGGTTGAGACAGGGGACCAGGCTATATCAATCGGCAATCCTCGGCTACCTCCCCTACGCTTCATTATGTGAGAGGTACGAGCCACCCGAGGAGCTCCGAGTGAGTTTTGCGCCACCCGAGAATCTCCGAGTGGAATAATGACGGAATAAACCGGAGTTTTGCCACTCGGCACACCTCGGCCGATTCGTACCTCATCTAGTTCACGGAATCAGCCGAGTTTTGCTCGGTCATTCGGCAATCTCCGGTCTGTTCCGTAACACTTGTGCTCGAGCCCGATTGAAAAAATCGCACTGGACTTTGATCGATTCTGAGGTATTTTAATGCAGTTCGGAATTCAATCTGCCTTGACATCTAAAAAAAAAATAATAAATGAAAGTACAGTATGTTACCCAATATGTAACCAATTAAAACATTCTTAACATATAAATGAACCTAGATGAATTAATTTGCATCAGAGACATAAATAACAAAACATAGTGTTGAAAGATTTTCCTATTATTGCAAAACACCATAAATCACTTCTAATTTCATATCATATCTTTGGTTAAATTAAAAGAACCTTAATTTCATTAAATATGTAATTTTAAAATACTTTAATAGGGTAAAAATTTCAAACTTTTCATATTAGCCCTTTCTGAGAACTTCAAAGAACCTTGAAGCACATTGAGAGGTATAAAATGAAAATTGTTGCATGAAAAGATCCAATTTTCGAGCTTAATTTCGAGACCTTTTAAATCTAATTATAAATTAAAGAGTTATCCTTCCTGACTGAAGATCGAAATGCCTTTTAAAAGATTTTTTTCATTCACATGGCATAAAAAAAAAAAAACATTAAAAAAAAGAAATTTCATATTATTTTATTGAACTGAAACATCAATGCACATTTTATAACAATGATACATTAAAAATATCACAACTGTTGGAATATTTCATTTGAAGAATCAAGACATTATGGTTGAGAATGGGGATTCATTAATTTCATGGACGCTGGCACTGTCTGCTTAATGATAAATTTATCTGGAGACACGACTAAGTCCTTAGATCTCTGTATATATACTGGTGGTTTCTTATCTACGACAGTTTCTTTGGTGATTATTATTTCCTCTATGTCAGAATCAGGTGTTTCATACATTGGTTCCAATAGAATACTCTCCTGCAAAATAAAAAAAAATGTTTAATTTCCCATGAAAAATACAAACGTATTATCTATGTAATGCATTTAAAAAATAGTTGATACTGCAAAGAATATGTGAAAAGTAAAAATATCCAATAAAATCTGTATGCAATATGCACCTTTGTCACACTATTACAGAAAACTACACGGTATGCATTATTTTTATGAATTCTTCATTGTTTTTATACAAAAAAAGTTCTAAATAAGCAATACACATCAATGCATGTAATACACTGTAATTTATGAAAATGATTGATTTCGGTGAAATATAAAACTTGTTACCAGTCTGCTCCTGAGGGCTCGGGCACCTGTCCCTGAAGCTTTAGCTTTCTCTGCAATGGCCACCAAGGCTTCCTCCTCAAACTTCAACTTTGCCTACAGTAATAAATACAAACTGGGGTCATAAATACATCAGTATAAAATATTTAAATATTTATTACTTGTAAAAATATTTGTCTTAATTTTAATGAAACCTACCCCATCCATTTCAAGGAGAGTTTCATACTGAGGAATTAATGCATTTTTGGGTTCTTTAAGGATCTGTATCAGCATTTCAGTGGTCATGTTTTCAAACACAGCGAACACTGGTATTCTGCCAATGAACTCTGGAATCATGCCAAAGTTAACAAGATCATCCACTTCCACGGCACGGAGTATCTCGTCCTTCTTCTGATCCGTGTCATCAGTGTTGTGGGTGGTCTCTAGAACATTGCTGTCATCTTTTTGAGGGTCGGATGTAAATCCAAAGGGCTAAAAAATAAAATTCAACTGTTTAAAAAGTTAACATTAAAAGTAAATGAACACACACATCTGATGTTTTCATTTTTTTAATACACTGAATATAATTCCAGCAGTTTTCAAATTAATGCAGGATCTACACAATAATGAAGTAATTTTCTCTGTATTTACCTTGATGTTAGCTCTCTTCTGAATGATGTTGGTGAGACCACTAAATGCACCAGAGAAGATGAACAGGATGTTGGTTGTATCCACATCAATAGTTTTTTTCCCACTACCACTCAAGTCAGGAACCTTAATAACTGCTCCCTCCATCATCTTAAGTAGACTTTGCTGGACCCCCTCCCCTCCCACATCTCGCTGAAACTGACCACCTTTCTTGGAGCTGATTTTGTCTACCTCATCCAAAAATACTATACCTACAATGTAAACTAGAACTGTCCAATAGGGACAAATACCCCCCGCTGGGTTTTTCAGAGAAGGTGCCAATTCAAAAATACTTTATGGATCTAGAGGTGTTCGCAATTTACTTACAAAAATTTGCAGTGAAATATAATTGCTCATTATGTTTCTTAATGAATGAAACAAAGGTGCAACCAAATGAAACATCAATACTAATACATTGTAATTCCATTGTAACATTATTTTTTTTATTTAATTTTTTTATTTCTGCATTAAAAAAATATATTGCAATTATGTGTTATGTCACTCTGCAAACTGATTGTTGAAAAAAAATCATATTATACAAAATCAAATTAATCTTGATAACTTTATATCAAATTAAATTGAAAATAAAGAGCTGGTCATCCAGTAATGAAGTGCTTTGACAGACAATAAATTACAATTAAGAGAATAAGAGAAGAGAAATCTTTAATTCTTGTGACTGATTCCCAGGAGATTACACATGGTTGATAATAAGATGCCTTAATGTTCAACTTCCCACACCAAACTCATTAATTTATCTTTAACTGGATGCATGTCCAGTCATTATTCCCAAGAGATAAATAAAATTACATTATCTTCTGTGCAATGTAAAAAACTGTTTTTAACACTTGATGATGTTTCTTTTTTTAAAGTTTATATGAGTAGTTTTAAGCTGTAGTATTTTTGTACAGATATTCTAGATTCTATGTCTCAATTTTAAACCTTATACATGAGCCCAAAATGAACAAGTCAATTAAAATAAAAAATAAAACCTGTAAAATGCAAAAAAAATGAACAAAAAGAGTTGAAAATTCCAATTGCACACCTTCATATGGTGAATAAGTGTACAAATTTTCAGATCAATCCTTGCAATAGTTTCTGAGAAACTGTCCGGATAAAACCACAACATAAAAATGAAAAAACACCTGTAAAATTCAAAATAATAACCGAATCAAGATGAAAATATCAGGTGCACAACTTCATATGGTGAATAATATTTGTACAAATTTTCAGACAAATCCTTCCAATAGTTTCTGAGTAATGGTCCGGACAAAATCTCGTCTACAGACAGACAGACAGACAGACAGACGGACAGACGGACATGATGATTCCAATATACCCCCCCTAAACTTCGTTTGCGGGGGGTATAATTATTAATTATATTTGTGGACATTCAGTGTACTATATTAGTTAGTAAACAAAATGATTCTTTGTAAAAACATGTTTCTAGTAATGAAATATTATCATTTGGTTCTTTGGATATTTATAATTAATCAAAATTCAAATGAGGTGAATCAAGAAATTTTTTATTGTGTTCATGGCCTCTCTGAGTCATTTTGTCTTGCAGACATTAACTACATTTGTTCTGTACACATTTTAAAACTCAAGGCTATCACAAAGCTATATTTGGTGGTTCCTGAAAGAGGAGTAACCAGAACAAATGAGAAATGAAAAATATCCCTCTGTTCTACACTGATGAAAAATAACTTCATCTCTTCCCGGATTGTAATAAAATTTAAAGAAAATTTGTAGTTCTCTAGTTAAACATTTTTATTGAAAAAAGAAAATTAAATGATGATGAAAAGATCACTTGCTCCGTTTTTAAGATGAGCCAAGTAAATGTAATATACCTTGTTGACATTTTTCCACATTGAACTTTGCATTCTGTAGGAGACGTCCCACTACGTTCTCTACATCTTCCCCCACGTAGCCAGCCTGGGTCAGACTCGTACAATCACAGATCACTATTGGCACATTCAAAATTTCAGACAAAACTTGAGCAATGTATGTTTTACCTATAAATGTAAACAAAATAAAATGACAACAAAATCTTTATTAAGTCTTGGGTGTGATTTTTTTTTTGACCAAATAAGTTTCAGATATGGAAGAATAAACAAAATTTAGAGCTGCATTAATAGAATTGATAATTATTGCATCATCAATTCAAATCGCCATATAATATACTGACTGATGCATATGTATATACTTGTGACATACTCTTTTTTTTAAAGCTCATTTTCAATCAAAGTAAAAAGAATACAATAATAAAATACCATAATACAAATGAGTATATGTGTGGTATCTATTTGTAATTGTTAATTCTGTTCCCCAAACATTTTTTCTGGAAAATGAAATTTCAGTATATGTGAAGTTTTCAGATTATTGGAGTCCAGATTTACAAGACACCACTCATTGATATAAAATGTTTCCAGCTCTAATTTAAGTATACATCATTTCCTAAGTTCTGACCTGTTCCTGTTGGTCCCAGCATCAGAATGTTAGTTTTGTCTATCTGTATATCAGAACTCTCCTTTTGCTTGACTACAGGAGTTACGGGGATTGAATCGGACCTTGCTCTAAGACCCTCACTTGCTACAGCCGCGCGGATGTCCAGGCCAAGACCATGAGAATGGGGTTTCCTTTGTTTCTCATACACTAACACATCTTGTAGGAAAAAAGTTTACTTTTAAGTTCATGTAAGCAAGAACGATATAAGATTAATTATCATTTAATAGATACAGTAGAATATTTTTATTCAAGAGAGCTATGTCTGAGTGTAGATACTTTCAGTAATTTTTTGGTTAACTCCAAAGACTTGATCTTAGGATGTTGTATTATCTTACACTATCTGTGTTTACTTTTAAGGACATATGCAATGTACCTTACCTACTGATAACTTTTTAAGATATTCTAAATTCAAGATTAAAGTGCCATTGGATGTTCGTAGACAACAAATCAGCATGCATTACCAGGGGTTTTGAAAAGATATCAATTGATGAAATTTTTTGTATAATTCAAAGAAAAATGTACAAAAATTACTAAAAAATATATTCTGGGTGTTTTGTTTATCCAAATTTGATTAAAAAGATGTGTACAATTGCATATGTAGACAATAAAATCTAGTACACAGTTTCTTCAAGTATTGGAACTCTTCAACGCCAGGGAAAAATGCAATAAAGTTCAAACTACATTGCGTATGTCCTTAAACAAAAGATCAAGGGAGATAAAAGTTGTAATATAACAACAAACATTATGTCACAGGTTCATGTTTTTTTAATGCTGCACCACACACCTTGTCTCTCTCTTTCCTCTGCCCATTTTTGTTTCTGTATTTTGGCTTTGTGTTGGTTTATCCTTTTATAATGATTATAAACAGCCACTGCTAACACTTTCTTGGCATGATCTTGTCCAATTATGTACTGATTTAATTTATTCACTATCTGAAATAGTTATTGAGAAATATAGCTATTTTAAAACCATCTTTAAAAATTTGTTTGGTTGCCCTCTCCCAACCAGCTGAGTAAAATTGTCTTGACTCACAACTTTTTTAATCTCCAGGGAAAAAAAAAATATTGATTCCAGAAAAATAGATTTTGAAAATTCAGCATTGATTTGAAAATTTGATGTGAAAGAAAATTCCAACCTACCTAGTCCTACCAACCCAATTTTTTAAACCTGAGTTGGGAGAGGGCAGACAAACATTATTTTAAAGTTGACCTAATATAAATTTTATGATAAGTGTCATATAATTATTTTTTGTTGATATGTACAATAAAGTTTTCTAATGTTGAATCCCCGAAATTTAAATACTTGCAATATTTATGATTGTAAGTCATCAAAAATACTTGGAAGGAGAAATGTTAAAACATTTCTACAGTAAAACACACTTTATAGAAATAACACTTATAATGAATTCATATTGACAGTGGTGTTATTTCAATATTGTATGTGGTTTTAAACATAATATTTACATCCGCTGAATATTTTCTCCTTTATTTCTTAAGAAAACCCATTGCGTTAATCACTGCATGAACTACAGTCGGCATGTTGCCTGTACAGATTTCTTGATCAGTGGCTGTTCCATCAATGAAACGTATAAAGACGTTCGCATCATTAATACAACAATTAATCTTTTTAATCCTACTTTAAATGATTATTTAAACAGATATAAATATAAACAATAAAATGTCTTTCTTTGTTTGTTATTACTGGAATTAACGGTTGCAGCTATTGCAAAAAAAATTTACATAACCCGCTTACGTTAATTCCAGTAATAACAAACAAAGAAAGCATTTTATTGTTTAAATAACATATTGTAACTGGTATTACAAATATGTTTGTAAAGGATCAAAATTGCAAGTTCTTGGCACTTTGCTATAAAAGTGTGTTAGGCCTTACTGTTCTAAATATATTGGCAAAATGATTCTATTTTGTTACATTATTTGTTTCTTTAAAGCATGGACAATTGTACAGTTTATTGCTATTATTAAAAATTGTTAAAAAGGACATTGTTCATGCAATCAAAATGTAATATACTAGTAGTATTAGTATTGGCTACTAATGATGCTTTCAGAAAAGTCAATCCCACATTAAATAATGAACCTTCAACAAGTTCAAAGGAAATTTTAAAAAGGACTGGTAGAATTTTCAAGAAATATTTCCATGCATACTCAATATATATACCTCTGCTGGTTCCATCAACTTATCCTTTGGAAAGTCTTGTTTTGAAGAGGAAAATAAAACCTCATTACAATTTTCACATTTAACACTTGTTACTGAAAGAAGAAAAAATAAACACAACAGTTCTTCTTGTTTTTATCTGCATGTTTCATAACAAGCTGTATCATAATGATGTAACTTTCATTTAACTTTAAAATTTGACAAATCTTACTTACATACAGTAGTGTCCTTGTGAAACATTGTGTAGCCACAATGGGGACACATTGTGTGTCCCTTTGAGCCAGATCCTCCCTTTTTATTACCACCCCCTGCACTGCCATAATAAGTGTATGTTTTCCGCCGACCAGAAATTGCACTGGTGGAAAAAGGAAAGGTCCTGCCTTTATGATGGGAGCAAATGGCTGGAGATCTCCCAGAAGCTTCAACATAATATTGTACATTTTAATGTTACAAGTTCTAATTATTCTCTTTAGAGAGGTGGACAGGCTTTGCCTACATCCACTTCTCTTCGCAAGCCTTCATGTTGTTATTCTGAAAAACATGTGAAAAGTAGGACTGGTGACAGCTTACACTAACAGACTAACATTTCGTCTGAAATATGTCTGATTTTATGTGACAGATGTGTTAAATTAACAATTACAACATAAATACATACAACTGTCACAAGAAAACCAACCTTTACGTGTTGTTAATGTATTTTTACAAGTTCTCCATCCGGGATTTAAATCTTGAGCAAATAATTCTAGAAGGACACTCGGAGCTCCTCAGGTGGCTTGTGACTCGCACACTGAATGGAGTGTAGCAGAGTCAGCAGAGGATTGCTGATTGTGGTAGAAAAGCATTAGTTGGAATCCGGGAATGAGAACTTGTGTAAATATTGGTAAAAGATATGTATTAAAGGTTGGTTTTCTTTTGAAAGTTGAGTTTATTTATGTTAAAATTGTAAATAAAACACATCTGTTAAATATAAACAGACGATATTTTAGACAAAATGTTAGTTGAAGTGTAGGTCGTCACCGGTTCGACATTTTACACGTTTTCCAGAATCAAAACATGAAGGCCTGCGAAGAGAAGTGGATGTAGGCAAAAGCCTGTCCACTTCTCTAAAGAGAATAAAGTTCTAATATGACCATTATTTAAACAATTTATTTCATAAATTAAATTTAAATAATTTGATATAACAATCGTTCGAAAGAATAATGCACATCTTTAGCTGAAATATGGCAGGAAATGGTCCTACCTTTTACCCGGTATGTTCCTAATTGATGAATTCCTGCAACAGAACGCCGAGATATACGAAGACAAAACCTGTTTAAAGCGACTGAAGCCATCGTAAGAAACCGTATGATCTTTTTAAAAGGAAAAAAAAATACAGATATCGGTATCTAAAAATGCATTATTGATTTCATAAATGGATAACGGCTTGCAGCTGTTGTAAACTTAGGCAATGTCAAGGTCATTAATTGTAGGGGTGTGTTATTATAATACATTTCAAACGTATACATGATATTTATATTTATTCATTTATTTTGAAACACGATGAATTTTTAAATGGAAAAAAAATGTTTTTTCTCAAAAAATATTTTCTTTCACTTGTAAGTTGACATGAACAAGTTGAATAGATTCATTTACATAATTAGATCTCCCTAGACACAAAGTGAAAGTAGGAAATTGAGCCCGATGTATATTAGACACTCATGGCCATGCTACATGTATATAGTTTATTAAGGTTTATGTGGATTCCGATTTGTATCTAAGTGTTAGATATTTGTTAAATAAAATTTTCCTGGTGTTTGGGTTGGAATCCTTTCGACATTGGTAGGTATAGGACTTATCTTATAATCTACAGCTCACTTTCATATCACTGTTCATATGGTGAAATCACGTGTAATACCTAGTTCTAATAAACCAAGGACAAGTAAGTGTACATGTAGGTATTAACCAATGACTGTTTATAGTAGGTATTTTTAAATTTTTTATGGAAATATTGGAAAGTGACTTATCTTGTTATTTTATGGAGAAATCTTAAATTGCTCTTGATGTAAACTATCTTGTTGACCATAGCTGACCTCCTTTAGAATTTCATTCAAGAAGTAACTGTATGGTCACAAATTTAAGGCTATATATAGCCCTAAATTTTTTTAAAGAAAAATTTTAGTCTAAAGTCTCTCAAGGAGGCACAATTTGGTAAGTGATTTTTACATGTGTAACGGGATTAGAGGTGAAAAAGATTGGATTCGAACTCAGGGCTGAGGCCCCTTGAATCTCCAGTCAGATACTTTATCTACTGAGCTATCTGGCCAGCAGGGATGGCACTCATCTGACCATCACACATTTCTCCCTCTTCCCAGGCAGGCCTCTCACCTGTCACTTCCAGGGCATGGCATGGCACCAACTGGGGATAGGAGAAAAATGCAGTGGGCCAGACCAGGATTTGAACCAGGGCCTCATGAATCTCCAATCAGGTGCTTTACGAACTGAGTTATCTGGCCACTGACAATAGAACACATCTGACTGCCACACATGCATTGTTTTCAAAAAGAGTTATAAGTTCAATATTATTATCACTGCACCAAGGTGCAATGTTTTGTACATGCTGAAAAAATAATACTGTGTATGTTTAAGAAAAAAGTGTGATAAAATAGCTAAATCAAGCCACTCTGAATAGCTTAATAAAGCTGTATAGCAAAATAAATCAAGAGATTGTGCCAGACCAATTGTATTCATATCAGTCTCTTTAATACTCTAATAGGAGAGGAGAAAGATGCAGTAGACCAGACCAAGGTTCAAACCAAGTCTTGAATAGAAAATCTACACTGGAGATGCAATTTGATGCATGATTTTTTTTATGCATTGTTATCAGATATTCAGAACAGTATAAAGTTTAAAACTTTCACAGCAGCTAATTTTGACTTTCTTAGTTGCTGAAAAATTGCACAGCATGATTTAAGAAAAAGTTTGATTGTTAAATCAGGCTTTTCTGATCGAAAAGCTTAGTTAAGCTTTATAGCTAATTCAAGAGATTAAGCCTGACCTGTAGAAGTCACTATTTTTATATGTGTAAATAACTTACAACTTTGATAATGGTAACACTACTTAAGTTAATTGTTTAATCATTGTTAAAAGTGAAATATTTCTTTCAGATGGCTGGTAGAGGAAGAGGCAGAGGAAAAAATGTTTCTTTCAATGTAGAAGCTTTAGGATTTGGGAGAGGGGAAGCCCTACCAGGCCCCATCTCTCAGCCACCACCACTGTTTCCAGTAATACAATTTTCATTTTTTAAATTTTTTTCTTACATAGATCTATCATCATGAATTCATGATCATGTCTGTATTTGTTTCTAATATTTATCAAAATGGAAGATAACATGTAAAAGTTAATTAAATTGTGAACAAAATGATTGAGATGGAAATAGTCTCAAAGTATACATGTACAATTGATAGTGCCCATAATGTGTACTGATCCTTTTTATAATAATAGATGTATAGTTTTACAAAAGATGATCCTTAAAAATGCTTCTTATTACATTAGACTGCTGAGTTCAAGCCAATTCCATTTGAACAAAGTGAAGAGTTTGACTATATGTTGGCTTTGAAGCAGGAGTTTCTCGGAAACATTCGCAAATCTCCATTTTACCTTCAAGCAGCAAACAAGAAGAAGGATATTGAGAGGTACTCGGATAAATACCAGGTTATAACAGAAGTCAATGGAAAATGGAAGCCAGGTATCAACAATAGGTTTTATTGAACAAATAAGAAAGCATATTGGTCTGCATATTAATTTTGACATTGTATTCTATTAATATTTAGCCACAAAGAAAACTGGAAAACAAAATTTCAGGAATTTATGAAACAATTGAACTAAGATTTACTCTTCTGAAGGAACAGATATTTGACTGTAAAATTTGAATGTGTACTGATTTGGACAAATTCACAATTTTCAGATTGGAGAAGACTTCCAGCTGAACTAAAACCAAAATTGCCAAGGAAAACAAAGCTCAAAATTAAACCAACAGTAAAGGTGAAATCAAAGTCCAAACCCAGCACAGTAGATGTATCCAAGACATTAGAGGTAAGCAAGAATGATGCATGCATAAGGAATTAAATATCTGATACAGATATATTACTCACATGACAGAGTTATGTATTAACTGTGACTTACACAAGGTCACTGTTGCATGAGAATTACCCTTATTTTCATTGAGTCATCTGAGCCACTCAGGTTACCTATTGTTTCTATCCATTGGCGTGTGATGATTCAATTTTTTTTGAACATTTTCAGCTTCCTCTCTGGAACAAATAAACCAATTTCAACAAATTAATAGAGAATCTTTGGGCAGAGTTGGACAAAACCTTTGAATTTCATCACCCCTCTCCCCCCTCCCCCTTGGGCCTGAGGGATGGGGCCAAAACCATAAAAAATAATTCAAATTTTGTAAAATCTTTTTCTCTGCTTATGGACATCAAGCAGTCAAAATGTTGTCATGGTTATAACATACAATGAGTCCTTTATCTAAATTGTAAAATTCATGGCCCCAGGGGTTCAGGAGGTAGAGTAGAGCTTTCTTGATAATCATGGTGAATTCCTTGAAAATCCTCTCCTCTGCTCCTGGGTATTGTTTAAACAAACTAAGGTCAAGGTTATGATAAGCATGGATGGCTCTTTCAAAATTTTGAAATTCATGATTGCCCTGTGTATGGAGGTTATGTGAAAGATGGGAGGCTCTATTGAAAGTGTAATATCATTGAAAATCTATTTGACTCAGGAGCTTGAGAAAACTGAGGTGGAAGAGAAGGATGAAGAGGAAGAGGAAGAAGAAGGAGGGAAAAAAGAGGAAGGCACCGTGGAGGAGGAGGATGAAGAGGTTTATGATGAGGAAGATATTGAGGAGGTAGGATTATAACTTACAAGGTCATTTATTAAAATTCTTATAAAACAGTGTTGAGCGTTTTTGTTTTTTTCAGTAACAACATTTTTAATATATTATCTATTTTTATACCATTAAAGAATGCTGTTGCTAGGTTTTATTAGATTGAAACTTCAATGTGATATCATAAACATATTATACAAGTAAACCAATTTCTCTATCTTACAATATGTTTATTAATAAATATACTTTGCACTGATAGGTTTTATTTATCAAACTGGCATGGCATTGGATACACAAAATTTCCATCTTCAGTGGTCTGATTTTTTCTGTTACAGGAGACAGACTACATTCTGTCATACTTTGACAATGGTGAGGAGTATGGTAATGATGATGATGATGCAGATGAAGGCCCAGTCTACTGAGGGAAGGTAGATTTCTCAACTGTTCATCGAGAGGAAAGGGAGATAGAATTTACTGAGCAGAAAGGGATAAAACTCTACAATTTACTGAGCGGAAAGAGAAAAAACTCTACTATTTACCAAGAGAAAAGGGATAAAACTCTACAGTCTACCAAGAGGAAAGGGAAGAAACTCTTGAGTTTATTGAAAGGAAAGGGAGGAAACTATTCAGCTCAGTGAGGAGAGAGGACATAGAGAGGAAAATATTTACCTGGTGCTAAACTTCTCTTGACTTAATGACATGGAAAAAGAATATTTTATGAATAACAGTTATACACTTGTAAATCGTTAAACAAAATGTCCTGCCCAGTGATGCTGCGTTATTGAGATGCTTTATTCATAATAGACATCGTTAAGTGCATTGGTAGAACAACACTTCATATCATGAAATAAACTGCTTATTAAAAGTGTTAGTGAACAATAAAATTGTTATCAAATCTAATGTTTTCCATGTCTCTTTTAGTTTGGAAAAGCTATGAGGCAAGTGTTTGATTTTCAGTTACAATTAACTGTAGATGCACTAATATTCCTGGGGATAAAAGTTCACTGATTTGACAGTTAAAATAGTTTCATTGGCATTTAATTTTTGTGTTTTGAAAGTAACCCTATTCAATATATACCGGTAGTCACTTCAAATTTCGTGTTGAATTTAATTTTGTTGATATTAATTGTTAACAACAAAAGAACTATATGCGGTATATTGCATATGTTTGCCCCCACAAAAGTCAAATTTTGAAAACTTCCTGAAATGTGCTGAATTCAATAAATTGTACGAGAAATATAAGTTAACAGAAAATATTATAGTTCCAGAGCAGTGTATTCACAATTTCTGTTTTTATGACGTCACAAACTAGTCCGATTTTATATCCTTTTTCAGAAAGAGGACAAAATGGACAAAATTTCAACAATTTAAGCTTTAAAATTTATAGAGCGCATGTGTGTTCAGGAACAATATTGACATATTTCATTGATATTATCATTCTACACATTATATCAAAATATTTATCCTGAACACACATGCGCTCGGTGACTTTTATTTAAAATATCGACGAAATATGTACATTGTTCTGCAAAATTCATAAAAAACTGAAATTTACGTCATATTTGTGACGTCATTACGTACATATGATGTCATTACTTATGAAATTATTCAGTGCTTTGAAGTCAGCATATACTCCCCTGTTTAAGGACTTAATTAAATATTACTCCATCAAAGTTTGATTTGGGGGGGCAAATGTTGGTTAATAACCGCATATAGTTCTTTAATCCCCAATGGACATCTGTGCTTTTGCAGTATAATTTTTCCCATCCTTCTGCTGTAAATTGTATTTTTCAGGCAGTATTTTTGCAATAGAATTGGTAGATATATACATGTAAGGGGTGTTAAGAAAGTTCGTTCCGGGATGAAATATTTTCAAATTTTGCTAACCTTTCTTCATCATGAATATATATATACTTGTAAGGGATGTTAAGAAAGTTCATTCCGGGATGAAATATTTTCAACCCCCCCTCCGACCCAGGGGGCATAAAAAAATAACCATTTTGCTAGATGCACCTTTCTTCATCATGAATATATATATACTTGGATCATTCAAAGTACTGCTTAAACTAAAGAGAGGAATTTTCAAGTCTGACAAAATCACAAGAATGTGCTTTAGATTTATAGCAATTCATTTCTAGCAGGGAATTCATACTACCCATAGTCCTCTGCGTCTCCGCACACAGAGACGGTTTGGTACAAACGAACTCTGGCGGAAGTTTGGCAGGGAATTATGGGATTTTTCTTCCAAATGGAAATATAAATGACATCTTTAAAGCACCCGAATGAAAGAAATGCTGGTCATTTTGAGTGAAAATAAAGAATAATTTACTTTTGTTTCTTCCTAGCTTATCTTGCTTCAGACAAGCTGATGACCGTAGGTATAAGAACGATATATCACTTTTCAAAAGAATAGGTTTGTCATTTTGAAGATTTTCACAGATTTGATAATTTTTGCTAAGTATTTGGAAGGATGTTTTGACCTGTGTGCTTAATATTTGTCACAAATATGCGGCATCACTAATTGTTCTGAACAGACATCACCTGTTTTAATGCCTGCTCTCCCCGTATTGATTCAACAAAAGACAGTTAAAACCTTATCAGTAGCAAGAATAGACTGTAAACATGAAATATCACAAATTGTAAATATCTTCTCGTCATATTTCTTTTTGAAAATAAAATAAAAATTTGGAATGAACTTTCTTAACACCCTTTAGTTAGAATTTGATGCACTGTTGTGCTGGAGTTTCAGATCAAGTTTCTGTGTTATGGTCTTCAGAAAATTTATTTCTAACTTAAGAATGACTAAAAAGTGAAAACCCTATAAATTTTATTTTTATGTTGCATTGGATTGCCAGTGGTGGATTGTAAATTTAACTTGAACTTGGCACTTCGGTCCTTTAAGCAGTGACGAATCATTTTTTGTGCCAGTTCCTACTGCAACATGGGACCTGTGTCTGAAGGACCAGCCTCCTGGTCTCTGATGGAATTTTAAACCAGTGATGCAGGGATCAATTCCATACTTTGCAACGCTAAAACGTTCAGACCACTGCCCTGTATAGGCAACTTGCAAAGAGTGAAACATTTATACAGCAGTCACAAAAAAACATCTGTGCACTTCCTTGGGTGAATATTGGTATATATTTGTGGGAAAAATTATACCACATACAACACATCATATGATCAGCTTTTCCCTCATCTGTGCACTTCCTTGGGCTGAATATTGTTATATATTTGTGGGAAAAAAACTATATTAAGTAGAAATATGTTCACAACAATTTATTGTGAAGTAAAAACATACACATTCATATAAATATATTGCTTGCAAATTTTACTTCACATTTAAAGACAAAAATCAAGATTTTGTTTTCATTAATACTATCTGATCATTAAAACTGTCCATCCCCAAACAACATATCAAGTGCTGCCTGAAGGTCCCCTCCTGTGGCCTGTAAAGCTCGCCTAGCTAAAGCCTCATCTGTGATTCCCATGTCTCTCAGCTGCTGTAGCTGAGTCTGTAGAATGGGGCCCTAAATAAAACAGAATATATTAACTTAAAGAAATTGTTTTGTTATAAAAGGTGCTGTCACAAATGTGATTTATTATTTGTCTGAATGTAATGCTTTTAGTTTACCTCATTGGTTGACTCCTGGGCTTGCCTGATGGCTTGTTGGAAGAAATCTGCTGTTATTGCACCAGGTAAGATGTTAGGCAATGGCTACAATAAACAAATAAACTGAGTTTTCATTATCTAATTTAAAAAAAAAAAAAAAAAAACTTTTTATGCAGTCAAAAATTTTCCATGATTTTACCCCAGTATACTTGAGGTACAGTTAAGGAATATAGTATATCATCTATGAAATCCACACAATTTTCTACCAATGAATATTATGATTGCCTTGATCCCATGGAAAAAAAGTATATTTACAGTACAAAATATTGGTTATACATGTATTAAGAAATTTATTCTCATCACATTTGTTGGATTTCAGACCATTTTTACACTGTAAGATGTTTGATAAAATCACATATTTCACTCTTCAATCTTATTTTTCATTGATATACATTTAGAGAGTATTTTAACATAAACAAGTTCTATCAATTCTTTCTTTATCTCATTGCTCGGCTCTGATTGACCTACTTGACTGGTGGCTCCCCTGGTGAGACCCCTGTGGCTGAGGCTAAGGCCGCTGCTAACTGTGAGGCTGTGATTCCACCAGACTAAAAAAATTAGTATTAATTAAAGAATGGCTGTTGAATTTATAAATATTCAATGATATTTTGATGGAAAGCAGATACATGTACATAGTACATACACTGGGACCAGGTCTGTTAGCTATTGAGTCATCTTCATCATCAGACATTTGATCCAGGTAGAATGACCCTGCAAAAATTTCATCAAAAGTATACACTTGATTAGTTTCATAAATCAATAAAGTATGATATACTTTAGACAGAACTAATAACAAGCTGATGCTTAAACAATTTTTAAAGTTCATATTGATTTGTTACTTTTTTTTCAGTCAATGCCTTATCTGATGTGTTTTTATGCCCAGTTAATCAAAGAATCGTGTGCAAGGAATTTCATAAACCACATGTATATTTCTTGTGACAAGACCTTCCTTTGGGTACCAACATTTTTTATTCATGATTGTGACTTTGAGATTCAGCTAAATTTGAAGAAACTTAAACCTTGCTTTTATACAAAGTTGCTGCTAGGAGTTACCTATTTCACTACTGCAATACTTGGGACAAGACCTTTCCTTTGATTCCATTATATTTTTTTTTACCTCAGGACATTGATCTTTAAGTATGAACTACATTTTGAAAACAGGGCACGGTGGGCATCAGTGTTTCATAAACACATCTACCTACCTAACAGCTACCTACCCCAGGGGATGGCAAATCCCACTGCCTGATGCCCAGGGCTTATCAACCACTTGTTCGCAGACAAATAAATAAATAAAATCAACATTTAAGCCATAGATTTAAAACTGGGCATAGGGGCTTGCATGATCTACTCAATATTTGTCTTCCTTTTTTTTTTTGAAATATTTATAAATGCATTATTAGTTTATGGTAGGGCAAGCAAAAATTCAGGTAGGGCAAGGGAATTTTGACCTTGTACTTGCCCTTGGACAAGTGCCTTAAAAATCTATTTGTCAGCCCCTGTACCTGTAGTAATTCTATCTGAATCTCGACCAGAGCCCTCTTCATTCACCATCTGACAAACCGTCATGGCTGCTTGTCCAAAAGCTGGGTGTTTGTTTACCACTCTGCAAAATAAATAAAAAAATACGGTTAATAAAATTAAACTAGCATTCTGCAGTAAAAACCTTAACAAGGAATATTTGAGAATCATTTCAGCCCCATCATACCTTAAATGAAATATTTACTTATACAT
Organism: Saccostrea cuccullata; assembly: GCF_032062105.1. Taxonomy (NCBI): domain Eukaryota; kingdom Metazoa; phylum Mollusca; class Bivalvia; order Ostreida; family Ostreidae; genus Saccostrea; species Saccostrea cuccullata. The sequence continues at coordinate 125,981 of NW_026936234.1, read as the reverse complement.
TGTATACTTATCAATTATATATTCATGTATGTATATTTTTATGTACAGGTGTACATTTTTTTTTTTTATTGAATAATCCAAGCAAATCTGATTTGAGACCAGTGTCAGTTATATAAAGTACCTACTCTTTTATGTTTTCAGGATGAGCCAAAATAGCTAAAAGTTCTTGATCCTGTAACATGGCTGAAAAGTAGAATAAAAAGTAGGTAAAAAAAAACAAAAGTGTCATGAGTAGCTAACTATGACTAAATACATAATTAATCATTGTAAAACACACACACACACACAAAACAAAAATAAATTTTTTTTTTAGAAATTTCTGATGAGACTGTAGCATTACAGGTTTGTAATTCCATTTACTAGTGGGTTTACATTTACACAATTATGTTTTACATTGTCTTTTAACTCTTTTCCCTCTAATGCATTTATAACATATACCTTTACCCCCTGTAATTATCCATCAGCGTTTAAGCATAAAATTATCATGCAAGCAAATCAATTGATCATTGTCATGAAATAAAAAAAATGACATTTATTCCTTATATTTACATGCTCTTGATTCCTCCAATCCATGTGCTCTAAGCCCCCCTTTTGTCTCTATTTGTCCCGCCCCGCACGTGATTTTTTTTTTTACCATGCCTATCGATTATCCAGAAGATATATTTAGAAATAAAGTACATTTACTGTTTGAAATTTTATCTCGGACAAAGAAATTGGAAATGTATATACATGTATTCCGTTTTAACAAGTATGTGTATAATTTGATATCATGAAAATAATCAACATAAATAAATTTCCACATTTACTCTATGTGAAAGTATGCTTTAGATGTGTAACAAATCAATTTGGTGCTTTTAACTTACACAGAGCAACAGGATCATTCTCCAGTCCCGGAGTGGCAGATATCAAACGCTCCAATGCCTCTGGACTATTTAAGATCCTTTCTATCTGAAATTGACAACTACGGTATTTGAATTTCTTACTCAGTTGCTGATTAGCTTGTTGTTGCCCTATTGTCAAAAATCTCATTCTTCCAAGGAATTATAAATACCGTAACTAGTTAACTGCCAAAATTTTCATATATGAGCAGCGTTGTCCCTAAGAACTGAAGAAGAAGGGGACTTCAGTAGAGGGGAGTCTGGGGTTCCTCCAATAACATGGAGTAAAGGGGAAATACCAGAATAACCGTGGGATTACATCATTATAGGTGGGGAAAATCCGAAATTCCCTGGCCCCTGGGTTTTAGGGACAACTTGTATGAGGCCATCGATGAAAAATTGTTTCTTTGTCCTCTATCGACAGACTGACTAAAATGGCTCGACACAAAACATTTTTTTTTAACATTCCAAGAATCGATATAATATTGTATCATTTTATTCCTGAATTTTCTCATCCTGTCAACATATATGCTGAAATTTTCTGAAAAAAACACAACAGATTTTCCACCTATTTACTGACCTAATTTTTCACCTTGAGTCAGGTGAGGGCAAACAAACATCATTTTAAAGATGGTCTGGAATGCAGAATTTCTATAATATACATTATTTTTACATAAAGAAATGAATAATAAATTTCACTCACAGTGTTTTTACATGAAGGATTTAACAATGCTGATTGTAAAGTCACTACCAACTGTCTCATAGCCATGTCAGACATCTTTTCTGAAAAAAATAATAAAGAAAAAATTTAGAAAATTTGGCCATAACCATATCTTACTTGTCCTTTCAAAGAAATTACTATTTGTAATAACCATGGCAACAATAATAAACAAAAAAAAAGAAACAACAAATATGATTATGTATCTGAGTATAGTCTACTAGAAAGTTTAATTGAATCTGACAAAACATGTAGGAAAAGAAAGGAATTTGACATAAATTTCTATATTACATGTATTTAGTAATCTTAGCAACATTGTTAATTGAAATTAAAAACCATTTCAATGTATTTTGTAATTTAGTGTAGTCTACTTTTGCAAAGAGTTTGGTTAAAATAACACTAGAACCATGAAAACTTTTGATTTTTTAAAGACATTTAATAAATTTCACCAAAAATGTCTAATCCTAGTAACTATGGCAACAGCATTTATTTAAATCAAAAATTGAAAAACAAAATTGTGTAACTCTGAGTAATACACTTATATTTATTTATCTAGGCCTTATCATATCAATATCAATCATTTATATCAAATATTGATAACAAATGTGCATAAAATTAAGTCAATGATTTGGTTTATACTAATTCATCATCTCCAAGGAGAATACACTGTATGTAAGTTAATACTTTACAAATACTGTACTCTGTTGTCAGACCAGCTCCAGAGAATCTGAAGCTATTTGTACCTGGTGATTTTGTTGGCTCCTTTTTGTACTTTTTGACCAGATACAAGGTAACTCCATCTCTCAATCCATATGTATCCAAAGGCTTTTGTTCATCTAAACACTGTCCACAGTAGATTACCTCTGTTGAAGCAGAAAATTTAAGACATAAAATGATGATGACAAAAGACAGCAATATCAAACATAAACATTTTTATTATCACATTTTTCATTTAATATAATTTTTGTAAAATTTTCAACATAAATATTTAAAAATTTTGCTCCATAAATGAATTGACTTTATCTCCATTTTAAATTTTTGTTGATGTTAATTCTTGATATTTACTGTACATGATAGGAAACACTTTAAGATTTGACTTTTTTGAAAAGAATTAAAGAATTAACATATTCGCCTATATCATGTATATGGTATGTATGTAAAATATCATTTACATTTACACAGTTAACAACTGTTTCAAAAACATGGAATATGGAATTATTTTAATAAAAAAAAATAATGTCTTGATGTCTTTATATAAAAAATATTTAAGCTTTACTTACATTTTCTAATAAATATATCTATTCAGCTTTATACTATAATAGTACTGTAGAAGCACAAATTTTCGTGGGGATAAAATTTCGTTGATTTGTCATCAAAAATAGTTTCATGGGCATTCAATTTCATTGTTTTGAGAGTAAGCCTTTTCAATATATAGTCATATAAAATTTCGTGTGGGATTTAATTTTGTTGATAATTGTTATATAACAACGAAATAAATGAAATTTAATTCCCCATGAATATTTGTGCTTTTACAGTATGTACAAATGTAATGAATCATAATATAAATTCTTGATCCTTAAGAACAAGTTTTGGAGAAACCAAACTATATATCAACCATGAAAGAATGGGTGGACTTAACTGGCCAGAGAAAATGCCGTAAATTAAGTTGCATAAAATGTTTATTTTTTTCCATCATATAAAATTAAACCCCCGATATCTTAACCGTGTATTCATCTTTACCGTGTATTCATGGTACAAATGGGAATTTAAAACACTCTTTTCTGGGTAAACTAAATGAATATCGAAGGCATGGTGCCTGAAGATTTCTTTAATATCAATAGATAATCAGGGTCACACATTTTTCATCGACTGAATACATAGTCAGCGCATGTTTGTCGGCTGTTCTTAAGAAAACTGTAGTTGTATATTGAACAAAATAATGTCATATTTAACGGAGAAGTGCCGACAAACGTGCGCTCATATTGAATTTAACAAAAAAAGTGTTCAAGACAAACTTCTCCCTTCCATTGTTATGACTGCGATTGACCTATTAAATATTATAATTCATCACGTGATGTCCACCTGCTAGTGTACTCGTGAAAGCAGTTACATATTGTATTCTTCTACCTGACCTTGTTCTAAATCATATCTTTGAGCATCTTTGGTTGCACTTTTCAGAATTTAGCAAATTAAATTTTGTTTTAATTTTGCGTGTCATCACACTTTTTCAATAATATCATATTGACATCGCTGTAATATGTTAAACACGTATTTGAATTTTTGGAAAGAGAGAGAGAGGGATAGAGAGAGAGATGTCAACAATGACACCGATCGATAGCCCCGCCTCCTATAAATATTGATTATGTGACCTAAAAACCACTCCGGGTACAAGTCAAATTCCGGAAGACAACACTTATGTATCACTGCTTCAACTTTGATACATGGCAACAGGGCATTGATTTTGTACAAATGTTCCACCCAATATAACCAAGTATACGTAGCTCTTTCCATTGCTTGTCATATATTTTGGATTCACTTCATTTACAGCTTGGAAGAGGAGTCACAAAGATCCAAAATAGGGCGTTAAGTTCACCCATTCTTTGTTTTACTTAGTGTGGACAAACATTACAATCAACAAAAAGTATTTAGGGCACACATTTCCCTAAAATATGAGAAGCAGATTTTATTTATCTCTCCTCGGTCTGCAGGATCGATGTACTTTTCTGTTACATCTTTAGAGTAAGGCCAGATAAAATTAATCTTTAGATTCTCATCCTAATTTGCTAAAAAATCGGGGCGGGTGGGCGGATTTTATTTCTTATTTTTTATAATTGTTGAATTGTAACATGTGTAAGTATCAACAAAACATGGACTCTTGTAAACATTTTTGTTATTATGTTAATGCTAATATGAATAGATTTTATTCTTTTCATATTCTTTTAATATCGAAAGAAGCTTCTTGCTTTAAAAAATTAAATATTTATTGTTAAGAAATTATCAAGTACACAAATACGGCACACGCCAAACAAAATGAGGTGGGGATACCAATAAATTGTGTATGCATGTCAGACTTCCCCAAATACCTTTTAGTTTTACCAACAAATCCCTCTGTTTTCTGTGAAATATCATAGATTTCCACCTTCCTAAAAAATTTGATCGTTCTTGAGACTTGAGATGTTCGACATTAAAATATGTCATATTTGCAAAATCTATAAAATATACTTTAATAAAATATTCTACTGGAAAACCTAGGCCTGAACAGTTTTAAGATTTAACATTTTCTTAGCATTCTTTAAAGTCTGCCTACGATGTTTTATTATTTTTTTCAAAGAAAAATCACACACAGCTGGAGATCATTTAAAACTTGACCAGGTGTCATTTTCCTTGTCTATTTTTACTTAGTTAAAATCTCTCTAATTTGCTCATGCCATTGATACTATCTAGATTTGTTTATGCTATTTTTTTCTTCTCTGCCTTCTCTACACTGACAAATTATCTTTTCCTTACATATTTTAAACTGCTTTTATTGCCGATTTTTCGCCATTCTTCACATGGCTCTTTTGCTATAAATAGCGACACGTGACTTTTGATACAGACGGGAGATAACTCTTAAACTTTGACCCAAATTCAATACATGGAAAATACTTTCAGCACCCAAAAATCGAAATAAAAAACACCGGGGCGGTACATTTTGCGCGGGGCGGGCGGGGATGAGAATCTAAAGATTAATTTTATCTGGCCTAAACTAGTTTTTGGTCTTAGTCATAAATTCTTTTGTAAAACAGGCTCAAGGTGATAAGTTAGAATACTCTAACTTTGTCCCAGGACAAGCCCCCCACAATTAATTATCAATCATTTTAACAACAGCAAGTTCTATCTAGCAGGTCCAGATCACTAAACTTAATTTACACAACACCTTATTTCCACAAGATAGAAATTTACTCTATCTTACACAAAATTTTCTGTCAAAAATGACTGCTCTATATAAACTTTGGCAATTAATACTAATAAAGTAGTATACATAAGAATGATATTTTCGTGAGCACATTGTCTGACATAATTATTTGAGAAATAAGGTATCATTTCTAAACATCTATCGGGATATAAATACAGTGTTTTAAGTAGTTCCGGATTGCAACTAGGAAAACGCTCGCTGTATTGTTTGCGTAGGACTTAAAGTTGATTTCTAAACTGAATCAAATAGTCCTTTTCCTACCTTTTCAACCCCTAATGGCATTTTGTGAAAAATGTTACACTATATTATAAAACTCTCGTACATTAGATATAAGGGAATTCAAGCAGTTTCGAAAATTTCAAGTAGTTCCGGTTATAGCCATTTATGGAGATTATTAAATTGAAATCGTATCAAAATTCATTGTAAATGATCAATTTGTAGAGAATTCCCTACAATGAGACCTTAACATGTAATTTATATATGCATTATATGAATAAAAATATAAAGGAGAAAACATGATGTTTAAGCAAATTTATTGAAAATAAAAACATGAATTAATCTCAACATGAAGTGATCTTATGTTTCTATACACTTTCTCACCCCTTTTAAAATCAATTTAATTATTTACAAATATTTCAATGAAGAATTAAATTATATTTTTGTCCTTTTTAATTTTTTTTTTAATCTTGTATGGTGTACAAGTCCTTTGAGAAAACACCGTCCGTAGTAAATCCAGAACTACTTAAATTGGGATGTTGTGAAGATTGCTCATTATTTTGGAGATGCTTCGTAGTATTAGAAAACCCAAAATTCTTGAGAAAGCAGAAACACCAGTGTCTTATCCACACTTCACGAATTAAATGGGTACCCTTAAAAAGTTTCAAAAAACACCTACAACTTTAGAAACAGCATGTAATTTTTCTACTCAACGTAAATAAAGCGCTTCTGGTAGTAAACATTGAGCTGTTAACATGGAATGAGAGACGGACATTATGATCTTGCTTTACCGTCTAGATTTTAGACAATAAATTCAACTTCGTTTATACAAAAATTCACAAAAAACAGAAACCATTTTGTGTGTTTAATTTTCATTTTTAAACGAAAATTATCCGGAACTGCTTAAAATCCGAAACTACTTAAAGCACTGTATGGGTAGTTCAAGAGGAGATCAAATTGAAAAACAATAAATTTGTCACTGTCATAAATTGCACACTGACGTTGAAAACTCCAATAAGTTATTTTATAAATGAATAACCTTAGAATTTGACTTTTTAGCTAGTAAATGGTGTAGGTATAATTTTTGTGCAGCTGAGCACAATATCAGTCTTACCAAACTCGGTATCAGACGTTTTTATCTTCTTTGAAATTCCCTCTTTAAGCTGTTTAACTGAACCTTTAAAGTTTACAGAGTTGATCTTTAATCTCTCTGATTTCCCTGTTTCTAAACGATTACAAACTGTCACACTTGTCATTTCTGATTTTTTTTTTTTCAAAAACCGTAGACAAAATGTACACAAATTATTTCGGTTCATTTCCATATCGAAATTTTTATACTTGAGTTATCTAAATTCTACTTTCAATTTCTTCCGCATGCGCGTTGCATTGCTGGAATTGCCGCGAAAGACAAGAGAGTAGGAGGCTGCTGGACTTGTTCACTGGTATGCAGGTCTAAAGTAATTAAGTAATCACTGTAATTAATTTCTCAATCAACAATGCTGAACAAAATAAATGGTGATGGGTCTTACAAGTAAAGAAGTAGAAGCACAATAAGATCTTCCATGTATTGTAGATGCATGGACCTATAGGGGATACATAGTCATAGATTATGGCAAGAAATTAATGCTACCTTTACCTATCATATGTTCAGTTGTAACCCAGTTGCAAGACATATATTCATGCATGTTATATACTAGTTACTAGTTAGTTAGAATTATATCTACTTGTGTCTCGCATACATGCCAACTTTTGAAAATTTTCTTGGGAGAGATTGAGCGTAACGACATTTTTCAAAGTTCCTAATTCACGGCGTTTTGCCGTGAAAAATTTAAATAACTATTTGTAGGTTGTATGTTTTAAAATATCAATCTACTACCTTGTATCAGATATTATCACTATATCAAAAAGTCTTCTCTTTTCTATCAACTTCAACAAAAGCACAAATACAATATCATTTGAAATTTAAAAAATGACTATTTTATCAAAATGATGTAATATGTTAATATTAAGATAAACATACCCCCTGCCTTAAAGAATGTGATAAACCAGGGACCTATATACTAACGGGATAGGCAACTACTGCAAGTCTCGCGATATCTCATAAGTCGCAGGATTTCGCAAGTCAACTTTAATTAATTATATCTCTAAAGCAATTGCATATTTGAGATCAAATCCTTTTATTATCTGTCAAAAAATCATTCAAGATTTGTTTTTAGCACGTATTATACTCCTTATCTTAGTAGTAATTTTGTTTTATGCAAAATCAGCACATGCCCGATCGGCCATATTTCGAAGAAATCGCCGATTTCGGTGTTTGTTTTCTTTATATTTTAATTACATTATTATTATGCTTTAAAATTTATTAATAAATCAATTCCAATACATAAAAGGAATAAATGATATTAATCAGAAAACACCCTATTTACTCGGAATAAACATAGTTTGAAAAACTTGTAGTGTTGTGCATGATGTTTTGGGTAAATAAACATGGCAATGAAGGAGTTGCCTATCCCGTTAGTATATAGGTCCCTGGATAAACAAATAGATTATTACATGAATAATAGGGCTGAAACGATACGGCCCCTCCACGATACGATACGTATTGCAATACTTGTGTTACAATTCAATTTTTTCAATACGATACAATTCAAGAAAGAAAGTATTCATAAGTTTAAAGAAAACGTGTTACGATTTAAAAAAAAAGTAAAAGGTAGTGATACAATAGAGAAATACTACCACGGGTATGCAATTTAAATATTCAAATCAAGTACTAGCCCACGGGCTAGTGGCAGCATTAAACTTACTAGCCCCAAGAAAGAAGTTATTTGCCTAAATATAGGGACAAATATTAAAATAAAACTAATGTTAAATAATGTATTGTAATGTAACTAATGTAAATATTAATCATTGAAAAAGTCAGGGTACAAACTACTAAGGTCATTCTTTTTAAAAAGTATAATTCTCACTATTAAAATTAAATCATAAAATTAATGATTATACAAGAAAATAAAAATGAATTTAAAAAAAATATCTGATGTTCCTTTTCTGATTATTTTGCACTAGCTCATTCATGAAATTAAATTCATTCTGTTTTCATATTAAATCATTAAATACACTAGAAATATATTAAATGTGAATCACAATACACTGCTCCTTCAGTTGATTGGTTGATCGTAAATAATTTAATGAGATATATGCAGGTATTTACAAATGACCGGAGGAAGGGAGGAAATTCGGATTATGAAAAAAAAGATCATTTTTGGAAGTAAATAAGTCAGGTAGTACTGCAAAAAATGGAGAAAATTATGGAGATTTGTTGACAGTAAGAGCATGCTGCTTAGAAAATATTCACTGGTTGGGAATTGATAGCAAAAAATGAGTGATACCAGTTGTGCTTTTCATGTATTACATGCGAAGTTATAATTTTTCTATTCAGAATTTCCAAATTTGTTAATCGCACATCACTTCTTGTGGTCCTGTTGATTAAGAGCACTTTATTCGTGTCAATAATAGCAGTGGCAGCCTGCTCTGAAACTTTACTCAAATTACTGTCCCAATTTTCCCTCGTGTGTGTCAAACTATTAAAGAAGGTCAAACCCGATCTATTTCAAGGATTTAATCAAACCCGATTATAAAAAACGTATCGAACCGAAAATCGAGATGGTGGATCGAAAATTGAACCGAGCAATTATATCGAACAATATCGATATTTCGGTGAATCGTTTCAGCCCTAATGAATAAGGATGTTAAACTTTACAAATAAGCTGAAGCAAGTTAAGTTTATGCAGTTACCTTGTGGTTACTGTTCATTGTCTGTTGGTAAATTACAAAGTTCAGAAGGCTACTGTCACAAACACGTAATTATTTTGTTTTATATCAAAGGGAAATCTTTTTTAACTTTTTCCTTCAAAGTCTGCAAAAGGCATGGTCTTTTCCTTTCTTTTTCTGAATGATCACTCCTAATAGTTTGAACTTGCATGCACATCTTTTAATGTTCAGGGGTCAAAAAAATTTTTTATAACTCACTTGCCCAAGTGATACGTACAGTAAATTTCACTTGCCCGCCTAAAAAAATCACTTGCCCGCCTAAAAAAATCACTTGCCCAACAAAAACATGAAATAAGATTTTATTGACATTATGTTCAAATTTACAGGCTAACATTTTTCCCATGGTTCGAATACGTGAATCCTCCCTCCCCCAATATTAAAATATTTATGCTATTTATAATGTTTATGTCTCTGATATACTATAATTATATATTAATATGCTATATTGCATTGTATTTTTGCTCTGCATTTCATTTCCGGAAATATGCATAGCATTTCCTACATTTTTTTATTTCATTTCCAACATTTTTTGTTTTCATTTCCAACAAAATTTTGTTTTCATTTCCGGAATTTATGTGTGCGGCAATTCAATGTTATTTAAGTAAGTAAAAATGGAATTTTAAAAGTATTTATTACAAAATATTGATAATAAAAACAAAACATTTACACATACGAGGGTTGTTCGAAAATTATTGAGACATTGTGTATATTTTGCTTTTTAATGCATGAACGTCTTTCGGTGAAAATTTGCATATACGTTTGAAATACACTAAGAATTAATAAAGGCAAAAAATATTTTACAAATATTAAATGTTTTCTGTACAATGGTATATAAATGCGTCAATAGTAGGGGTACCCGGAGCAGTCACAAAATCAGATATTGAAAATATGTAACACCAACATTCTAACTCTTCCTGGACCCATAATAAGAGTGAAAATAATTCAGTTTATGAGTATAATTTTTCAGCGTTATTTCAAATTCATGTTGTGCAACTTTGTTAGAATTTTGATCAGAAATACGGAGATCATTAAAAAAATCAAGCGCGATAGAGAAATCTGCTAACAACGAAAAAATGGATTTTGACATCAATTCAATTTTCAATCAAAACTCGTGAAAAGAACAACTTTTAACAACATTGGTGTCTACTTTCTTTTATTTTTATGCTCCGCCATGAATATGGCCGGGGCATATAGTGTTTGTCATGTCCGTCTTCCGTCCTTCTGTCCTTCCGTCACACTTTGCGTTTAGCTCTGTTCAAAGCTAAGTTTCAAAGAAACTATCCAAGATATTTTCATCAAACTTCATATGCTGATAGATATTGATGAGAGCTATGCAACTGCATCAACATTTTTTGACCTTGACCTTTCCTTTGACCTTGACCTCACTTTTCTTAAATTAGTGTTTAGCTCAGTTTTAAACATACCATTCAAGATGGTGTTATCAAACTTCACATGTGGATACAAACTTGCACGGATAATGCATCTAGGGATGAACACTACCAGACTTGCTTCGGATGCTGGATCTGACCTACATTTTCCAGATGAGTGACCAGATTAAAGTTTTTGGAGCAGGTCCATTCCTAAGGAACTTTCGTTAAGCCCAACTTGGACCAAACTTGCATGGATGATGCATCTAAGGATGGACACTACCAGACTTGCTTCGAATGCTGGATCTGACCTACATTTTCATTCCCAAGTAACTATAAGCCCTACCTGAACCAAACTTGCATGGATGATGCAGCTAGGGATCGACACTACCAGACTTGCTTCGGATGCTGGATCTGACCTATATTTTCATTCCCAAGTAACTATAAGTCCTACCTGATCCAAACTTGCATGGATGATGCATCTAGGGATGGACACTACCAGACTTGCTTCGGATGCTGGATCTTACCTAATTCAGAATTTCCAAGTAACTATAAGCCCTACCTGAACCAAACTTGCATGGATGATGCATCTAGGGATGGACACTACCAGACTTGCTTCGGATGCTGGATCTGACCTACATTTTCATTCCCAAGTAACTATAAGCCCTACCTGAATCAAACTTGCATGGATGATGCATCTAGGGATGGACACTACCAGACTTGCTTCGGATGCTGGATCTGACCTATATTTTTATTCCCTAGTAACTATAAGCCCTACCTGAAACAAACTGATCAAATTTTATACACATACAAATTTTCATGTTGCTTTACTAATATATCCTCGGCGGGGCATTCATATCCTATGGACATATTTCTAGTTTAATACTTTCCCGAGCAGGTGAGCATGACCCATGATCACACTTTCCCATACAGATTTTTACTCACCCCGGGCAACGGGAAAGCGTAATTCTAGAATCTAGACCCCTGATGTTGGATTTTGGCAGTGTCTTTTCCATGAAGTACCGGTAGATCATAATTTAATGAGGAATGCCATATTTCCAAAACTTGAAAACCTTTTATAAATGGTTTATATGTATATTGTCAAAGTTTGCTATAAAGTGCACAAAAAATATTGCGCCGTAAATTGCACCTTTTTTGCATTATGGGATCTGTAGCGTTATGGTCAAAGACAAATATATAAAATCATAACGCTACAGATCTGCAGCTACTGTAAAGTGTGAACTCTCACAAGTTTTTCAGTTTGTATCCTGTCATGTGCATTTCTAAAATTTCCACATCTGGCACAATTGTCTTGGTTAATATACAGTAAAACTCAGTTACAGCAAAGTCCTGGGGACCTGTGAATTTAATTCGCTATGTCCGTAATTCGTTATATCCGTATAACGAATTTGTATAACCATATATAGCGAATTTGCAATGTGCATGTTTTCCTTCAAGTGTTTCTACAAAATATATTAGGGAAGCAAATATATCAAAACATACCTTTGATAACTAAGGTTTCATTATGAATTGAATTTTATATACAAATACTTAAAGAAAATAAAGTCAGTTTAATTTATCAAATTTTGAGGTCTTTGAAAGTTCGTTATAAAAGATGTAAATTTCATTATATTTAACATCAACGAGACTCAAAATCAGTTCGCTATATCCGTAAATTCGCTATATCAGAGTTCGTTATAACCGTAAAATTTTACAAAGATTTGTTAAGAATTTTGCTGGGGACCCAGGAAAACTTCGCTATATCCGTGAATTCGCTATATCCGTGTTCGTACTAAACGAGTTTTACTGTACACTGGTTATGGGAATTGGGAGCAATTACCGGTAGAACCACTGTAATGACTGGTAGCACAGTTGACACCTTGTTGATTACCTGTTATCAGCGGCAATAAACAGATATCCTACCAATTAACAATGAAACAGCCATGTTTTCTGCACACTGAAATACTGTATTATTCAAAGCGAATCGGTAAAAATCCGGATTTTTGAAAAATCGGTAGAAATGGGGTAAAAAAAATAAATCGGCAGACAAGTGGTAGACAGGGTTCAAAATCGGTAGACTCCCGAAAAAATGGGGAAAGTTGGCATGTATGGTCTCTGGACAAGCCCTCACCACAGTTCGATTAGCTTCCACGTAGTAGCAATGTAGCAAAAAATTATTGAATTGCTCTGAAACGATTTTGAACAATACAAAAAGATTTGCACTGAAAATAACTTCCAAATTAATTATAACAAACCTTTTTTGAGGTTGTGTATGCCTTTAAACATAAAATAATATGTTGACTATGCAACTGTTGGGGCAATCAAGTTGAATTGCAGATACTTATTCCATTTTAATTGAGATCTGGCTCCTCAAACCGCACATGACATTAAGTGCGTCCTTACTCTGACGTCACATGAAACATGACGTCAGTGTAAGTTACATTACCATACCAAGGCTTGAATGGTGCTGACTTATATGAAGAATGTTTTATTTACTATTTATCTGCAATTTATTTTAAATCAAGGTGCATTTATTTTTTATTGGAATTATTTTGGTCATTCTCGTGAGAACGTCACTTACAGTTAAGTAATGCATTGTGGGTCCAAAGTTACTGAAGAAAAAAATTCAGTTGGATCAATGTTGGAGCTCGCATCACAGGCAGTGCTTTGTGCACGTAGCTGGGCTCCCTATATACCAAATGAAAGAGGAAATATATAACTAATTCAAAAGAATAGGGCGACATTTATTTTACATGATTTTCAGGTTAAAAGGGCTATGTGGGCCGGGTACGAATTCAATTAGGAAAAATACTAACGGGAATTTCTGTCATGTCAACAAATGAAATACATTTCGCGTTTATTCAATACCTTATTACCTATTAATTCATGCTTTAAAGAATAATCAACAAGTATTCATTGTTTTACATATTAATGCCCCTTGTACTCTGGTTTTCATGCTTTCAAGTTGTCAATTACGTAAAGACACTAGTGTGACTACGCTGTCAACAACACATCTCCAGTCATATTATTGAACTCTACTTTTGGTTTGAGAGGAAGTTAAACATTTAGTTAACTCGTACAATTCATATGAAAAGAATAACGTTGACATCGTAATCTGTTCCTTGACAATTAAATTGGGAATTTTTTTCTTAAATGGGAAAAAATTGATATTTCTTGGCATTGGGAATGGTATTCTTTAGGCCAAGCTTAAAAAATTCTTTGTTTGCAGTTGCCGACCTATAATTTTTAGACTGGGTTAGGTAGGTAGGTAGGTAGGCATTCTTTTTTTTTGTTCTTTTAATTTTTTCAGGTGTTTTGTTAGATAACAAATAATAGAGCTTTTTATAGGCCTACTAAACCTGAATAAGCTCCACTCTTGTTATAAACCACTGATTGATAAAAACAAAAGTCAAAATTGAAAATGAAACAGTTTCAATATCCTGAAAAATTGAAGAAGAAAAATATATTACAAAATGATAAAACAAAAAAATATTGGGTCGGGTGCATTTTCATTGTGTTGGTAAGTAACTGCAAACAGAGAAATTTTTATTTTAGGCCTTATCGGTACCAGTTATATAAGGGGAAAAAATGCAGTTGAATAAATTAAGATTAGAAGTAAGTTGAATGTAAAATCAATTTATTTTGCCTGCAGTGCCAGTAGCCCATATCTAAGAAGTTTATTTGCATCACTAGGAAATGCTGTGGAATTTAGCCTTTTCCAGAAAAATACCAGATTAAAAACAAGAAGCCCATGGGCCACAATGCTTACCTTAGTAACTTTGGCCATATTGTTCTTCACTAGATTCTCCCCCATGTAATAACTATTGTGGCCCAACCCTATGCCCAGGGGTCATGATTTGGAAAATTTAGAATCTAAACTACCCCTGGATACTTCACAATAAGTTTCAGCTTTTAACATAGAAATATATAGGGGAAAAAAACTTTTAAAAACTTCTTCTGAAGATCATTCAACAAAGTCATGATTAGTCATATTTGTAAGGAAGTATCCTCAGGTAATGTAGATTCAAGTTTGTTCAAATCATGACCACCTGGGATAGGGTGGGGCCACAAGGGATGATCAAAGTTTTACATGCTACTATGAATACATAGGAAAAATCCTTAAAGACCCAATTTTTTTACCGTACGGTTACCTGAGGAGGGGGAGTGGTCTTAATAACAGTGGTGTTATTTACCTGGAGACCCCCAATACCCAAGATGTCAAAAATTTATATATACACGTAGCATTACACAGGAAGTCTGTGTCTGGTGACCAGGGTCAATATTCCGTGTTTCGTGTCTAAATTTGAGTGAAACTACTTGAAATAATTGAAATATTTCAATAAAAATTTTTTTATAAATACTTTCAGCGACATATAATGAAGAAAAAAATTATATACAGAAATATCGTTTTTACATTTAAAAAAAAAATGAAAAATTAAAGAAAAGAACACAGAGTAAAACTACAAAGTAAACATATCTTTTTTTTTAATTAACTTGTGTAAATATCAAAATTTAAAAAAAAAAAAAATCATAAAATATTCCATTCATAGGTAGGCCTATCCGTCGTGTGAACATATACAATATACCGTACCACGATAGGAATATTGCCTACGTTCTGATCAACAATAGTGTCGAAAATATTCACCATTTCCGGGTGTTCGTGTGTTTAAATTTTTTTTTTATTGTTTGCAAGATTTCTTTTATACTTTTAAGAATTGATCTTTGGCTGTATATATTCACTTTTTAATTTCGAATATTGGGTATTGACAGATGTTAGGAAATTCGAACTAAAAGTTACAATCTCGAAACTCCTAGCTGTTTCTGACATTTCAGAACTTTACAACGGAAAATGGTATAGATTAGATTGTATTCATATATACGTAGATAAAACATGGGAAAAATGAATTTTTATCCGTGCCGTTTGTGTAAATATCTTTTCTTATTTATCATATTTCAATTTTAATCGGCAATTAGCGTTTCTGTGCACGGACTGGTCTAAATTCTACAGAGCAGATATCTTGGACGACATATCGCCTAAAATACAATGTAGCCGTTGAGATTAAAAGCAAATATTTTATGAAGTTATGTTTTAATTATCTACTCTCAATTGTTTTTAAAATAAAATTTTACCAAGATTCTTTTTTTAAACCCCGTGTATACAAGGCGGCTACATGAAAGTGTTTGACGCGTGACCCGGCAATCGTTTTCAAAACACACAAACTCAGACCATCAGGTAGCACGGGTAGCTGGCCTGTCAATCAAATCAGAAGCTATTGTTTTTTTAATGATTGACAGGCGGTAAATTATTGATCTTGAATCAGGTAGATTTTGGGGGCGTTAACATAAAATTGGGTGTTTAAAAAATCTTCTCAAGAACAACAAAGCTGTACCTTGGTGACACATCCTTTGGTGAAGGGGAGTTTAAATTGTTAAGATAAAGGGCAAAGCCCCCTTATAAGGGGAGATTATCAAGAAAAGACAAAATTATGAGAGGGTAAAAAAAAAATTACTCTTCATAATGCTTCAGGCTTCATAATGATATATATTGGAATAGGGTGTTTTACATCTTTGAAAATTGTTTGTTTAACTCTTGGACATATGGCTTACAAACTGCAATATTATACATGTATTGTGAATTACTGAAATCTGTATACCAGAGTTTTAACAGGACCAAGTTGAGGTTACGTTGATTATATCTTAAGATTACATTAAACCTCCATTACATGTACTTTGCAACACTTCAATGAGTACTCAGTCATTTATCAACTTGGTAATATTCATGGCCCCTGGGTTCAGGACCCAGTATTGAGCTCTGTTATTTAAGAAGATAAAGTTATTCTTTGAATTCAAAGTCGTTTTTCAAAAAAAGGAAAATGCTTTGCACTTTAGCCCTGTTCAAAAATTGTAAGCTAGATAGATTACTTTCCCTTGGATTTATGACTCAAAACCCAGGATAGTGTTAATTAAGAATGATTTATAAGAATGATTTATAAATTAATAATAGATACAGCAGGGCCTTGATTTCCTTATAGGCCTGTCAAATAAATTATCAATAAACAGAAGTCTACTTGACCTGCAGTATCTTCTTATGTATATTTAGATAGAAAGTCAATGAGGTGTAAACTTAAATTTTATACATGAAATTGGAAATTTTATTTTCAGCATTTTCTGAGTCAGATTTTATATATATTTAAGGTATTCATTTCGTGTCTTTTGTATCTTGAGCAGCTTCTTTCCTGTATTTTTTTAATGTTGAAAAATGTTGGATCCACCACTTGACTGGATGCAATGGTGTGAATTTAGTGCAGATATTAATTATAAACCATTTATCATTTTAAATCATTTATTATATATATGCATTGTCCACTGTGACAAATACAATATCTTCCCTTTCTCTTGATATTGAATGTGTCACACATTGTAAGAGTAGGCTTTATTGTTTATTTATGTACTAAAGTATCTGACCTTATTTATGATGACCATGCATAGGGGGTCATCTTGACCTGCTATAAATATATTCCAGACTTGGTTATTGGCTGTCTGGGAGTCAATCAATTTCTGTCCAGTCACATAACTGGGTGGTCAGTGGCATTCTGAGAGGATTAGATATTTTTTGTCTTGTCCATTCTAAGGAGGGGGAGGAGGATTAAAATTTTTGGAACAAAGCTTCAGAGATATTTGTGTTTTGTTTGTGAATGAATCATCTGGGGTTTAATCCTCTCACACTGTGTACTTTACAGATGTAACAATTATAGACACCAAGGATTTAAAATCAGCAACAGAAATTTTACTATACTTCTTCCATTGACAGCAACATATTTTAAGGGATTTTTGTGAGATTTGTATTATTTTTAAAGCAAGTTTTTTTCCCGTATTCTATTTTTGGATCAGTCCGACATGGGATGTTTTGATTGGTTTCTCTGACCAGCACTTGACCATGATTACATAACTTAGCTGATTACTAAATATTTTCAGTGGACATGAATATAACAAATAGTTAAACAACCATGGCGGAGCCTTACACACTTAAACGGTAGGAACCTTTCAAAAAAATAGTTTTAAAACCTATTTTGGCATGGCTATTTTATACAAAAAAATCTTTAAAAAGACAGCCTATATAAAGTGTAGATTTGGACAAATGATAAATGACTGTTATTTATATTGCAGCAACATTTTAAAATACATAATTTTGGACTAGTTGAAATATATATTTATTATTTATTGTTTGTGGGAAAAGCTGTAAGCATTAATTCTGTGTCCTTTCATTTCTGTGTCACAACTTATAAGCTTAATACTTAAAAGCTCTTGACAGTGTCATATTAATCAGATTTTCATGTCAAGGTTATTAGAATACCATATAATCTCTATTAACTGCCCCGGGCGCTTAGAAAATTGCAAAAAGGAGGCAGTTATTTTGGTATTCTTTTTATGATACAAATGTATTTAATGTCCTATTTTAACTTCAAAAAATCTTTTGAAAAAAAAGTTAAATACAAAAAACCACTAAGATAATGTCTAACTTTACTTAAAGTGAAGATATTCCACCCAAATTATGCTAAATTATTCATTTTCCACCGAGATATTGGGTAATATACAAGTTTCATTTTCACTTTCTTCAATTTTTTGATACCATTCTTTTTGATTTTAATCATTGTACAGGGGGCCCTTATTTCCTGACAATTGGAAAATACCTAAGGGGGCGCTTATAGGGGCAGGGGCGGTTAATAGGGATTATACAGTATGTCAAGCTCATGGGTTACAATTGGAGCTTTGGACCTGTCAAAGTCATTTGTGAAGTCCATGGTTGTTTATAGTGAGACTGCATGGCTCTCAACCTCAACACAAGTCCTTAGACATGTAGGAAAGCCATTTATGTAGATTTTTTTTACCCTCTTTTGAAGTATAATTCCAAAAAACCCATACCTTCCAGTCATGAACAATATGGGTCAGAGTTTGTCAAACAGAAAAAGAAAATATTGCCAAAAATTTAATGCAGCATAAATAACATAAACCATGTAGGCAGAAAGTGTAAATGACAAACAATTTTTTGAAACAAATGCAGCTGGATTAACTGAATACAATCAAGGACATTTGAAAAATTATATAGATTTCAAAGAAACAGGCTGAAATTTTATTGACTAGTAATCTTACAAAATTTCTACTTGCCAACCAATCATGTGTTATTTTCTCTGATTAATTTTCAATTAAAAATTTAATAGTTTTTCCACCTCAAAGTTGGTATTTTATTTTAGTCTATATGTATGGGTATTCGTATACACTGTTTTATTTAAGAGAGATATTCAATTTGTATTAGGAGACTATAGTTACAACTATACTGAAAGGAAAAAGAAACGCAGGGTAAACTTTTGAGGTTAATTAAATTTGTTTTCTTTAAAATACTTGTAAGTTTTCCTATATAACTTTTAAAACCACCTTTCAAAAAGATATAACCAAATTCACATATGATTTTGTCTAATTATTCATGAGTTATTGAAGCTCAAATGACGATACCCTCCAAAAGTGACGAAAACATTCATTATCTTCAATGTCTATCTCGTGCATCTGTCATAGTCTTATTTCTCCTTTGCATGGTATTTCATCAGAGTGTTTATCTTTCAAACCCTGACTATATTTAGCATGGGTAACCACACAAAAAAATAAGTCAAACGGCGCGCGCATGCGCCAGTGAGAGGAATACAACAGTAAGTTGACTGGCTCAAAAAACCAAATTGCGGAATTGTTTTCTTTCAAATTTCGTATGAATGTAATGATTATAATCGTCTTCTCTATAAATGGCTGTTTTTGTGGTAGTAAGGTGGCGATTTAAGAGATGGCAGGACGAATAATCCGCTCGTAACATGGCTCTGTTTCGCGTTATCGTCATCGTCACGGTTGATTGAAAACCACTCCAGACCCTCTCTGACAACGGGTAAAATGTTTTATGGGGGAAAATTTACAAGAGACAACTTAGTAAACCGTTGTTGCCCTTTTCATTAATTAAGCAATTCGAAAACAAGACCCCATTGAATTTCCTTAAAATGTGCCAAGATTGCAATAAATTCATAATGTCTTATTGAAAAACGATGTGCATACCTCATATGCATCAAATAATGCAACAAGATTTGTTGACAAACTTGTCGTTATCAAATTGCACGTGTTTTGGGCTTTTTAGCGTTTTCCCTACGTGACGTCATAAATTTTACGGTTGAGTAATTCTGAATACTGATTTTGATGCACAGTAACTAAATTTCCCTTCTGACCAATTTTCGTAATTTTAGGTCATGTGGTCAAATTTTTATTGAAAATTATGCTACCCTGCGTTTCTTTTTCCTTTCAGTATAGAAAAGTCATGTTTATTAATTAACTTCTGTTTTATGCCCATGTTGGACAAGCATAGATGTTCATTTAATCTCAAAGGCTTAAGTGACTCTCTAGAACTATATACATGTCATCATGGTCTCTATAGATCATGAGTTAATCATTTTCTGGTGAAAATAAAGGAAAGTGGAATTATTTGGAAGATATTTTAGTTAGGACATACCCCAAACACAAGTACACTAATTTTGTCTTAACTTTGGATTACAGATCATATCTTCAATATACCCTTTTTATTATTGGCTGACATGGAAAAGTCTTATCTTTCACATATCAAAGATTGTAGCAATTATCAAATAATGAACCAATTCAGAAGCAAAGTAAGAAAACATTTGTCTCCGGAATTCAACTTGCTCACAAGCTTTGGTCATGTAGAATCTCCTTGATAATGGATATAACTGACAAAGAATGCTAATTCTTACTGATTTTATTTTATTCTTTTGCTATTGCAGGCTTTTGAAGAGGAAAAGCATGGAGTCTGTGGATTTAGATATGGGTGAGATCTTTGAGGAAGAGGAAGATTTCCCCTCTGTGGGGCCCCTGCCGGATCTCCCACAAGATGAGGAGGGGGTGGAAGGAACACAGGATGGGGAGGAGAATGATGGTAGGGGAACATCTCTTTCCTTATATGTGTAGCATTTTATTCTTATTGAAGGTGCCAGTAGACTAGTTTACTTTTTTTCATTATTAAAAAGTTCAACTTCTTTGACTCTGTTTTCATTTTGCAAATAAAATCACATTTTCTGTAGTCAATGCATGCATTGATTCATGTTAAATTGAAAGAGAGGGCAACATATTGCATATTGTTATTAAAGAAACTTGTGTCTAGTATAACATGCAATAAAAGTAATCAGTACTTGTATGAAGGTTTGGTAGCATTTTTTTGTGAGATTAAATCTTTCTTCCTCATTTGCAGAAAATAGTGCAGAAGTGTTGTCCAGATTGAAGGATTTATCAAAGGGAGCAGCCAAGAAGGTCGTCCGCAGGCCACAACCAAAGCTGGATGCCACCAGGTAAGACCACAACACAAACTAGGCTACCACATAAGGCTGGACTTCCTTCCACACTAGAACCAAATTTAATTGCCACCTGTGTTCAGACTGGGTTTTGTTCCAGGCCACAGCCACAGTGGGATTCCATTCAGATTTCTTTATAAGAAATGAGACGCAATAAATTTAATTTATTTAAAGAAAATATCAATATTACAAGACAGTTGATCCCCCAAATAACTCTTAGCTTACTGGCCTTTTCTGAAAACTTCAGCAGAAGAGAGATTTACAATAGATTAAAAAAAAAATTTACAATAGATTTGTCAGAGGTGCTAGGGCTATGAAGTTATTGACAGTAGCCTTATCAATGCTATGTCTGAATGGCATAATGTTTTTACAACCTACTACACTTGTAAGTGCTTAAAGTTGACATGGTCATATACAAGTTCTCAAGAACATCTTAGATAAGACATCTCTTTTCACACTTTCTGGGGTTCAGAACTGCTTAAAAAAACCTTGATCAAGTACGGCTAAGAGTGGTGGGTAGATATTTTCTTGTGTATTCCATGATGTATTGTTTATAATCTATGTTTCCCCTCCCGTGTTAAGAGGTTGACCTGGTCAAGAGGTCACCCAATCAATGTTTATTTTGACTTTATCTCTGGTCAGTGTTTAAACAGAAAGGCCATGTCCGCCAAAGTGTGGTCACTTGTTAGGGCCCAATTCATGACTTCCTAACTTCCTAATCCCGTCCACTCCTGAATTATCTGATTGTACATTGTATTTATCTGGGAGAAGAACGTACGTTGGATCTTCCACTTAACAGCCAAAGATTTTCCATCTTCCTACAAATAGAATTAGACATCAGACACGATCTGTAGTGTTTCCAGAGATACTTTTCTTTTTGTTGCCCTGTTTACAATTTGTATTCATAACCTATCTTTTTTAGATTGATAACACTACCTGTAACTTGGTTATATCATCTTTTTCATTCTAAATTACAAGTCGGTTATTGGGAGTATTGGTGAAAGGAGGGGGGGGGGGTCCTTGATTTTTTTCACTTGATAAATTTTGTTTGTACTCATGCTCAATGTGAAACAAAGATTTTATTCTATTTGTCTAAATGTTTAAATGACTTTCAACCTAGTGTTGCCCATGTTCATGTTATGTTTGGTATAGATAAATAAGATGAAGTCACAATGATGGTGGTCCCAATATTTCCCTAGAGAAGTACGGACTGTACTATGTACATGGTCCAGCGTGACAGAAAGACAAAGTACTGGAGAGTTTATTGCTAGGGCTGGTGTAGACCCGCAATGACAGGTACATCAATAATCTGAAAAACAGGCAGCCAGGTTCTACTCCCACACAGGTGTTAGATTTACCTGGGATCTACAAGACCTCAGGACATAGATGTCCAGAATGATGTCATCAGATATCTATTTTAAGAAAATATTTTTAGGACAGCTTTACTGGTCAGATCATTCCCATACATTGAAGATTTGGGGACATTTCATCTGCTTTATTGCAGTAGTGTACATAACAATGATAACATCTTATTGAGGGTTAGAAGCAGGGCTAAATGTTAATCATCAGTCTATGTATCAAATGCTGCATCTGAATTAATTTTTATGGTTTATTGTCTTCAAAGTTTTTTTTTTAAAAACCAGTCCAGATATAGAGATACTCTGTATTAAGTCATTATTTCAGAAAACCCCCAATTTCTGTGTATACTGTATAGAGATATAACCCCTATAAAACTTCTAAAAAAAAATTACTTCAATAAAAGAGGACTACAATAACTATGAGGTTTTTGTGTCTTTGCTCTCTTATTTTTCTGTTTGTCTAGAAATGAGGTATGGAAGAGATTTCCAGAAACGTGGTAATAGAATCATTAGAGTTAATGTCCCTGATAAAGATAAAATCTATTACTACACACAATAGCAGGATTCCTTATGTCATGACATGGTACATGATCCTATCAAATAAAATGGACGGGTGCTGCTGTGTGGTAAAGTTAGGTACCACTCTGTGAATTCAGATGACATTACTTCTTTCCTCGTCAACATTTAAGATCCATTACCTGTATAAGTATAATCCCATAATGGCCAAGGGTAGAAAAATAAATCATTATGAAAGAAATAAAAGAGGTTCATAATACCATTATTTATTTTGCTTTACCGAATTTCATACTATGGTCATTTAAATGGTCAAAACCACCACAGATTTGGGAAATATTTCAGGCATTGTCCAGAAAGTAAAGAATGTGGACATTGTCAACCAAGTATAGATTTCTCCAAAGTAAAGTTTCTGTTTCACTCCCTCCCCATCCATACAAAAAAAATAACAAATAACAAATCATATTGGTCTTTGTACTCATCATGCTCATTATAGACAAATGTTGTCAGTTTTTTTACTCAGATACTCATCACCAGGGAAAAGCAGATTCTAATAGGATTCCATTTGTCATTTGTTAATTTTGACTCAGTCAGGATGAATGCTTTATATGCAGTTTGTCTATAATTCAAAATGTATGTTCATTTTTTAAAGAAAAAAATAGAATTTCAAAATGTATGATTGGCCAAGAAACAAACAAAAAAGATGAAAAAAAAAAAAGGGAAAATATTTCCAAATTAATGGAAGTTAACTGTATAATCTAAATAAAAGTTTATTTACTATTAATTCATTTCATTCAAACTTGCAATTTTTTGAATATTTCATTTTTAAAAAGAAATTATCCATAAAAGCTTATAAAATGTCATGGCTTTTTACAATGCTGTTTTCCTTTTTTTTTCATTTCTGAAAACAATTTTTCAGGTTGACGGGTGAAAGAGGAATACCTATTTTACCAAAGGTTTTCCAAGATGTGAAGTTCAAAGGACAAGGCCATGAGGTAAATACAACCTGTCAGTTTTAACAATACCAACCTGACCTCAGAAGTACAGTTTACTTTTGCCAGAAGTCATTTGCTGATCTAAGTAGAGGTTATGATAATAAATTGACAATCTGTAAGAATGGGTAAAGGAATTTGAATGTGAACTATTAAACTGCTGTAATCATGGTAATGGGTAGCCGAATGAGCTCACCGCCTTCTTCAAGCATAGCAATGTGATTTGTATTGGCAGGTCAGCTTTCAGCATTATTGATGATCACTAAAGCAGAATTATTTCTTTTCATGGCTGGCTTAAAGATATGTGTCAGCTTTAGCTGAATATGACCTGTATTTGACCACTGCGTAGTGTTAAGTCATGAAAATTACTTCACTGATCTGCAAAATAGGTTCCCATTCATGCAAATTTTTAGCTGCTAAAGGATTATAGTAAAAAAAATTTTTTTTGGGGGGGGGGGGGGGGGGGCTATCAATCGTGGCCTATTCATTTGAATTTATTCAAAATAACATTTTCAATTCTGTTGAGAAGTGATAACTGCATTGGTTGATGATTCTTCTAGCCTACATTTATATCATATCATCATTATGTACACACTTGGTATTTTAAATACACCATTTTAACTTTTTTTCAAATTTCCATTTGCTCAACCAGAATGTTAATAATTCTCAATCATACTTTTCTGCCCATCGAATATCATGTCTTGATTACTCAGAGAGTATATGTTTCATAGTGATGGGCATCCTTTGATTAGTCATATTGATATTGAAGCAGCCTCAGGTAGTTTGTTCAAATCTTGAGTCCAGGGGTTAGGGAGGGGCCACAATTGGAGATCAAAGTTTTACGTTGCGATAAGTAAAAATGTTCTAAGAATAGTAATGTCATGATTAATCATATTGATAAGGAAGTATTCTCTGGTATTGTATATATGATAGAGAAAATCTTTTATGAAAAAAAAGGAACAATATTGACTCAGTTGAGTGTTTTGGTCCATGAGCTCATATTTATTATATCATCCCAGATTTATAAACCGAACTGATATTTACAGGCCAGAGACCTGCAGATTATAATGAGGTACCTGGAGCACTGGGCTCATAGATTGTTTCCTAAAATGCCTTTTGATGAAGTACTGGAGAGAATTGAGAAATTGGGAACAAAGAACGAAGTCAAGGTGAGAAAGGTTTAATGGCATGTTATATTTAGAGTTAGATAAATATTTTTGAAAAATATTATGCAGAAATACAGGAGAAAAGTCCAGTCAGAAGATTAATGTCCACGTTTTGACGCAGAGCTAATATTAACAAAACTGAAATTGTACTGCTTGTAGACTTGTATAAAGAGAATGCGTCTTGATATGCCGATCCTGAATGACGACTTTGTGAGAGATGACGCTGAAGAGGAAGAAGAAGCAGGCCAGGCATCTCAGGTCAGTGTGGTAGTACATGTGTACTTAGTGGACATGGAAAGGTCAGCACCAGAAACACACATTAGCTCACAAAAAAAGATTCAGCTGAAAATAAGTCTAGAAAAGAGAGCACTTAATTACAACAAAATTTTCTTCTTTATTACATGTATTCATACTCAGTGGAGTTGTTAGCTTACATGAGCCATTGACAATGATTTGAACATCTATAAAATTAAAAGATTTTAGCCTTTGGTTTTTATTTTAACCAAAATTCTACAAGATTTTGATATTTTTTGTCCTGTGGTGCTTCATGTAATTTTTCCTCATTGACCTGTTATAGGACCTTGACATTGATGCAGAGGAAGCGTGGGAGGAGATGATATCGGAGGAGAGGAAGAAGCATGCCTCACAACAGAATGGGTCCAGTCCCCCCTCCTCCTCCTCATCCCCTAGGGAGACCCCACGGTCTGGAATGTTGGAGACCCAGCTCTCCCAACCCCTCTCTTCCACCCCTTCTACCTCCAAAGCCGTGAACGGCAGTGTTGGGGTATCACAGGTGAGTGCATATCTATGTGTCCTAGGCTGCTAAGTTCACATAAACTGGGGATTATTTGTCAAAGAGGCTATTATTTTTTTTCTTCCAAATACATAATACTTAGTACATGTATCATGATTACTCCTCTGCTATACATCTTAATGTTATTCTTTTGTAGCAAGCTCTAAATCTGGCTGAATTTCATATCAGCTTCTAGAAATAATGATTAACAGAAAGAAATGATAGAATTTATTAAGAACAATTATCAACAAAACTATCACAAGACTAAATCCACACAAGATATATTAGCATGATTCTTTCCTGTACATTTAATGTTGTATTCAGCTACAGCAATGTAATTTATCATAAATCTGATTTTAGGGTCTAACCCCAGAGCAGAGGGAGAGGTTAGAGAGAAGTCGCCAAATGGCCATGGAGAGGAGAGCTAATAAACATGCCGGGCACTCAGTCTTCAAGACTCCAGGTTAGCTTAAAAGAGATTATGCTTAAGAGAGACTCCACAATGTATCCGAGATATGCTTAAGAGAGACTCCACAATGTATCCGAGATATGCTTACACTGGCAGTATTTTTTACTGATATTTAAACATAAGCTTTATTAGATGAAGGTAATTTTGAATTTTATTCCTTTGTTTAACTTAAATTTGATCCAATGTTGCAATATATATGGCGAGTTCATTTACTTTTTTCAGCCATTCCCAAGTCTCCTGCACGCCGTCTAGTCTCTCAAACAGTGTCTAGTCCCTCACATGCACCCTCCCCCATCTTACCGTCACCCCCTAAAATGTGCAGCCATGGCAACATTCCCATCAACAATACCGGTAACCAGCCAACCTTCCACAGCTTAGTGACTGCCAACAGTTCTCAGGACTCCTGCACTTCTGGAAATACCTCAGGAAGTGAGGTCACAAATGGTAGTCTTCAAAACCATCCAAGCAGGGGATCTGAAACAACTCAGGATGGGGAGATGAGTGAAGTGATTCCATTTGTTAATGTAAATAAAATATTAGACAATCAGTCAAATGGCTCAGAGATGAGCCAGATCATTCCACTTTTGACAAGTCCAGCAAAGAAGTTTGGAGACATTAATATATCATCTAGTGATCAAATGTCAGAAGAGGAACTCCTTCTTCATCTCTCAGAAAGTGATTAATTTCAGTAATTTCAAATTTAATTTTAACCATTAATATGAAAGACTAGTGTACTACATACTATCATTGTAAATAATCATTGTTTTTATGTCAGGACTTTTAACTGGCAGGGTATATTATTAATACTCTTTTTTTAAGTTTAGATGTATTTCATGAATTACTATGGTATTGAAGATCCCTTTGATATTGTTTTCTGGCTATCCATTGCTGTATTGTGTCCGTTTTGGGACCACAGGCTTTTAAGAAATATGTAGTAAATTTCTTTCATTGAACCCGAGTATAAACATATTTCATAGATTGTAAAATAAATTTCATGTAATTATGCAATTTCATTAAGAACAAGCACCAATGCATGTGAGCAGGTCCTCATGCTATCAGTTTTACTTTTTTCAAAGAAATAATTTACATTCTTATGTTGGCATAGTTAAGATATCAAATAAACTGATATACAGCTGAAAAAAGTAGAACATGTTGGATAGAGCATGCTTGATAAAATCAATTTTAGAGTCTTTTTACTAGTTCATCATAAAGTTACATAAGAGTTTCGTAGTATTATAGTCACAAGTGTTAATTTAACGGTTTCTTTTACAAAAATCAGTATAACATTACAAATTATTACTGTAAATATTAAACTATAGAATTTTGAGTTTGTCAGACACAGGACAGTAAACTAAAGTATAAAATGTTTACAAGCACAGCATATTTTTTTCCTTCTTGCTTAGCAATATCTGCCACTTTATAAAATAATAAATGTTTATTTTCTCGTAATTTTTTTAGCTGTATACTAGGTAAATCATTCATACTTTTTCAAATTTTTTTTTAGTAATTCTGCAATTAATCATCATGTCAAATAAGATTTTAGAACGACAATAAAGTGTTCACACAACGATCTTGTCAACAAAAATTTACTTACCTTAAACATAAATTATGAGAAATGTTAATTCATGTCAAGTTTAATTTTTAATGAAGATTGATTATTCTGTGGAAATATCAATTTTATTGGAAATGAAAGTAAGTTGGCATTGGAAAAAGTTGGCCACATTTGATTCTGAAGCTCTTAAATCTGACTGAGTATTGAAACATGTTTTCATAACATAAATAGTAGAGTAGATAGGAACCCTTTTCAGCTTTGGCTGCTTAATTCAGTGTTTACTATATATACCTAGAATATCTTTGAGAATAATGATTTTATGTTTTGGAAATGGAAAACAAACAGGATACTGCACACCAACTTTTAATAGTCTTGCTAAAAAAAAATTTCTAAGACTATTATTTGCGATTTACCGAGGGTAAACTAGTTTGCAACCATTAATTTTCATGATCAAGCCTTTTTAAATCTGTTGTTAATATACACAGAGACTTGAAGGACCAGTTCACAGCGAGAAATATTTGCAATGATGAGGCTTTCGCAAACCTTTCTGTAATTTCTCGCACACAAATTAAAGTTGGTTTACTGTATATAATTCATTTGTACGATGTACGAGGGGTGTTAGAAAAGTTCGTGGACAAGTTCTATTGTGAGCGCGCTATTTTCAAGAAACCAGTCCAAACTTTTCAGATAAAATCTTAACCTATTTTCCAATAAATATACAAAACTTTGGTGCTTTCCGGTGCTCATTGAAAAATATACAACTGTTTTATTTTGATAAATCTTGCTTCACGGAGCATGCTACATTTTGGCACGTTTACATCACATAGACTCTTTATCAAAATTAAAAATTGCACAATTGTAGTGCAAAGAGATTTGTTATATTTTACCTGTCGCATAAGTATCCATGAAACATCACTGGGAGAAATTATGGATCAAATTGGAGGGTATATGACTGTTTTATAGCCATTTATAAATGATCAACACATAAAAACACAGCCAAAAATCGGAACGTTATTGAGCGTCATGGAGCACTGCGCTACGTAAAATTTATGTATGCAGACAGGAAAATGTCTAAAAAGAGATTAAAATGTGCAAGATGCTGCCGGAAATTTCCCACACATACATAGGACAACAGTTTTCAAATGGTTGTAGCTTTATAAGAATGTAAGGATTAACATTTTGAATGTTTAACCCCATCGATATTTCAATACCCCTTTATTGCATGGACGTTGTGCCTTTATGGTTTTGCATAGTTTCCATACCTATAATCGATTAACTGCGTAGACTTTTTTCCCAAAGATCTCAATAATATCCGAATCAGTACAAAAGACATTATAGTAGAAAAGTAACATATCTTGATATAGATATTCAAATTTAGAGTAGAAAAAAGATAAGAAAATGTTGAAAAAATGAAAGATTTAATGAACTGCGACAAAGCTTAACGGGTTGATATCTGGCTGTCACGTCGCCTTACGTCAAGTGATTGCTCCGTGAATCCCATGACCTCATAGTAAAAGTCGTTGTAAATTTTCAAGATTGTAGTAAATGGACCTGATTTTTTACATACAAATAAACAAAATGTAGGAATTTACTCGGACATAGGTCATACTTCACAGTACACAATAGATTTTCCGTAATTCAATGTGTCCGCGAACTTTTCTAACAACCCTCGTATTCCTTATTTCAGATCCATATGTAGTGTCTGGTACAATCATTGATTGGTATAGTTTTTATAATCAGCATCTGAAAACTACATGTAACACTGATGTAAGACAAGTCAGTATATGGTAATTTTTCATTTGTAGTGTTTTATATATACATGTATGTTGATAAGTAATTGGATTTTTATAACTAATTAATACATTGTACATGTATGACCGACTAGTGATATATTTCAGTGTTTTCATGAAATGCTTAGGTTTATTCTACATGTAAGTACATGTACATGTGTAACGTGTAAATTTGGATTAAGAATACAGTATTTTTCTGAATAATCATTTTTTTTAGAGTGTTTATTGTTTAGGGTTTTTTTTTGTTTACACCTAAAGATATTAACTGTATTTATTGAAGCATTTTCCTATAGCAATATGTCACTATTGAGTTCTGGTATTGTGTTGTATCTAAAACTAGGAATTCACCAAGTCTAACAACTAACTTTTGAAGATGGTATTAAATTTTCATGCAGGTTGAAATATACTGAAAGGAAAAAGAAACGCAGGGTAAACTTCTGAGGTTGTTTAATATAGTTTCGTCTATTTTTTTCCTAATGATCTTTATAAATCATATTAACACATCTATGCTCAATAATTTGACAGACTTTCAATAATTTTTTTCTGATTAATCATTAGTTATGGAAGTCCATTCGATGGTACCCCCCATAAAGTGAAAATGAAAGACTCAATATCTTGTATGCCCCCCTCGCGCACCTGTCACAGCCCTGATTCTCTTGTGCATGGAGTTCATTAGGCCATTTATCCTTCTCATGGGGATATTATCCCACTCTTCACGTAAGGCAATCTTTAACTGGTCGAGAGTAACAGGAGAATTGGGGCGCCCCCTTCAGTTCGTCCCACAGATGTTCGATTGGGGACAAATCTGGACTGTATCAAGTGTTTGAATGTTATTGTTTGCTAGAAAGTCTTGGCACACTCTGGCTACATGAGGTCGGGCGTTATCCTGCTGGAAAATTAAGTTGTGTCGTTGCACAAATGGAACAGCAACCGGGCGGAGAATTTCATCCCTATATCTATAAATTTCCATACCACAATCAAGGGTGACTTTACCCCGTGGGAAATCCCACCCCAGACCATTACTGACCCACCCCAAACCTATCCCTCTCAAGGACGCACGCATCGGCAAAGCGTTCCCCACGACGTCGGTATACACGACGTCGACCGTCCGCTCGAATTATCTATGAAAAACACCCGTCTCCATTGCCTCAAAGAAAATTGCCCAGGCCCATGGGCGACCACCCAAGCCATACGACGCGCTCGACGTACGGGAGTAAGAGGAATCCCAACATAAGGCCTATGAGCTCGCAAACCAAACTCACGCAGTCGGTTTCTCACAGTTTTAGGGTGAATTTGGCGATTATGATTGCCAACTGTATTTCTAGCCGTTTCAGTAGCGGTTACGTAACGATTACGCAAATGGGTGAGACGAATTATTCTGTCCTGACGTCGCGACGTTACGCGCGGACGTCCTCGTCTCGGCCGATCGGCAATCCTCCCAGTTTCTCTCAAACGACGAACAAGACGTTCTATCGTAGAGAGATTAACCCCAAACTGCAATGCAACCTGTTGTTGTCTTTGACCTTGCATTAGCAGTGCAATGGCCTGACCCCTATGAACTTCAGTCAAACGCACCATGACTGCAAAACAACAAAATTTACTTCTTTTACTGAAAACTGATGTGTATATCTCTGGAGTATCAATTGGTATGACAAAATGACAAAACGATCGATTAATCAATAATCTGCACGTGATTTTCGCATTTTGGCATTTTGCCTAAGCGGCGCAATAGTTTTCACGGTTGACTGATTTTTGACACCGATCCCGGTGCACAATAACAAGAAGACCACTCTGACCAATTTTCATAATTTTCGGTTTTGTAGTAAAATAATTATCCAATATTATGCTACCCTGCGTTTCTTTTTCCTCTCAGTATATATCTACACAGAAATATGAATTACACAAAAAACAGTGCTATGCATAAAAATAGTTATAGTGATCTATTTCAGTCACCAAGAAACTATAAACATCTATGATGTGTTACTACATTTACAATGTACATTAATATATATATTTTGTTTAAAATATAAGGATCTTGTCATTTTGTGTCTGTTCTGAATTATGTGGCATGCAAACTGAATAAATTTTATCAAATTCCATTGTTCAGCATTTTTTTTTCTCCTCAATAATACTTGAGAATTAAGATAGGGGAAGATCTTGAGCTATAGTTCCCAGATACAGGTAATATTTGCCCCCTTTCGAAGAAGTTTCTGTTCGTTTTCCTTGCAGAGGTTGTACATACTTGAATGAAATTTGGAACACAGATTTATCAGATAAATATCTAGGTCAAGTTTTGTTTTGGGTATGCTCGCACCATTTGGCAGTTATTCCTCTTGGACTTGCATGTAGAAAAATTTCAATCGTTTGCATTTTCAGTTTATTTTCTTTGCAGAGGTTGCACATACTGAAATGAAATTTAGTATACAGAATTATCAGATAAATATCTAGGTCAAGTTTTGTTTTGGATATGATCGCACAATATGCCCTATTGGACTTGGAAAAATTCCAATTTGGGGGAGGGGGACAAGTGTTTTAAAAACTTTTCTTGTTTTATTAGCTTCAATGAAAAGAAAAAAAGATTTCGATATAAAGGAGGCCATTTTGGATTTTGGTACTTGGCATCAAATATTTATGCTAACTCCATTCAAAAGTGTAGCTTTACATGGCTGCTATGCTGTTGGAAGCACCAGGGTTGGCTAAGGTGGGTATTTATTGAACAATAAAATCCACTTGTGAAATCATTGTTCTTTGAACACTCCATTACTTTTCAGGAACGGAGAGTTCCAATTCACATAATCAAAAATGGTGTTAATTGTTATGTAAAGATTCCCCTTTCTTTGTCCCTAACATGTTAAGAAGAGTCCCCAGACAAGAGTAAAATTGTTAATACACAGGCATGTACATATTTAAATTGAGTACATGGTGCCTTTTCTTCTACTACAATAAGGGAATAAAATTCATTTCATGTAAGTCCATGCCAGTTGCAGGCCTGAAGTAATTTTTTTTATATATTAAATATATTTTCTAATTAATTAAGTTTAAGCATAAAATATTAACATAATGAAATACAAAAATAAGATTTTCACAGCTTATATATTTGTTGTAGAATGGTGGATGTTTTTGTCTTAGTTGGAAGATTTTTCGTGAAAAGGGCCACAGTTCCAGGTATAAGCTCAAAAGTTTCATACCCTGAGACACTCGTTACTCAAGTGACCATTAAAGTTCATGGGGTTTTATTATATCTCTTTTATTAAATCATTGATATACAGTAGCAAGGCACCAATCTTTGTCAACGTAACAATATATATATACATTTATATTGACAAAACAGAAATCTCAGCATTTCATATTCCAGAATCAGTTTGTTTAAATCTCAAATCTGAATAGTTAAGTTAAACTGTGTGGTTGATACATTTATCACTGAATAATGTTTCAGTTTATGGCGAATCCAGGAATAGACCATGTCTATCACAGTCTTCTTTTTCTGTATTGCTATGCCAATGAAGAGTGGACTCAGCCCGTTGGCCGGCATTCTCTTGGTATGTACAGGACAAGTTTATGCCACTTTCTACGTCTTTTGTATGACATTATGGCATTTCAGAGTCACTAAGGTCAGAAAGGATACCAATCTCATCCTCGTCTCCACCAATGCCTTTCCAGAATGCCAGGGTAACCTACCAATAAAAAGACTGCATCAGAAACATGTCTCTTTTGTACTCAAAAAGAAGCATTTGACAAACAGAAACACATGATTATGTTGTTATTTATAGAACCTGGCAATTTATGAACAGATATTCATACAATTAATGGTATTTTTCAAAGAAATTCATGTAATAATATTTCCCTATTAACACATAAGGAAATAAAAGATATTCACATATAATTCTACTTTGGTTGCAATCTGCAACTTTTTGCATAAAAATTAACTCAAGGGTTGGAACAGATTACTCTTATTTTCATAAGCTGCTTCATGGTTCATTAAGCATAAAGTGTCCAAACCCAGATTACAATAGAATAAGTTTGCTTTCTTTAAAATATATTCCTAAAATATTTATGTGTGTAAATATAAATGCTCAGATGTCCTTTAAATTCATTCTATAAGTATTTAACAGTATGAATTACAAACTTACCTTTTCAGCATATTTTTTCTTCTTTTCCTGTGGTAGGGACTCAGCTTTTTCTGAAGAAGAATTAACTTCCATGTTAATAATTTGAGTTCAATTAAATGTAAATTATAGCTTTTTATCACTCAATGACATTACTGTAAACCAACTTTTATTTATGTGCCAGAAAAACATGTATTCGCGAATCCCGCGACCTATTTTAATTTGCAAATATTTATTGCCATGAACCATTTATTTTCCTTCATATTGGTGAAAGAATGCTTTCTC
Source organism: Saccostrea cuccullata (assembly GCF_032062105.1). Classification (NCBI taxonomy): domain Eukaryota; kingdom Metazoa; phylum Mollusca; class Bivalvia; order Ostreida; family Ostreidae; genus Saccostrea; species Saccostrea cuccullata. Next base: position 91,604 of record NW_026936234.1, on the reverse strand, counting down.
AGTCAGAAAAATTAATCATCGTGGATTGATATCAAACTGACAAATCGCAAATAAAAGATGACACAAATAATACAGTACATCAGTAATGTTGAATATTCTTCCTCTTTGTTGATATCTTATAAACATAACTAGACAACCTACCTTTCATGAGCCTAAACTTGGAGAAAAGTTGTTCAAATGATTCTGCTTCCTCCTCCTCAGAACACAGAGCCTGCATCAAGGCAACGTCATCGTCAGGGAGTAGGTCCCCTTTTCAAAAACATTTAAAACAAATTTGTATATTCACATAGTATGTACTTCACAGTTTTTAACTAATTACTAACATGATTCTATCGTACATTGCCATGTTTTAGAATTAATGTGTGATTTTTAGTTAGATGCATAATGTTACTACATAATATTTTTAATCATGAATAACTAAAAATGTAAACAAGCTTTGTATATATATTTAGTTTATATACATAAAAATGATTTGTTTTTCAACAAACAAGCATTGCCTAAGAGTTTATTTTCCTCTTTTGTAGAATGTGTAGCTGCCTTTTCCTTATCTGGATCTACAGTTGCTGATTTTCCTGCTGTCAGGTGTGCTTTTTCTTCCAGCTGCCCATTTGTCTCTTTTTCACATTTATCAGATTCCAGAGAACCATCTTTCATCCTATCTGTTTTTAATGAAGAGTTATCCCCCTTGGAAGGATCCTCTGACTCTTGCTCTTTCTTTGATAAAGATTCCTCCTCCATTAGTTTCCTCATATACGGACTAACTGTGTGATGGTTCTCTGAAATAACATGTTCTTAAACTTATGGTAAATTTACATTTTGAACTGGATCAAACATCTTTCAATTTAAATTGAAAATTAATTTTTGAGGCAAGTCACAAAATTACAGTCATGAAGGTTTTTTTAATGATTGATTCACCAGCATTACGTGAACGGTATTATAGCTTTCAGCAGAATAAGAGTGTACTAATAGAACATAGCAACATAATAACAATTGGTTGGTAACTGTTATTTGTTATAAATTGGTTTACCCTTAAGAACCATGTCTGGCCACATATGGGCATGAAGAGCCTGGATAATTCTTTTGATTCCTGTGGTCTCCTGAAAATCATCTGCAAGGAAATATATTCAGAATAGATTAACCTTGAGGCTTACTGTTTCTTTGCCATCAAAAATGTCTCTATTATTTTGGCATTTACTGATATAAGTCACTTACCATCTTCATCTTGTCTCACTTCTGGTTCTAGCTCCACTAATTCAAAGTCATTGTCTAAACACCATTTCTGTACATTGTGTCGATGAGTAGCTAGAAATTTAAACAAAAAATGTAAATTTTAAAATACCAAAATCCATCATAAAAATCATTTCTTGATAAAAACTTCCAGAATACATTATTTCATTTTATATTAATTATAAACAGTTCTTACATATCTACTATGTCTACATGCACAGTATCAAATTGAAAATTGATTTGATAGTGTTGTACATTTTATCACATATATATATATATATACATACATATATGTACATTAAATATCACGTATATATAACCAAACCAATAAGAAAAGTCCACTCTATACCTTGACTCTGGGGAATGTTTCTGCATACAAGTAACTGTATTGCTGGTGATATTTCTTCTAAGTATGGCAACCATGCTTTTGCTAAATCAAAACTTTCTGCCTGGAAATTTAAGGAAAATTGCATATAAACGTTATAAATGTTATGATTTGGAATTCAGTCTAGATGTACTACTTTACTTTGAAAATGATTCCAGAATTTTAATACAATGTAATACATTATTACAATAGGCATTAAACAATTATTGATGTGTGCTACTGTGACATGTACCTGGCTTGCATTAAAATATATGACTGCCGCCTGGACACTTTCAGCAAACTCAGCAGTTCCAACTGTCCGCTTCTTTGTTGTACATAACTTTATATCAGCAGTATAGTACTTTGTGTCAATCTTCCAGTTATAACTAACGATATCTTCTATTTCCTTATTACTTGTTGGCAAACTTTCAACATCCAAAATCTCTAGAAAAAATATTTTATAAAATGTCTTCATATGGTTAAAACCAGAAACATTTTAAATTCATTATATTATAACATTCAAATTTTTTATATATTGAATTTGTATTTCATTTATTTTTTAAAATATTTTACATACTAATTATTATAATAATAAGATTAATCCATAAAAAAGGATTAAGATTAGCATTTTGCCATTTCCAAGAAAACCAAAAAAGTAAAGGAAATTTGACAACCTATTATTTCAAAATGTTCAAATTTAATCTGAAAATTTCATTTTTATTTATCATGATAAAAATATTTATGATTTAATAAGCAATAGTAAACATTTGAATAATTCAAGCTATAAGAAAACACCACATTTTTTTTGGATATTGAAAAAAATATATTCTATAAAGGTGTTATATTTAGCTTATTTATATGATTTTCAACATATGAGTTTGGCATTTACCAACACAGTATTACACTGCAACTTCCATAGAGAAAATACATGTAAATAACATGTTCAATTAATTTATCTTGGCCTTTTAAAATGTTAAGAATACCTGAACTGATAACAAATTGTGTAATAAACTGTGAATTTCTAATTTTAAGAATTTAGACCAGAGAGCTCTAACTGCAAAAAAATACATCAGAACTAGTGTGCAGTGTAGAGAGGGTTCTTAAAAATTTTCATTTGAATATTGAATATAGTGAAAAATAAACACAACATATTATCAATATGCTCTGTTTTGAGTCATTAATTTTACAAATTCTAGGTGCAGACCTCAAGCTGTAAAAAAATCTCAATTTCAAAAAAAAGTATACTATTGAATTGCAAACAAAAAGTTGAGCTTAGTTTTGGATTGATTTCTCCAAATTCTAACCTCAACTGCACAATTTCTCAATTTCGAAATATTCCTTCGATGGTTTGACCTGTCACCCCTAACAACTACTCTGATATTTGATATCTGCACAGAGCATGTTTGAATAATGATCTTGCCACCCAAAATGCCATCTAGTGTAAATATGCAAAATTTTAAATGGTTTCAATTTCAGCACCATGAGAGTATTTAATAATTTTGTTGTGGAAAAATATTAAAAGAATACATTGGGAACAAACAGTAAGTTATATTCTGAGTTAGTTTGAATAACACGGAGAAATATTAAAAAGCATGCACAGTGCAATTTGTGTGTGCTCTCCAGTCTGTCAATAAATTATTTTTCAGAGAGTTACAATTCTACAGCTACTATACGCTTCTTGATTTTTCAAAATAATTATTACTGACTCAAATTGTAAAAGCAAATGGCATTTTTATTCGGTATCTAGGCTCTAGAACAGTTAAAGTCATCAATATTTATTAATTTTTTGTTTATATGTAACAAAATAATCATTATTGCCTTATAAATAATAAAAGCAAATGTGGTCCGAAGCAAATGTAGTCAACTGATATCACTCTGCATGTTATGCTACTGATTAGCCCATACTTAAGACATGAATTACAATGTTATTTACGTTTCTGACAGGCGAAATAAAAGTCTTTAAATTGCTGTAGTCTGTCCCACAGTCGGAACGTCATCATCACTTTCGACATGTCATATACTGACATAACCAGCATAACTTTGAGAGGAAATTCGGATAACTGATATCTTATAAAACTGTCAGTTACTATTCAGTTTCTTTAAAATGTATATAAAAAATAGTAAGCCTTCGTAAAATTTATACACATTATTTCTACCTTTGATTAACAAATCTGGATCATAATGCTTACAACACGACGTAAACAGTGCCGAGTTGGTGGACATAATTCAACCGGAAATGTGTTATACGTCATCGATTTCGTTGTTGTATGTGTTGCTGGAGAAACAAACATGGCGGGTTTTCATGCATGTTTACCATAAAAGGGGGTTAATTTTACTGTTTTAGGTATCAAATACAAGCCCCCTTGTAATATCATTTAGCAGACAATATGACGGAATTCGAGGCAAGACCAGAGGAGGTCGGACAAATCCTGCTAAAGGTAATGCACTCAATTCAAGGACCACAAGACATTAATATTAACACATCTATAATCTATTTTTGTTATAGAACAATTTTCATGCAGTGCTAACTTCATTACTTGATCGTAAAAAAAACATGGGATATGTATCTCTTTGTGTCACTGTGAGTGTGTGTATGTGTGTGTGACTGTGAGGGTGTGTGTATGTCTTCTAACACACACAAAGAACGAGTTATTGAATTGATCTGTCTTTGCATCTGGTATTTCTACTGCTCTGTATTTCATAGCTGCTATATATATATGTTGCAATGTTTACATTTGGGTTTGTTTCTTTTCTGCTTAAAATTGAATCTTATGTATTGATTGGGTTTAATAAAAAAAATCATAACAATTGTAAGAGGAAAAGATCAGACGTTGTTGTTGGCGTCTGGTTTCTAATAAAGGAAGGTCAAGTTCTTTGCAGCATCTTTGTCATTGTGCCCTCTTCCCAGATTTATAATCTTTTGTTAATTAAACCATTACATTCCATCTCCTTAAATGGTCTTCACCCGCAAAGACACAACCCAAGTTCTTATTTACCCCTGGCAGGACTTTCACCTGCAAGTCCAGGGATGGTCAACGGCACCAAGTCTGTACAAGTGCTATATATGCAATCTTTCAACATTCCCTTGGACAATGTTGGCTAATATCCACTTCTCAATCCATTACACAATATATAAGGAAAATTTGAGAAAAATTTTAAAAATTGAAGGAATGACAATCCCAAATCCTTGAATCAGTATATGATTTATGATGGAGAGTCAATCAAATGTGAAATATTATAATAATAACAGTCTCTCTGTAAAAAAATCATCTTTGTCTCAATCTGTAAGAGGAAAAAATATTTAACCCACTCAACTCAATCTTCATTTGTCTAAAATATATATATATATGTTTATTCACCAATCAAGGGCCCATGGGGGGCATGAACAAATTATTACAATATGATAACATTGATTACAATTCTATATTAGGTGTATAATGTAACATGACTAGTGATTAGGTTTGACATTGACCCAAGTGCTTATCACCACATTGGAGGACTTTCAAAAGCATAGAAAACCATGGGATAACAGGAAAACACAATTAAATAAAATAATAGATATAAGGTAATTTAAAAAAAAAAAAAATCTTGCATCATGGCTAGTCAGGATATATAACAACTGAGCTACAAAGGGCAATATCCACCACAGCCAAACCATTAAACACAATATATAAGGAAAATTTCAAAAAAAAAAAATTGTTTAAGTATTATCAGAAATAGTAATTTCAATTAATAAGTACTTAGCATATAATCATAGACTTGATGCAAACTAATCTCTTGGAGTTAGTTCAATAGATATTTAACATTCTAATCTGAATATATGCATGCATACCCACATACACAAACATACACTTATTGTTACACATATCCATGCATACAAAAATAATAATTTACATACAAATATATGTATATATATAAACAAATGGTACTATATCATGTATAAATGTAAATCTGTGATCTTGAAGGTAGCATACAATTAATGTAAAGAAAAGGTAACTTGGATACATATGTCCCATTTCGAAGCCCATGATAGGTTAATTCAATTTTTAGTCCCATTAAATGAAGTATCATTCTTCCCAAATGCAAAGAATCCTCAACCTGTATTTTGTTTCCTAGCTGAGCTAAGGAATTATTCATCATAATTTTGGTTTTCACTTTATGTTGAAGAAATGTGATAGCATTTAATTACAATTAACTTTCAGAATTCAGTGGGCGAGGTAGAAATTACAAGAAATACAGCATACTATACTTTTCAAATCACATGCTCTTTTTTTCATTGGTCACATAAAATGGTATTATGAATTTTGATAGATCATGGCTAGATCGGTTGCATTAGAATATAGTGTTAACAAGAAATTGATAGATCATGGGTAACCCAGTATCTGAGAACAATGATACAATTAAAGCATATAAAGTGTACCTTTCAACTCATGCATCTTCACATATCAGACTCAGCTAGTGGACAAGCCCCCTTGTCTGATATCTGAAGATACACTTATTCAAAGTTACTCTTTATGATTTGCTTGAAAGTAAATTCTGACTCATAACTTTTTTAATCTCCAGAAAACAATTTTTTTTAATCATTTCAAAGTCATATTCCCAGTCATAGATATTTTAATTTCATATTTGCAAGTGTTTTTGATTAAAAAATATTCCACCTACCTTCCTACCCAGGGTTTTAAACATAATATTTTGTGAAGTTTATATGGCTATAACAAATTATATTGAATTGACCCTTATAGCAAACTGATTTCCATTCCCTGTGGGTTTTAAACATAATATATATTGTAAAGTTTATGGCTATAATGAATTATGTTCATAACAAAGCAACATTTCCTGTCCCTAGCACTTTGTTGAAAGCTTGTTTTACTGTAGCAGTAATATGTGATGAAGTTGAATTATAATGCTTATTAGTTTTGTTAGTTTATGTGTAAATAGTTGTAAATATATACCTATTTTGATTCCATAATTGAGAGTGAATAGTGCTATTTTTAGTATAATTGGTTTTATCAGTGAGATTCATGAAAAAAAGTTATATTTAGAAAATAACAACAGATTTTAAATACTGGTATATAAATTGAGATTAGCTTAAGAAATGAAAACATTTTAAAGAACATGTTGAAATGGTTAAAAGTGTATCTGATTTTAACAATTGATTTATCTTCTCGCTATATTTCTAAGACCGGTGAATTCCTCATCGGTCTTTTTAGACTGGGGAGATTGGCATATGCCGGGGAACCTTCCCCAGCAAATGGGGAAAAAAGCTTGTTCCCAAGGGTCAAGCAGTGCATTCAGTGTATGCCGTTTTGATGAATGAAATCCCACCAATGAAAAAAAAAAAATCTAAGTCATAATAAATATCCTAGTGAGTTGGTCAAATCATAGCTTGTCCCCGGTGGCTTAGGGTGGGACAAGAAATTAGGGGCATAATTGAAGATAGAAATTTTGAAAAAAATAATTTTACTTGACTTCTGAAAATTATTTTTTTATTTGTCAAAAAACACTTTTACCCTCTGTATGATGAAACCATGCCCTCCAGTTTGACAGAACTAAGCAACATACAGTCAACATTGCTTGATGACAGGTGAAATTCAATAATTTTAGCTTTCTATATTGTCAGTATATATTTTTTGAACTTTTAAAATCAATGCATCAAAAATATGAAATACTGTAAGTACATGTTTATTATAAATACCTTTGCAATGATAATAAATTTCACTTTAATAAAACTATTTAAATCAATTTTACTTCAGAGAGAGAATAATTCATTATGTTTCAATTATTGAGGCTAGCTCAGCTATAAATATTTTCAAGTCTTTTGAGATGTGCAGCAAAGCATTGATTTTATTATAGATGGACCATTTTTATGATGTTCATATCTTGATTGATTTTACTTTAATGGGCAATTTGCATGATGAAAATTTCTTGTAGCCAGACAGGAGTGAAATGTTATGCTCATCAAATGATTTCTACTCAGTCAACAATGGGCTTGCGTCTCCTTTTCATAATAAGCTGAGAGCCATTATATTTCTTGATCCATATTTTTAAATAACCTACATGAGGCGGAGAGAATCATATTCTGGTAGGCATTTTGTGCTCGCCTTATATCCTATTAAATTCTATTTGTTTGTGTTGGTATTTTAAAAAGTTTTGTGACCTGTGATAAAACCACTATTGATCAGATATTTCATTTACCAAAAACATGCCAAATTTGGATGTCATTGATCAATATTTCTGCTGGTATAAGAAGTTAGTGGGTTTGCTTGGAGACGTAAAGAGTTACCATCTACCTGTGTACTCATCTTGCAAGTTGGGGACAGTTTGATTTTTACCATGAATTAATCAGAAATCTGTTTGTGTTTCACCAACTTAATTGAAAGGAAAAATCAATTTTTCACAAATGCCTATATTTCCAAGGATAATAAGTTGGAGTTCTTTAATTTTTTTCTGAGTGGATTTGAAGCTCTTGGATTAGCATTTACAAAAATGTATCTGCCTTTGAAAAACACTGAAAAACCTTCGTTTATTTCATATTATAGAGATTTTCCATTAAGTTAACTTCATTTTTATAGTTCCTTCATATTTGCTGATCATGGATGAGTTATATGTAAATCATCCTTTTAAAAGTGTTTTAAATATTCAAATTGTGCTTGCTTAGCACAGAATGACTTGAAGGATTGGAAAGACTGTGTTTGTATCACTGGAGTCTGTAGTTTGAGGAGAGATGAGTGATATCTGGGGGGATCCAGGGAGACCCACCCTTCTGCCAAAGTTAAATGATACATACCAGGACTTCTCTCAAAGGGAGATAAATGTGTTCAAAGAGGATGTTGATTTTAATGGTGGTAACCATGTTAAAATGCCTGTAATATTACAAGGGGTAAGAAATCTCCTTGTTTCTTTCTGGTAATACCTTCAATTTTATAGACAAAATAAAGTTTGATTAGATTGAAATCTAGTCACCTATCATGAGGAAACATGTTTATTTCAATTGCAAACTAATTATTTAGGGTTAAAATATTCTTTAATTTTAAATTTTAAGAGGGCAGCATTTCTTGCAAATTATGAAAAGAAATTCTAGGATTGGTGACTGGGGTTTAGTTATGAATAGGCAAGTTAAATGTCAAATTTTTGGAGATAAAATTTGTATACTTGGCAGTTACTCAACCTAGTATTATAAATATGTAAAAACTGGATGATAGCAGGATATTCAGTACTGGTAAACATTTTAATGTCTCTGAGATATTTAAATGTAATTTTTAAATCAATTTTCAAATACTCATTAAAAACTCTCACTTTTAAAATCTTATTTTCACTATTAATTTTGTGATTTTTTTTTCTTGCTTCATAAACTTTTTTCAGAAAAAAAATGATTATATAAATGTTTGTGTCGATCTGCATGTTTTTTTAGTCAGGAAACATTTAGATTACTTTTTATGACAGTATTTGTATTTCAAAAATGGGAATGAAGACCATTTCTTTATTTTGACTTACAGGCAGTGCACACTATATTTAAAAATTATAAATTGAATTACATATTAGGGTAAACACATAAATGATAAAAACAAAGACTTCAGCAGAGTTGCACATAATTTTTTTTTATTTAATATAGAATTAAGTTTTGACTTTTTAACCTCTTAAGCAATGCATGGCTACTAGCACTAACTTTAATTTGACTGTACATGAAGGAATTTAACTAAAATAAAATCAGATAAAACATATCTGACCCTCATTTTAATTGACATTCCAGGTCCAAGATGACATTCGGGTTTTACGTGAACAGATAGCAAACAACAAAGGGGGGACAATCAGTATCTCAGACTTGGAGTCGGCCCTGGTGAAAACAGAGGAGGGATTACAAGTAAGTTGTCTTACTTGTCCAATAATGTCAAAAACATAATAGTAACTTATATTATAACCTAACATTTATATACAGAAACAAAATTAGTCGATGAACAATATGACACTGACAACAGTATTCAGATTCCTAAAGCTACATTAATAATGCTTTACTCTATAAATGCTCCATTTTTAAAAATTTTTGATTATTTTCTTAAGGCTAAAACAGAACAGGTGATAAGTCAGTACAACAACCAGGTGAGGACTTTACCCAACCAGGAAGCCAACCGATTTGACAACAATGTGGTCGCTATTGAGACCACATGGGACATGCGAAGTCAGAAGAGTGCAGACCCCCGAAAGATATCTGCTCGTTTCTTGGGAAGGTAATGTAGCACACCATTTTCCTAAAGATACGTTAAAAATGGATAACTGTCATATCTTTCTGGATGGAAACTAGATCTGTATATTGGTTTTGTAGAGAGAAGATGCGGCAGCCACAAGCTTCCCGCAGTAATGCTCTACTTCCAAAAAGACAGAGCGTCCAGATGCCAGGGCCTACACCAGGTCAACAGGCCAAGCACATGCTGACCTTGAGGGCTGTCCTTGACCCCCACAGTAACATGAACAGACAGGCCCTGAATGATAACTTTGGGATCCAGCTTCCTCTGATTAACACCAAACAACACTCCCGACCTTCCTACAGCAAACCAATCATTGGTACTACCATAGAACCACTGGCTGTACTCCCAAAAGCCAACAGAGTGGATGCCCAGGTACTCTAATGATGTTCTTTATTTATAGAGATCTCAGTTTTATAGATTTTCGAATAGGACACTATAAAGCATATTTAAAAACAATCTGTAGTATATTTACTTAATACTTCAGGCATGTATTGATTTTTGTAAGTTCATTTTCAACAAAGTTAATGAATATTTAATAATTAAAGTTTCGTTATTGATACTTTATCTGATAGCTATGGACAGGAACTGAAAATAGTAGAATTTTGTTTTGTTAACTCATTGAAAACTTATTTTCATATACATGTATTTTTAATGAAAAAATGTGATATAATTACATTTAATATACCTCTATGCAAATTCCAAGATTGAAATATTTGTACAGAAATTCAAAAGTTATAATGATGAAAATACAATTGAACCTTAATACTTAAATATTTTGAACACTTGTAGCTTGCACCACCTCCAATCTCAGAGGAAGATGCCAGAAAGGGGATAATGAGCTTGATAGAGAGGGGTCTGATTCCCCCAGCAGCTCAACTGACACTGGACCCCTCCCCCGTAAGAAACAGGATCGCCCCCCTACATGAGCCTCAGATCAAACACAAACCCCCACAACCAGGTTAGATCAGTGTTTTGTATAAATTCTTAGACGTACAGTAGGGAAATCAGCTCATATCGACAAATATATGTTGAGTAAATGACTTATGTTTTACTATATTTGCTTATTCTGTTAGTATGAACTATTTTAGTGGGAACCAAATGGTCATGATATAAAATTAATTCTTACATATAAAATCAAAAATCTCAAGGTCAAGATTTCAGACCGTTTTAAAAAATGATGCTAGCTTTCTCGACTTATTCCAAGCTTTGTATCTTTTTTTTTTAATAATCTAGGAATTTTTTTGGGGGGTTTATACTGCCATGTTATACTTTTCTGCTGCCTGGTCACCTTCTAGTATTAAATGTAAAATTGTTGCATTAATACCTCAATACACACAAAGAGAAAATCAAAGGAATTTCCTATTCTTACAGGTAAAGGTAGTTACAATTATTGACTTGTGAATCCATTATATCATACAAGGGATTTAAAAGCCTTCCGAACTAATCACACGTTTTCAGAAATGGAAGGAAAACATTAAATAGACTGAGAGGTGTAATAGGATATTTAAATCTTATTCATTTTTGACCTCATATCAATAATTAAAGTGTGATCGAGCTCTGAGATTTATACAGGAGTTATATAACTGTTCTGTATTAGTCAGACAGGTGTAGATTATCTTTCTGATAATCTACTGATATACAATAAATGTCAGATTTTTTAATGATTTGTACAGATCCAGCTAGTTTCTTTGTTAGAAATTTACTTGTATAATTACGTATTAAAGATACATGTACATAGTAGAAATGTCAATGAAAAAGATATTCTAATGTTTGTAGATGGTAATAAATTTTGTTAAGATTGATAACTATAATTGTTCAATTAAATTTATTTATTCAGATCCATAAAATTCAATGTTATGTGAAACCAAATTTATTATTTAATACGAGATACAAACTCAAAGAATTTCTCATTTACAATATACCTTCCTAATATCATCCTTCTTCAGAAAAAGCAAATTATTTTTCATTTGGTTCCCATTCACAGAATTTTTAATGAGATAGAAATATTAAACTTTTCTACATGTAAATTTAATTAACTTTCAACCTCAGAATTACTCAACATTTCTCTCATTTTCAAGTGCTCTATGGAAATCCGAATATAGTGAATATTCATCCCACAAAATAATTTTATTGCTTACTAGTACATTAAAACTGTAATAACTACTTATAAGTAATAGCTATATGAATGTTTATAAATCCAAGAAAGTCACATTAGTGAACAAAGGCAAGGATCATACTTCATGGTATTTTACATTCCATTCATACAGAGGCAGTGTCACTACTCTCTGGAGTCAAGCTTGACCCAGCTACCATGAAAAACGATGTCAGCAAAATGCCAGCAGTACCACCTCACCCTAAGTCTGCCTCCAGTAGTATCACAGAGACCCGAACACCGTCCGCTAAAACTCGGGTCACCTCGTCCTCAATGCCTCAGGTTAAAACACCGGCAACACTGAAAACTTACGAGATGCCAATACAGCCTCTGGTATGTTGACAGATTCAGCTCAGGAGATAGAATCATTCATGTTACTAGAACTTTTCGTAATGATCATAATTTTCATACCCATCAAGTACATCAATTTTGATGATTATAAACATGCAGCTCACTTGGATTTGAATAAAAAATCACCCAAGTAAGAATCAAGTATTGTCAGTAAGTTCTGATAGCACTCAGCACTCCGCAGTAACACATATGCATGAACACCATTGATTTTTTTGAATAAAAGAGAGATATTTAATTCTAAAGCTGAGGTATTTTTCAAGGGAGATAAATCTTACATTGACTGAATTTTTTTTCTAGGATGCATATTATGGGGTGAGAGAACATATCCCCGCCAACCAAACCTATTTATATACTAAAACAGCTCATACCTTTAATGAGTTACCTTTGTAATTCCTTTTCTTTAGAAATGATAATATTAATTTTCTGTTTCCTCTCCCCCTAGATAGATTAATTGTTTGTTGTAAGCATGTATTCACTATATATTTTATCAGATTTTTAGGTCACCTGAGTAAACTCAGGTGACCTATTGCTATCACTTTTCGTCCGTCGTCGTTCGTCGTGCGTCGTGCGTCGTGCGTTAACATTTGAACATTTTCAGCTTCTTCTCTGAAACCACTGAACCAATTTCAACCAAATTTGGCATATAGCATCTTTGGGTGAAGGGGAACAAAAATTGTGAATTTCATGGGCCCTGCCCCCCTGGGGCCTGGGGGGTGGGGCAAAAACCATTAAAATTAGTGCAATCTTTAAAAATCTTCTTCTTTACTCCTGGACATCAAGCAGTCAAACTGTTTGCATGATTGTAATCAGCATTGAGTCCTCTACCAAAATTGTGAAATTCATGGCCCCGGGGTCAGGGGTTCTGGTGTTAGGGTGGGGCTAAATAAGTATATGGTGAAATTTCATGAATTCTTTGAAAATCTTCTTCTCTGCTCCTGGGTATTAAATAAACTAAGTACATAGTTATGATGAGAAAGTGTGTCTCTACCAAAATTGTGAATTTTATGGCCCCAGGGTCAGGGGTTCTGGTGTTAGGGTGGGGCTCTATAGATTATATAGTGAAATTTCATGAATTCTTTGAAAATCTTCTTCTCTGCTCCTGGGTATCAAATAAACTAAATAAGTGCATAGTTATGATGAGCAAGAGCGTTTCTACCAAAATTGTGAATTTTATGGCCCCAGGGTCAGGGGTTCTGGTGTAAGGGCGGGGCTCTATAGATTATATAGTGAAAATACATAAATTCTTTGAAAATCTTCTTCTCTGCTCCTGGGTATTAAATAAACTAAGTAAGTGCATAGTTATGATGAGCAAGAGTGTCTCTACCAAAATTGTGAATTTTATGGCCCCAGGGTCAGGGGTTCTGGTGTTAGGGTGGGGCTAATAGATTATATAGTGAAAATACATGAATTCTTTGAAAATCTTCTTCTCTGCTCCTGGGTATTAAATAAACTAACTAAGTGCATAGTTATGATGAGCAAGAGTGCCTCTACCAAAATTGTGAATTTTATGGCCCCAGGGTCAGGGGTTCTGGTGTAAGGGGAAGGGGGGGCTCTATAGATTATATAGTGAAAATGCATGAATTCTTTGAAAATCTTCTTCTCTGCTCCTGGGTATTAAATAAACTAAGTAAGTGCATAGTTATGATGAGCAAGAGTGCCTCTACCAAAATTGTGAATTTTATGGCCCCAGGGTCAGGGGTTCTGGTGTTAGGGTGGGGCTCTATAGATTATATAGTGAAAATACATGAATTCTTTGAAAATCTTCTTCTCTGCTTCTGGGTATTAAATAAACTAACTAAGTGCATAGTTATGATGAGCAAGAGTGCCTCTACCAAAATTGTGAATTTTATGGCCCCAGGGTCAGGGGTTCTGGTGTAAGGGGGGGGGGGCTCTATAGATTATATAGTGAAAATACATGAATTCTTTGAAAATCTTCTCTGCTCCTGGGTATTAAATAAACTAAAAAAGTGCATAGTTATGATGAGCAAGAGTGTCTCTACCAAAATTGTGAATTTTATGGCCCCAGGGTCAGGGGTTCTGGTGTAAGGGGAAGGGGGGGATCTATAGATTATATAGTGAAAATACATGAATTCTTTGAAAATCTTCTTCTCTGCTCCTGGGTATTAAATAAACTAAATAAGTGCATAGTTATGATGAGCAAGAGTGCCTCTACCAAAATTGTGAATTTTATGGCCCCAGGGTCATTCTGGTGTAAGGGGGGGGGGGGCTTATAGATTATATAGTGAAAATACATTTCTTTGAAAATCTTCTTCTCTGCTCCTGGGTATTAAATAAACTAAATAAGTGCATAGTTATGATGAGCAAGAGTGCCTCTACCAAAATTGTGAATTTTATGGCCCCAGGGTCAGGGGTTCTGGTGTAAGGGGGGGGGGGGGGGCTCTATAGATTATATAGTGAAAATACATGAATTCTTTGAAAATCTTCTTCTCTGCTTCTGGGTATTAAATAAACTAACTAAGTGCATAGTTATGATGAGCAAGAGTGCCTCTATAAAAATTGTGAATTTTATGGCCCCAGGGTCAGAAATTCTAGTGATAGGGTGGGGCTCTATTGATTATACAGTGAAAATACACTAAATCTTTGAAAGTTTTCTTCTCTGCTCCTTGGTATTAAGCAGATGAACTACCTATGTAGTTATGATGAGCAAGGGTCCTAATCTTCCAGAATTGTGAATTTCATGGCCCCAGGGTCAGGGGTACCATAAAGGAGGGGGGGACTGTACTTATATACTGAATATGGATGAATTGTTTGAAATCTGCTTCTTGGTAAAAAAAAAATGTTTTTGAAAAGCAAGGGTGCCTTTTCAAAAATTGTGCAATGTGTGGATCTAGGCCTAAGGGCCAGGGGTTCATGTGTGATTGGGGCATTACTGATCATGCTGAATATTACTGATTATTTGAAATGCATTTTTTAATTCCCCTACCCTGTCTATGGGTATTAAGTAAACAAACTAAGCAACTGCTAAGTGTATTGTTATGATGATCAATGGTGCCTATTTCAAAATTGTGAATGCCATAGCATCTGGATTAAAACATGAATCAAATTTAATCACTGGAAAGTTGTTGCATAATGCTCAGGTGACCTATAAGGCCCATGGGCCTCTTGTTCCTTAACTATTTCTTATCCGTATCTTTATACATTTACCTTTTTCTTTGATGTTACAATTATAGGTAAAAAAGTGAAGTTACTCAAATTATTTTGAGTGAAGATGTCAAATGTGCATGATAATTTGGTGAAGATTTTTATGTATATGCAGACAACTGTAGATATTCATGCATTTACTCAGTGAAATCATCAGTCTATCTTATAAATAAAACTGAAATAATAATTGTAATGCATAAGTATTCAGAGAATAAATATAGCAGGTAGCACTCTAAATATTTAGGATAACTGAGTGACATTATTAATAATGTCAATTGTGATGATATTTTCAGCCAGACCAAAAGGAGGTAGACATGTTAATTTTGATGGTTTCCAAATAAGCAAAAAGTCTGCTTAACAATTGTAATACTTAGTAACTTCTTTTTGTGAAAAAATAATGGATCAAATCAAGAGGGCAGTTAACCTAAATTTGTAATTCTAATTTGTAATGTGCTTTGTTCCAACAACTTTAGGCAATTTTTCCAAACCATTAAGGGACAGTGGGTCAGTAGAAAGCAGACTTTTTGTCAGGTTCTGAGTAGATCTGTTGAACTTTCACACTGGTTATATTCAGTTCATTTATTATGGCACACATTTCAATATATTATCATCTCTTGGTTTGTGCTTTTATACCTTGACTTTTGTTTTTAAAGAGGTGGAATTGGCAGGTGGTTGTGTTAAATATGAAGCACAATTTGGAAAAGGATTGTGTTGGGACTGATAAAATATTTACTCTGAATTTAGGGAATCTTTTCTTGGGTTACATATTCCTTATTTCACAACAGCTATTGATATTGATTATTGCATGGTTTTTTTCTCTCTCTAATGATTTAATAAATGACCATTATTCATATAATATTAAGGGGGGACCTATTCACCATATATGTGTGAAATTTTCAAAACTTTGACATTTGTTTCCTGACCACTTGCTCTTAATTTTTAGGTATTAAAAACAATACCTTATATGCTAAATTTTACACAGGAGCACGTGCAAAAACAGTGTGAAATGCTAAAAATAGATTATTTTCAGACATTATTTTTCTACCCCAAATATGTGCTAAAAAGAACCAAAAATGTCAAATCATATTCAAATTCAACACTTATTTAATTTTTATGACTTGTATCTTTAAAATGGAGGCAAATTCACTGAAATTCATCTCGCATGAAAAATTATAACGGAGCACAATATAAGTATCACCCCATTTTTCTTGTCGTATTTTTTACAATTCTGACATGCATAACAGGTAATATCTTGAAAAGTCTTTGTGTGAAAATGTTGTAATTCATATTTTTTGAAGGAAATGGTTCATCTCTTTTTTTTATCAAAGAAAAAAGTATACCTTTATGATAAAATAAACGAGAAATATGACGTTTTCTTTTATTTTTGTACTCTTGTGTCATAAATATTTACCTTTCTGCACTTAAAAAGGGTAAGTAAGCACTGACAAACATCTGAATATAAAACTATTTTTCAAAAAACAAGTATTTTGCTTTGATTAGAAACAATTAAAATAGATAAATTTTCTTCTTCATTCCATTCATTCTGTTCCCCCTTTCATTTCCCCGTCAACAACCAACACCCATTAGAACCTAGGAATGAATTTATACTATAAAACCTACATGTACTATAAATCAACAAGCAAATATACACCTGTACATGTACATTTCTAAACATTTTTCTCAGTTTTCTCAGAAAAACTATTAAAAATTAAACATATTTCCCTGATTTAAGCCGCTTTCTTTGCTGAATTCTGTCTCTTTTGCACTAGAATATTATCGAGGTATTTTTTCACAACAGAAATTGCTATGAATTATCAACCAAAGGAAGAGAATTCTAATATTAACAAACTCCATAAATCAAATAAAACTGTTATTAATGATGAATAAATTTTCTTTTTGTAAATTGTGTACGTTATTGATTTTCAACAATGTTATGCCTATATCACAGTTGCAAAAGTCAACAGGTAAAAAGAAACGTCGCTATTGTGACGTCACATAACGCTGCCTTGACGTAGAACGACATAGGTCCCCCCTTAATATGAGAATAATTATAATTTTTATGCCAATTCACTGATTGGATTTAGAAAAGTTATCAATTAACATCTGCATGTGAAAGTTTAAGATTCAAGACATAAGAAAAAATTATGTTGCGTGGTCTGAAACATGCCTGTTGTTGACTGAATGATTTTCCATTTTTATCTGCAGTCTTTGGATCATTCTATGCTATATTTTTTTTATCTGCACGGTTTTCAGAAGTCATTCACCTGCCTGTTTTTCCTCATTTTCAGAATGCCATCTTTTATGACAAATTTTGTCTTTAAATAAATAAATTTCGTATTTTGATTAAAGTAGTAACATTTTGTAATATATGTTTATAAACATTTGTTTATAACCATTATATATAATTTCCACTACTGTTTTCTACCTTAATTTGCTGTGACTTTTCCAGCCCCCACCCACTACCCCGGCCAGTGGGGACTTTAAACAGCTGTCCCACAGGTTTGCTATCCAAAATGGACGCACCAGAGATAGCTCATCAGAATTCATTGCATTTAAGCAACACTACTGCCTTACATGGGGAAGGTAGGCACTCTCTTTGTTTTGTGTACTATTATTGCTATATTACTAGATTTTAAATCTGAAAGCTTTATTCATATGAATATATGTACAAGATTTATCAGATATATTCATGTATTTAAATATTCTCAAAAATTTTCTATTTGATACAAAAAAAAATTTCACTTCAATCCAAAACCATACTAATTAACTTAAAATGGTTCATTTCTACTTGCAGCATTGTTACTATGATCAAACATATAGAGAAGATGCTGATAAGCTACACCATTCCAGTGGCCTTTGTCAATGGAGACAGGTTTGTTGGTTAAAAACAACTTCATTGCTTGACTAGAAAATTCATGGAGAATCCTTAACACAATCAATGAATGCTGTACAACCTTTCAGGTTAGCTGACCTGGCTATGGAGTTTGAGTTGGAGAAGCCGCCCAGTATAGATGATATGTTAAGTGTCATCATCAACAGGGAGGATGTAGAAGCCTTGATAGGGAGACCTGTAAGTACCGGTAACTATAAATTAAACATCAAAATACACACTCAAATTACTGTAAATACATACTCAAATATCTATAAATATGTCTTTAACAATACAGATTAAACATGAGTTTAGACCCAATACACAATTACACACAGCTTTTTTAATCATCTTGGATGTAAAATTTTTTGATGAGTTGAAAAATGACAGTTATGTTGATGAAATCCCTATGTTTACTTGTCCTCTCTTCAATGTGTGAGTCATAATGGGAGATGCATTAGAGACTGATTCAGCAGTATGAAGATGCATTTCTTCCATAAGTATAACTACCTGAGTTGTCCTCAGTACCAGATATTTTTCTTCATTTAACAGGGT
The DNA here is from genome assembly GCF_032062105.1 of Saccostrea cuccullata. Lineage (NCBI taxonomy): Eukaryota > Metazoa > Mollusca > Bivalvia > Ostreida > Ostreidae > Saccostrea > Saccostrea cuccullata. Next base: position 72,681 of record NW_026936234.1, on the reverse strand, counting down.
CGCAGATTCAAGGGTCCTCGAGGGAAGGATGTCGCTGCTACGAGGATCCAGTCGTCCTGGAGAATGTTCCGAGATCGGTCCGAGTATCTGGATTACAGGAAGAGGAAGTGGGCCTCGGGTGTCATAGCAATATCCTGGATAATGCATGTCAAGATGTCAAAGGTCAAGATCAAACTTAAGGAGTCAAGAGAGGAACATCTAGAAAACTTTAGAAGAAGAGCAAGGGTACATATCATGTTCCGTATTTTACAATGGCTTACAATGATTTAAACAATTTATAAATCTGATAATTGATGTGTTTATAATTGAATTGACTTGTGTAACAGCATTCCATGACCATTTTTTACAGAAACTTGCCATGTCCTGGGATAGAATTAAACAACACCGTAGGACTGTTATACACATTCCTTCATTAGGCCTTTCTCAGGATATAAGAGACAGTATTAACGAGTTTGGAATCAGACAAAACACCCAGATGGCTCGACTTTGTGATATCAGAGGTATAGACCCTAATAATTTTAAGAATGAAAACATTATCATGTACTAAGATAACATTTCTTTATATTCTAACTTTGTCTATCCCATGCTTTACTTAAAAAAATACTTGAATTTTTTTGTAACAATATTTTAATTAAAAACATCAGCAACATCATGTTTTATTTTTCAAAAAAAATATTTCAATCTGTAAGACAAACATGAAAACAAATATTTCAATTTTTCTAGATCCGAACGTGGATGTGATTTTTGTGTCCCCTGTGCCCCTGAGTGAGGAGACCTTACAGTATTACTCTAAGCTCCTGGGACTGAAGTCTGCAGTGGAGTCAGGTGTTGTGGAGGATCAGTGTGACATGGGCGAGAAATACAAAATCATCGTCCCAGAGGCCATCAAAAGCTTCCCTGTAAGTATAAGGAACAGTTGCCAAACAAAAGCCACAAGAGGATCATGAAGGTGTTGTTTTAACTTTCTCATTTTTATAATGTTTGATAAAATAATTGAAGTTTAGATACTGTAAATCACTTTTTATTCGCGAGAACTTTATTTTCGCGTAATTACGCGAGAGGTATGCTCGCGAAATTTTCATTCTTGCGTATATTGAATTCCTTAAGATTATACAGAGCAATGACCACAATTCGTGAAAATTTTGTCTCGCTAATAAAGTGTCAATGACTATCTCGCGAAAATAAGGTGTCGCGAAAATTAAGTGATCTACAGTAGACAGATTTGGATAATTACAGAATTCACCATGATACTATTTCTATGATGTAAATAATAGCTTGGAAAGTTGAATTTCTTAATAAAGTATTAATTTTTCTGTCAGATTTTAACAAAAGCAAACTCAATACCATATTTTTTTGTAGGCCCACAGAATGTGTTTGTCCTCCATTCTGAAGTACAGCCCTCGGACACTGAAGCGTATCCAACACTTGATCAAGGGCTGTGATGCTTACATAGTGACCGGGGTACCACACAAGGATGACCTGGCCATTGCTGACTACCTGGATGTCCCCATCCTCTCCCCCGAGCCTGAGGTGGCACATCTCTACTCCACAAAGTCAGGCTGTAAGAGGATATTTGCCAGTGCTAATGTGGAGGTCCCACCTAGTGAATTTGATGTTTACAGTATTGGTCAAGTGAGTGACAATTCTCATGATTGCATCCTTGTTCACCTAAAATATACCGCTTTAATAATTTTCAACTATCCATACCTTTCTTTTTCCTGAATAGCTACATGAGTGTCTAGCTCAGTTAGTGACAGAGAACTTGACAGTGAAGAGATGGCTGTTTAAGCTGGATGATGGTTATGATGGGAGAGGGATAGGATACTGTGATATCGCTGAACACTTAGAGTGCTACCAGTGGGCTCTGAAGGAATCACGGAGATACGGAGAAAAGTGGAGTAAAAAGTGGGCTCAGGTATGTTCTTATACATTTCAAAGCCTGCATAGGATTATTTAAAGCAGTTTTGAATTTTATTTACATTTGATTTTTTTTTTCCTTTTTTGTGACAGGAAGCAGCTTACATTAAGATCCATGCAGAAATCCCTGATGTGTTGGCTAAGCATGCTAGACCTGTACATTCAGAACTTTATGAAGATTGGTCCAAGTTCTTGGATGCATTCCTAAGTCAAGGTATTAAAACATTTACCAGCACTTCAATGAAAAGTGTATTTTTAGAATTTTCAGTTTGATTCCTGTCATGCGATGATCACTGCTCTACTATTACAGGAGGAGTAATTGAGGCCACCCCTCCCTCAGACAGCATCACTACTCTGACTGTAGACTTGTTGATTGAACCCACGGGACGGGCCAATGTCATATGTATGGGGGATCAGATTCATGCGGAGACCCCCTTCTCCTGCTGGGGGGTGTCTATGCCCCAGTCCTCAGTGGAACCAGATGTCCTCAATGCTTCATGCAAAAAAGTAGCAGAGGCCTGCAAGTCAAGAGGCATCATTGGTTATCTGTCAGTCGATTTTGTCACATTTATTGATCCCAAATCTGTAAGTGGCATTATATTTCTCTAATTCTTTTCGCATTTCAGTTAAATGTTGGTAACATAGCAGCAACTGTTTTCAGTAAAATTAATGTCTTTAGTGACTGACATACATTTTTTTCTAATTGACAGAATGATCAGAAGTTATGGGCCTTGGATCTCAGTCTCCACTATAGTGATAGCTTAGCAATGTTCCAGCTGATGTCTTACGTCAGTAATGGCAAACTAGACTTAAGTACTCATACCTTCAATGTACCGCCACCCAAACAAGAACAGAAGAAGCGACGTCGTAGATTGGCAGGTCAGGAAGATGAACAGCCACCCAACACGAGTCGATACGCCGTGATGAGCACGAGACTTCTCCACACAAATCTGGCTGTGGTGCACTACAGTGTATTCTTCCAGATGTGCCGAGCACATGGCATTGGATATGATATCAAGGTATGCTCCAACTTTAACAGCCATTAAAATTTTGTAGAAATCAATGGAGTTGTAGTAGGTTTTACATGTATGTACATGATTTTATTCTCATTTTAGGAAAAACAAGGCACAGTATTTACCCTCTTAGATAGTTTCAACAGAGAGAATTTGGGAATGCTGTGAGTATTCTTTAGCTGTTATATCATTATTTAAATTAAAGGATATGTACATTAAGTTCACATTTTTAAATACATTTAACCTCATTGCAGAACACTTGGTGATAATTTACAAGGAGCACTTGCCACATTTGCCAGAAATATGTCCATCATCCACCAAGAAATATCGGCACCCAACATGCAGGGAGAGACTAATTTCAAGGTAGGAGTGGTACCATCCAGTATTTACTTTTAAATATGTACCACTTATCAGTGAATTAGAACTTCTTAATTTACAAGATAATACCCATGATCTTTTGTCATTCTTTTACAGCTTGCAATCAAAGACATTGAGAGCATCCTAGGAACAACTGTAGAAAATGCTGAAGATTCTGATGTAGCCTAATTTAACAGTCAACTAAAACAGCCAAAATGGTTTGCTGCTCTGAGGGACACTGCTCAATATTTCATACTAGCATTTATAAGGAAAATGTTTAACTATAAACTGAACGATGCAATCAAGTCTGTTTCTGGTACAGACTTTGTATAAAGTGTATATTAATTATTATTCTATATGTGTGTATGTATAATGTATGTAATACTTTTGTTGAAATGGTCAACAGGAGAAACAGCTCACCTTTATAATTCTGTGAATTGTGTATGTTATTCATGAATTGCATACTGCAAATGAATACAAGAGCAAATAATTATGAATACAACTATTTATGATAAATATGTGTACCTTAAATATAATTTATGCTGAATTGTTGTCAGCCCTTTATAACATCCTTACTTGTGCTGCAAACACCATGAAATGATACAATCATGGAAATTATTAATACAGGTGTATATAAGTATTTTATTTTGTCCTACCTGTGTCCCTCTTTGATCTTTCAATCTGTCCATCATCTGGTGCTGTTAACTCTAGGTTTCTTGTAGGACAGATGTTTTCTGTCATGTCGAGATTTTCCTGTTTTTAATGCATTTGAGGAATTTTGTCTCTGTCTGGCCATTGGTGTCAGGACATATTTCTATGTTTTGTAAATGTTGCAATAACTTTTACTAAGTCTGTGATATTTTTGTTCAATATTTTGTTTTTATGTGTTTGTCTTACAGAAAGTACATGCAGGGTTCAACAATTTATTTCAACTTATAAATACTGCTGGCATAATTTTAAAATGTAATTAATGAATTTTACTGAGAATTTATGGCCTGAGATGATCTTAAAGTATGTGAAAAATATTAGCATTTAATTTTTTTTATACATGTATTGATGCACATAAATTATTGAATTATGTAATAATTAAGCACTGATTTGAAACAAGAATTTGAATGAAGTTGAAAGCTTGTGTCCAATTATTGACTATATTGTTAAATGTTTATTATCTGTATTAATTAATAAACTAAGAAATGACTCCTATTTGTTTCCTGATTTTAACAAATCTAGGGGATTTAGACATCTGTGATGAACATTGGTATACTTACCCAGCTGGATTCTTTTCTTTGCAATCCATCTGAAGTGCATTTATTCATGATTACCATATATGGCCATAAGTGAGTCAACTTAACTAGTAACCTAGTTTTTGCCTACTAGTATTTAACTATATTTCAATGAAAAACAATATTTTTATTAGAACTAGTATATTTGACAAGTCAGTGTGAACACACCACACAAAAAACTTGAAAATGTTTTTATGGTCATATGCAATGTAGTTTGAACTTTATTGCGCGGTTCATGTCTATATATGGATTTGTACACCTCTTCTAAAACATTTTTTGATGAAAAAAATCAAATTTATGTTTTGTAATTTTTGTGATATTTATTGAATAATGCACACACCAATAACTCATTTTTTGTCAAAAAACTTTTATCAAACATTTATGTCCTTAATTATTTGTTAACAACTCTGAGTTTTAAAATTTTAACATTGAACAACTAATATACCAAAAACACCTAAAGGAAAAAACACCTACAAATAAAATTATCTTTGAAATTTTGTGAAGAATCTACGAACAGTTCTGCATTTTGAAATGATGATTCACTTATAGTCATATATTGTTCCTGTCAATGAACATTTGTATCATGAATGCAGATGTTAACGATTCCAATCATGACTGATCATTGCACATGGTTACATTTTGTGGCATATTCTATTTCTCGCTTTTCATGGACAATTAAACACCTTGTACAGCTGTACAGCTGTATGTACATAAAAACTTATATCTAGCCCATTGAGAAAATTGCAAAATCATTATCTGCATATAGAACATGTGTAACAGGGGTGTTAAATGACGAGAACGTCATTTGCTAACGGGGGGGGGGGGGGGGGGGGGGGGATATGTAAAAGTGATTAGTTTTATGTTGTTTTAATTACACTGTATTATAATATTCAAATGTATAATCTATTAATTATACATTATGAATATGCCACAACTGATTTTAAATAAAACATACTAAATGAGATAAAATAAACAATCACACAGTTTACATTTTGTAGAATTTAATTTCCTTAATGAAAATCCTATTGGTCAAGACTTTTACCTCCAAATTCTGGACAACAGACAAAAGACATTATTCAGCTTATTGATTCCAGACTTAGCCTCCAAATTAATAATTAAATGAGAGTGAATGATATTATTTTATTACAGTTTAAACTTGTACAGTAATGTAATTCTGTATGTACATACATTTCAAACAAATGTACTTGTTATTTTTATATATTCCTAATTAACAAGTGGACTTAGAATTCACTTAATGATTGTAATAAAGAATATAAAACATTTCAATATATGTTTCAAGGGAATATATATGAATTGTACAAGTATAAATGTAGATTTTTATAAAATGCTGCATATAGAACATTGTGATTTTATGAATATACTGTATGTTTATAGAATTGTCATTTTGATTATATAAAATTGTACTTATATTATTTATATGTTTATTTACAGGGTATTATATTATCTCTTCATAATACCATCAATAAAATCATCAAACAAAATTAAAACAGTTTGAACAAATGCTTTATTCTAAGTTTTTATTGAAAATCAGTGAGCTAAAATTTTGTTATTTTTTTTTTACAGTAAAAACTGTGATAGACTGCATTACTGTATTAGTCTGATCTATCAAACAAAATAAAATAGTTAACTTTTATTTATTTATTGAAAATCAGTGAGTTAACAGTTGTAATAGACTGAATACATTTAAGTCAGAATAATCTGTTGATCCTGGAAATATATGCCACTTCAATATCACGAACTGTTTATAATGGTAAGAGGGTAAGAAGGTATAGAAATGGTAAGCAGTAGAATATTCTCAGTGGACAAATTTACAAGAGTCCCCTAGTTTACAATGTCCTTTCTTAAAATGTCGGCATGGTCTGCTATCCTTCTCTCCATTAGATGATGATTCTATCTGCAGATTCTGTAGAAAAAAATGAATACTATACATGAACCTAAAATTCTATTAAAACAGATAAAGATATCAATTGACACTGATGAATAGAATTTCTAAGCATGACGAGGTACCTTCTTTGTCTTTTTGCTTTCTGTAGTGCCTCCATTATTTTTGCCCTCAGCCTGTCTCTTGGCCCTGGGCTTAGGGCCCCAGTTCTTCTCCGGATTGGCCTGCCACCGTGTTAAACCTTTCACTCGGGATTCAGGGTTGGAATTAGGATGCAGCTGAAAGCATGTCAGTAAAAGTTACTCTTTCCTCTAATGTACTTAAAAAAATTTTTTTTAGTAAATGTGTCAACTTCAAAATGAATGAAAATGTCAAAAGCCATTTGTGATTTGCTATTTGATTACATGAAAATAATCAACTCTTGGCATCCCCTTACATGTACTCTCTTTGGTTCTGTACTTACAGACTATGCATTTTCTTTTCTGAAACATATTTCCCTCACCTCAAATGACACTTCTTCCGTGCATGGTTTACTGAGGATAGCTTTACATGGGGTATTATCCTGTAAGTGGCGCTCCTTCACTGGCTTCTCTTTCGTCCATGCTCTCATAACATCCTGTCAGAATGAAGAAATACATATGTATGTAATGCACACTAACTCTGCAAGAGCCCAATGGCCAAAGATATTGCTCAGCCAAGTCAAATTTCTCTTCCTTACAAATTTCTAAAAGCATCTTCCATGAATCTCTGATTTATGAAGGGCATAGAAGTACTCAAAAAGAAAATGCAAAAAATTTTAACCTGGAACACCAACAGCAAGGGTATCACTTAAGCTTCCCCCAACTTGGCTGAGGTGAGCAAAAACTAGAAAACTGACCAGTCAGCAAGGGCCCCGCTGAGGGGTAGAAATATAAGGGTGCAGCTCATTGAATGAGAGTTTTACTTGATTACTTTTTTTTTAATATATGAAGATTATAAGTAACAACTGTATTTTTAAAATTTCAAGATAATTCCTGAATGTCCAAAAACCTGTTAAATAGTAACCTTGTATTAACATAAAACAGGGAAAACCCCATGTCTTACTAAAAAAAAACTAAATTTAATGTGCATTCAAAAAAGATTTAAGCAGTTGTTTTATAAAATGCAAGCCTTCAGTGAATGCAAATATCACCCAGGGTTGACCTCAACTTCAAAACAAACATCAGTTGCAGACAAAGGTGTTCATTAATCTTCACATGACAGATTAAGATAAACCTCTAAATTTTCTGCAGCAAGCAAGATAATTAATCCCAGGGGATTAATTATACTGCTCTCCCATCCCTTTCTTCTATATAAATTTACAATAAGAACTTTTTTCAGCACTGACAGAATGGGGTTATTATCTGATTACCTGTTAAAATTAACAGCATGGCAGCAAAAAAAAAAAATTAAATTAAATAAATGATTAAAAAATAAAATAGTAATAATAAAAAAGGATATCTTAATATATATCTTGATTTTAGAATTCAATAAAATAATTAAATTATGTTAAATTGTTGTGTACAGTATCTTAACCAATACAAAGTATGAACATTATTTTAAATCCATATTTCCAAGAATGTACACATCATTCAAAATTGACCTTAACTTCAAAACAAAGTTCATTGCAGACAGAGGCTGGTACAGTAATTAATCTCAATGTGACAGATAAAGATAATGCTTAAGATTTTCTTCATGTGGAAGGTTAATTAATCCCAAAGGAAAAATTGCACAGCCTTCCCAGTTTACAATGGTAACATTCTCAGCAGTTATCTCTCTTTGCCCATTCATTCTTATGCATAGCTAAGGAATCTACCCCACCACTCCAGCTCCAAACCAGAAGACAAAGAGAACCAAACTTAGAATCAAAATATGTATTTCTGCCTACTGAACTACCATACAAAATTTGAACCTGATTGGGCAACCTTAAAAAAAGTTATTAGAAAAAAACAGAAAATTTGTGGACGGAAGAGTGACAGACGGACAGACAGACAGACGGACGGACAGAGTGATTACTATAGGGCACCCGCAAATCCTTGCGGGGCCCTAACTAGTACATGTACAACTCTTATGAGATAGTACACCTCTTACCCAGACAAATGAAGAAGGGGCATCTGTTTTAATCGAGTCTTTGGCACAATGAGAAAGAGAAACTCTGTGGCCAGAATTCAAAAATGCAGATCTGTAAAAACAAAGTTTGTATAAATCGTTTAATAAAATCTTAAACTCAGTAAATGTTTTTTTTTACTCAAAGATAACAGAAAGTATCATGTAATTCTTTGTTTTCAGTACCTCAAGGCTGGAAAGCTCAACATTTCACAATGCAATACACCACATAGCCCATCCATTGTGTAATAAAATGGAATGTCATGTAGTTCTTCTTTTATCATGCTTAACATTCCCACAATTCTCTTTGCTGTGTTAAATTGCTCCTTTTCTTCATCAACACTGTCTATTACCCTCTGTACAAAGTCTGGGCAATGCATTTCTTCAGCCCACACTGGGCCTCCAACAATGTATCTGAAGCCACAATTATCACAAGATTCCTTTACAACTGGGCCATTTCCTGCAGTGTACCTAAATGAATTCAAGAGAGGGAATCATGCATTAAGTAAAATTAATTCTCTCTCCTTTCTCTAGATCCTTCTCTACATTTCTAGTATGTTTTTTACAATGCAAGTTATTCAGGGCTCGACATTAACTTTTTTTCCTACTTGTCCATTCGGACAAGTGACCAAGACATTTACTTGTCCGAATTTCAACTTCACTTGTCCAAAAATTTTCAATAAAGTTCAATAGTTTCAACTTGAAAATTAAAATTAAGTCCATTTATTTACACATGTCATGCCCTTGATTGATTCTTGATGTTATTGATAAATACAACAGACACATAAAGCGAAATTTTATTTAGGCTTTCTGACAATAACATAAATGTCCACAAGTGAAACTGTCAACATCAAACAATATTGACACTTCGGTTCGTATCTTCCATGACTTTTCAGTAGTATGCAATTAGTGAACTTTGATCCCGATCAAATGTGAACTCAATATTAATATAGCGATACATATCGGAATCAAAGTTTGGATTTTATGTAGAGCTTCCGTCTTGAGACTACCAATTTAGCTTTCAACAGTCGTTCTTTTTATTATTTAGAGACCTCTTTACATTAAAATGCACTTGTCCAATCGGACAAGTGCCCAGCAATATTCACTTGTCCGAAATTTTTTTTCATTGGTTCTGGACAAGCGGACAAGCGTTAATGTCGAGCCCTGTTATTTTCAATGAAATCAATTCAATCAATCATATTGTATATCTTAGGGAGAGGGCTAAATAGGCTGAGCCTGCTGCCCAATCCTATTCACATTAACATCAGTTAATAAAATATTGTTTAATTAAAAGAAAAATCATATTGTAGTAGATAAACTCCTTTATTGCTGGATAAAAACATGGGGCATAAAAAAAATGATATAACATTTATTTCTTACTTGTAATTGCCCACTCCTTTTGTAGGGATCATGAGGCCCATTCTCTGTAACTTGAAGCTGCCACATCCTACACAATGATACACAGTGGAGAGCTTACTTAATGACCTCTTGACCTTTCCCTGACCACTGTACACCCTGACAAACACCCTGAAATAAAAGTCCACACTAACCGACAGCAGGGGCTCAGTATACCGAGAGTACCTGTTGGCGTGAGACTCCACGCTCCTCAATATAATCCTCAGGGCCATTTCATGACAGTACTTAGTTCTCAGGGAGACACTGCCGTACTTAGAGTGACAGGTCTCAGGGGTATTCCCACACAGGACTGCAGCATCAGTGCAGGTGATACAGAGAAGTCCCCCATCACTGACTGCTTGAACAGCAGCATCTAAGAATAGATGAGGACTGCCATAGGGATCAAGGTCAATTACATCAAACCTATTTTCCTTTTCCCTATTTTGATACATGACCATGGCTGCATCTCCATAGCTGGCTTTTATCAAATGTTCCATTTTGTTCAGTTCTATGTTTTTCTTAATGATTTCAACTGCTGATTTATCAAAGTCATTTGCAACAATTTCTTTGACACCTGGGATTTCTAATCCAAATCGGACTGAACGCAATCCAGATGCTGCAAGTCCTTCAAATATTCGGAGTCCTTTGTCATAACACTTTCCAGCTATCAATACTTCTTCATCTTCTGAACTCTTTATTTGGTCCTAAAAATGAAAAATTTGTAAAAGTATTTTAACATTGACAGTACATGATTTGTTCAGAATTGAATGTAAAAAAAAGAATTCCAATGTATTTTTGTTGAATTTATCATTCAAATATAAATTTTAAATAAAATTAGAAAGCAAAAATTCATGGGCACAAGATTACAAAATCTTGAAATGTTCAGGAATTAGGATTGTCTGCTATGGTTATATAATCATGTCAGTAGCTGATAAATCGTACCTCCGCTTCTGGAGATTTATCTCCCTCTTTTTTGATCGCTGATTTGGTTTGTGGGATAAGTTTTTCTTTTGCGAACTGAGAGATAACAGCAATAGTTAAGTCTCTGTTGAACTCCTGAACAGGATTATAGAATACATATGGGGGGTACAGTACTTCGGCTTTCCCCTCCTTCACTAAGTTTTTGGTCTCCATCCCGAAATTTTGTTGAAATCTATTACCTAAGAATCTGCTTAGGAATTTGACCAGTTGCTGAAATCTCATAAACTGCACACTAATCAAACATGTTACAAAACACAGGCAATCCAATCCAAACGTTGCAATGCTTACCTTCTCAATCTTTGAAACAGAGTTGTGTGCATGTTCATGGCATTATTTAATCTAAAAAAGAGAGATTAAAACACCATCATTTAAATTCTTTTATAGCACACATATATAATATATATAACACACACAAACAAGTAGACTGTACCTTAATTATAAAAAAAACACACACACAAAATCATCAGAAACCATGTGGATAACACACTCTCCTGCTTGTGAAGGTAAAATTAGTTCGTTAGCTTCAAAGTGAAAGTAGAAGCATGGTGATTTCTCCAAAAGCAGTAGTTGTGTTTAGTGGGAAAAGAAAGTCGGGAAAAGATTTTATTGCAAATTTGCTTCAAGAAAAGTAAGATTGAAATATCCTTAGACACTTTAAGATTTACAACAAAAGCATTTAGTGGAAATATACCTGGAATATGCGTCAATTACAAAGGCCAGTAGGCGTTTGGTTTCAGGATGGTGTATTTTGTTTATCAGTTTATGTTAATGTTTCTTTCCTATATGAGTCTCAATACATTTTAAAACGTGTTAATTTCAGCGATTTTTTTTTATTTTGATGAGATTGCAATGGTTTTGACCATGGTGATGGATATCAGCCTGTGTAGTTCAATCGGTAGAGCACCTGACTAGACCGGGTTAGATAACTTAGATTCCAGGTCCAGCCATACATTTTCATTTTTAGCTCACCTGAGCTGAAAGCTCACGTGAGCTTTTCTGATCACATTTTGTCCGGCGTCCATCTGTCTGTCTAGCTGTCCGTCTGTCTGTAAACTTTTCACATTTTCGACATCTTCTCAAGAACCGCTGGGCCAATTTCAACCAAACTTGCCCACAAAGTATCCTTGGGTGAAGGGGATCAAGTTGTTCAAATGAAGGGCCACGCCCTCATTCAAGGGGAGATAATTGGGAATTAATGAAAATTTGGTGGCATATTTTAAAAATCTTCTTCTCAAGAACCACAGTGAGAGGAAAGATGAAACTTATGGGGAAACATCCTCAGGTAGTGTAGATTAAAGTTTGTTCAAATCATTACCCCCGGGGGTAGGGCGGGGCCAAAATGGCCGACCTAAGTTTTACATAGAAATATATAGGAAAATTCTTTAAAAATCTTCTTCTCAAGAATGACAAAGCCATAATTCATCGTATTTATATGGAAGTATGCTCAGGTAGTGTAGATTCAAGTGTCTTCAAATCATGACCCCCGGGGGTAGGGTGGGGCCAAAATGGCCGACCAAAGTTTTACATAGAAATATATAGGAAAATTCTTTAAAAACCTTCTTCCCAAGAATGACAGAGCCATAATTCATCATATTTATATGGAAGCATGCTCAGGTAGTGTAGATTCAGGTTTGTTGAAATCATGACCCCCAGGGGTAGGGCGGGGCCAAAATGGCCGACCTAAGTTTTACATAGAAATATATAGGAAAATTCTTTAAAAATCTTCTTCTCAAGAATGACAAAGCCATAATTCATCATATATATATGGAAGCATGCTCAGGTAGTGTAGATTCAAGTGTCTTCAAATCATGACCCCCGGGGGTAGGGCGGGGCCGAAATGGCCGACCAAAGTTTTACATAGAAATATATAGGAAAATTCTTTAAAAATCTTCTTCTCAAGAATGACAAAGCCATAATTCATCATATTTATATGGAAGCATGCTCAGGTAGTGTAGATTCAAGTGTCTTCAAATCACAACCCCCAGGGGTAGGGAAGGGCCAAAATGGCCGACCAAAGTTTTACATAGAAATATATAGGAAAATTCTTTAAACATCTTCTCAAGAATGACAAAGCCATAATTCATCATATTTATATGGAAGCATGCTCAAGTAGTGTAGATTCAAATTTGTTCAAATCATGACCCCCAGGGGTAGGGCGGGGCCAAAATGGCTGACCAAAGTTTTTAAAGATATATATACGAAAATTCTTTAAAAATCATTTTCTAAAAAATAGCAAATCCATGATTGGTCATGGGACTACTTTTGATTTAAACTTTACAATAAAAAGCCATTTTCTACTTTTTCCTACCCTTAGTGCTCAGGTGAGCGATGTGGCCCATGGGCCTCTTGTTTATGTTACAGATTTGGTGCCATTGACCAAACTGGACTTTCAGGTGAAAGTCTTGCCAGGGGCTAATAAGAATTAACTTAGGTTGTGAAGAAAATGGGGGGGGGGATGTATTTGTTTGGGCCAATGCATATCGACCTGGGTACGACCTGGGTAGCTCAGTCGGTATCTACAGCACCTGACTAGTGATGCAGGGTTACTGGGTTCAATTCCCATTCCAGTCATACATTTTCTTGTTTCCTGTTACAAGTGTATTCACACACATGTAAGAAAAGATCACCCATTATCCTTTGTTCTTCCATCTGTCTGTCTGTCTCTCTGTCTATCCATCCATCTGTTAACTTTTCACATTTTCAACCTCTTCTCAAGAACCACTGGGCCAATTTTAATCAAACTTGGTACAAAGAATCCTTGAGTAAAGGGGAGATCAAATTGTAAGAATGAAGGACCAAGTCCCCTTGCAAGGGAAGATAAAAAAAAAAAAGACAAAAGAAGGGCGGGGTCATTAAAAAAAATCTTCTTCTCAAGAACCACTGGGTCAGAAAAGATGAAACTTATGTGAAAGCATCTTAGAGTAGTGTAGATTCTAAATTGTCTAAATCATGACCCTTAGGGGGTAGGGTGGGGTCACAATCAGTTTGAATCTGTAAACAAACAGCATGGCCAAAGTTACTCAGGTGAGCAATGTGGCCCATGGGCCTCGTGTTGAATAAACTATTGACTAAATGGAGCATATAGTTTTTCTCTTTTAGACATTAAATGTTGACTAAAACTTTTTTGCATGTATTAACACATATACTCACCGTCAATAGAAACGCAACACCTCAATTTTAGGGTGAAAATTAAAAATAGGTTATAACTATGTACCGAAAAAATTAGGACATCTTTTACTTTTCCAAATCAGTTATTTAAGGCCAAATTTTTTTTATTAGTTGTTTTACGGATCCGCCGACCCCATTTTTGTAAGTTTTGGAAAAAAAATAAAAATTCCATTCAATCCTTTTTTTATAATCGCCGATCGAACTTTACTTCAAACATATAAAAAAAAATCCGGAAATGGCCGTACATTGTTTGAATTTTACTTAGTTGTGATCAGAATCATGTAAACGCTTCTACTATTGACCCTTTTAATAAGAACTCTGCAAGCGTTTTATAGTCAGAGATGAAATAAGTATGACGGCCATTCTCTCACCAGAGGACGCTACGCAAGCTTCACCTGAAGTTTGCGTAGCGTCCTCTGGTGAGAGAATGTATGACGGCCATATGATTTAAAACAGAATATAAATGTTTTAAGAACAATATTAAACGTATAAATGTATGACGGTTTTTATGAGCTGATCAGGCTGGTGATTATTCTATATATGATGTTATCTGATCAGCGAATGGAGTGTGGTGGTTGAGGAAATTACAGCCAAAACCAACAAATCTGATGTCGTCACTTGCACTCCATCCGACACCCATAACTTTTCTTTGAGGGTTTGGCGAAGTTTTAATCAGTTATATGTAATGGTTAGTTAACAGTTCATATATTATTTATGACATTTTTAAAAGCACATGTTTGACTGTATTTTAAAAATCTGCAAGACGTGTTGTCAATTGTTAAAGCGTCAGAAAAACAAAAGACTTTTTTGTCATTGTACAGGTATGAATCTATCAAATGATGTGAAAGAAATGTTTCTTAAAGTTTTAAATTTTAGATTTGGAAAAGGAACTGACTCATCAGGATGTTCTAAGACAAAAAATGTTTGTATGAGAGTCATAGGAATGTGAAACCCTATGGGGATGACTTATCATTCTAGTAAGTTTATTTGTGTTCATTGATTGTGCACTGAATTTTAGTTTTATACTGTTTAATACTGTTTAAGAAAAGGTATTATCTGAATTTGATTAAACTTTTATTATTTTACAGGGGGTTGTGTAAAATTTGCTGAAGTGTGTTTTTCTGTGGCAATGTGGACGTAGCAGTGAGAGGACACCCGTATCGATAGACATACACAGAAAAGTTTAGCATTGTTCTCTGCTCGAAGAATCGTTCTCTTTTAGTGAGGAATGCCAAGAAAAAGACATTTCTGTGCAATGTTCTGAGGTTGATTTCTCCAACTGCTTTGATATGCTGCATATTAAAAGTTTTGAACATTGAACACTTCTTCTTCTTTTTTTTTTTTTTTTTTGTAGCCACCCAATGGACATTTTCCCCAAAAAAATCCGTAAAACAACTAATAAAAAAAAAAATGGCCTAACGGTTGAATTAATTTCTTTCCATTACCGGAAGTTGCTTTTTAGCCCTCTTAACAGAATTCAAAATTTTCCATTTTAAATAAAATTCTAACAATATTTTGGGTTTCCAAGGTTTTGAAGCTGTTAATCATAAATATTGTACTAAAAGGCCGGGAAAAAATCTTTCTTTCTTTACCGGATGTGATGCCTATATTTCCTCAAATTCCTCAAATTTTGAATTCTGTTAAGAGGGCTAAAAAGCAACTTCCGGTAATGGAATGAAAATCATTCAACCGTTAAATAACTGATTTGGCATAGTAAAAGATGTCCTAAGTTTTTGGTACATAGTTATAACCTGTATATAATTTTCACCCTAAAATTAAGGTGTTGCGTTTCTATTGACGGTGAGTATACATGTAAATTGTTGATTTTATAACAAATGAAAATGAATTAAACAGATCATAACCTATATCTTTAAAGTCATTGTATTTAATTTAAAAAAAAAGTCACTTACAAAAATAAGTTATGTGCAAAAAGAACATTTTGCCTTTAAAAAATTACACTGTCTGCTTAATGTATTATCTATTGCAGATTTTCTGCAGAACTCTGTGCAATCTTAAGACTGTCTGGTCCATTGAAATCACAGTATGCCAAGGTTTGTATCTTTTCTATGAACTGTTCTAATATTTCCACAATGTGAGGTTTGTTCAAAAAGTTTGTAGACAACTTAATTTTTTCTGAACATATCTTGTAACCCCCCTCCCCAAAATGTTTGTTCTACAAAATAGAAATATAATGAGAAATAGTAAACTGAATTTTATATTGTGTCCATGATAATTTTATGGACTTTTATAATATATTGCAATTGTCATAGAATGTTTTGTATAATTTTTTGACATTAAGTTACTTCAAGTGAAACCTTTCATTAAAGATTTTCTTTCTACCATTCTAACCATTTTCATCAAAATCCTTCATGAATCTTGCTACAAAATGCTTCTAAATTATTAAATTTCTACCCCTGGCTGCTTTATATAGATCTGGATTAATAGCCCAAGACCATGTGCTCTTTTCTCACCCTTGATCAATATGGACAAATTCAAAAATGGGCAAAGATAAAGAGGACAGCATTATCTCCAACACATCTCTGTCTCAGAACAAGTCAATATTGTATAATTTGATTTATTTGACCAATCTCTAAGTCTAATGTATAATAATACAACCAAAGGAAAGAGCATAATATTCAAACACTGCTTTTAGGAGAATGGGCTTGATCTACAGAGACTTTTGGATTCTTCAGAATACAAGGAGAGCTACAGGGAAGATATGATTCAATGGGGAGAGAAGAAAAGAAATGAAAACTCAGAGTATTTCTGTGTTCTTGCAACTTCTGGCACAGATTCTGATAAAGAGATCTGGTTAATTAGTGATGCGAGAAGGAAAACAGACATTGAGTATTTTCTAAAATATTATCACCAGAAAACTTTAACTGTCCGTATCGAAGCAACTACAGCAGCAAGAAAGGAAAGAGGATTTGTTTTCAAAAAAGGTGAGCAGAAATTAAATAAATTCATGTATCTGTATTCCTTTTTATTAACAAGACACTACATTATTCATGTTTTTTTTTCTAAACATTTGAATGTGCTCAGAAATGAAGAAAAATTCTTCACAAAAGAAAAGTTTTACTATATTATTATTGTATCCTTCAGGTGTAGATGATGTAGAATCTGAATGTGGACTGGACTCTTTTTCAGACTGGAATCACATCATAAACAATAACGGAGACAGAGAGACATTAGAGCATGAGTTAATTCCCTTGATCAATGATATCAAAAAGTTACAAGGCCTTCAACTACCTTGATGATTAAAATTGATAATGACAATTTTAGAATTAGCTCAGCCATGGAGCTAATGGAAGGACTTGCAAAGTTACTGATGTGCACTGGAAAGACCATTTCTTCTATTTATGTCATCTAAGAAGGCATAAAAACTTTTTGGATTTAAATTTACTTTTAACTCACCTGAGATGAAAGCCTTCTCAAGTATACATCCAGGGCATGTAATATGAAGTCATCATTGTTTATAGGGGACTAATGTTCCCGTATTTTGTGGGTTACCCTTATTGAATTCACGTCCCCAGGAAACATATTAAAATGCAATGTATAATAGGGTTTCAAACTTAAATCATGTGTATATGGGAGTTACCAACAAAATTGTGTTCTAATAAATGAAACTGAACAATAGTCTTTGTCATGTCCGACTTCAATATTTCCATCTGAAACATAACAACTTGCATTAAACACACTTTTGCCCCCCTAAAATTCAAACAAAACAACCCAGAACTAGATGTTTGAAAAAGGGATTTGAGTGTGAAATAAGGTCTGAGATGAGAACCCCCTCCTCTCGGACAGAAATATTTAATTTCAACTGATGAACAACTACATGTATAATTATTTTCTATTAAAACAACTAAGGGATATACCATTTGGTTTTGAATCTCAACCATTTTTAGACGGGGTCACGTGACCCCGTCTTTTAGTTTACTGTCAGAAGCCTCAAAACAGGAAGCCGTGGTGATAACACATGAATTAAATCTACGCATACAAAATAGTGCAGAAATTGTTTTGATCAAAACATAAACATTCTGTATCAAACTGAAGAAAGTGATATGAACCTTTCTCTAACTCAAACTAATAAAGTATTTTGATAATTTAAAACTGAAAATATTAACTGTAAATCACACTAGTAAACAAAGTACTATCCTGCGTATTATTATGACTGCGTACGCATCATCAATTGTTTACTTCCGGAAAAAATATTAATTCGTACCTGATGAAATTCGTCGCAGTTCAGAAAGGCTTCCAGGCTGAGCAATTATTAAAATTTCTACTTCAAATCAAATGTAAAGTGTGAATATATATTATGCACCGTTTTTTTTTTAGTATCTAAATGAAAAATCAAGTTGTTATCTAAACTCGTAAAAAAAAAATCACATTTGTGAAATTTAGCATGAAGATTATTTTGACCCCGTCTTTCAGTACTGTCTCAGTACTTTGATTTATATACAGTAAATATGACATTTTTAAAACATGCTAAGTTCAGCGAATTTTTAGTTTTATTTTGATGAGGGTATTTAGACACACTTAGAAAACACATAATACACAAAATACACCATCCTGAAACTAAGTGCCTATGCATACTCCTTTATACTCTTTTTATATACAGTAAATATGACATTTTTAAAACTTGCTAATTTCAGCGAATTTTTATTTTTATTTTGATGAGGGTATTCAGACACACCTAGAAAACACATAATACACAAAATACACCATCCTGAAACCAAGCGCCTATGGATACAATTATCTTATCAGCAAGTACAATTTACATGTATCATTAAGTCAAATGCTGACTGACGTTTTTCATACTATATTGTTAGGTCATTATATACACACGGATTTTTCCGTTATTTCCCGATCATGACAAGGATCACACGGCGGGTGTGACCGGTTGGCAGGGGATGCTCACTCCTCAATGGCACCTGATCCCACTTCTGATGTCTTGGAGGTCCGTGTTTCTTCTGCTCCAATTTTGTATTGTTTAACGGACTTTTTTTGGCTTGAATACTGTTCTTTAATTCAATAAATTAAAAAAAAAATACATACAATGTCGTATCTTCCTTAAGTCTACTTGTTTACCCAGTTACTAGTATTCAGAAACCGGACTAAAAATGTAGAAGGAGTAGCGTTTCAAAAGAATTTCACAGAAATTTCTATTTTAAGTAACCATGACAATAATGTTCATCAATTTAATAAAAAAAACCATACACAGATATTATCTCTTTTTCTAGTTCATTTATGTACCAATTTATATTGTAATTGATTTAAAACTGTATGAGGAGAAGGTTAACTATAGTTAACAATTCGTTAACTATATAATTTTCATCTGTAAAACTATATTTAACGGTTGTTAACTATAGTTTACGAATGTTGATCCAAGTCTATCTGTCTGTCATAAAAAGTTAACAATAGATTTTGTTGATAAACATAGATTCACGTCTGTAAACTATCATTTACAATCGTGAACTATAGTTAAGAGATGTTAATCATAGTTTCACAAATCGTGAAACTATATTTATCAGATCGTTAACTATAGTTAAGAGTTGTAAACCATAGGTTACAACTCGTGAAACTGAATTTATCAGATTTTTGTTTTGCAATCGCAAATGATTGTCTTCAGTGTTAAGTATAGTTTACGGTTCTGAAACATAGATTATCGCGTTAACTATGGTTTACAGATGTAAAATATAGATTAACGTTGTTAACTATAGTTTACAGTCCGTAAACTATAGTTTACAACCGATAAGCCGACTATGAAACTATGTTTAGCTCATTTATGTGAATTTGGTGTGCCATATATGTATTGCATAAGCTCCAATGGTCTCACAGATGTCGCATATCTTTAGTTTGTTGCCACTGCGTCGCTAAATAAATTCTCCTTTTTCAGCTCTTGAAGTGAATGGAATTCAGGAGGAGGTCTAGATATCCCTGTTCTTAAACAGGCGTACAATAAACCATATATGTGCTGATTAGTATTTTTTCAGTCGTCTCAGTCAAGTGCTAGAAGGTGGATGTTGCCACTTCAGCACCCCGCATCAGGATTTTATTTCATAAACCGATGATTAATGCAGATAAACAATCTGTTGTTCTTTGGCATAAATAAGGAAGCATTTAGTCTCGTGTATCATTTTATGAAGGAAGAAAATTTGCCTTTTATTACCAGCTAGTTCAAGGCGCACATCTTTGCACAGTTTCATTTAAAGTGACCACAATCTTGTAATAGCAGGTCTTTCATTAAAAATGTGAAGTCCTTACACCTTTTTTGTCCAATATTAATCGAATTTGGTCGTGAAAACCACATCTTTTTGTCTTTGTCTGCTTCGAAGAAAGGCGCATGTTTCTGGATGACTTTAAAGACCCTCTTGTTCTTGTTGGCAAACTTTGCTTTTATGATACATGTACGTGCTTTAACATGTCTGTGGTTGACGAGGGCTAGAATGAGCCTCTAGGTAAATCAATAGGACTACGCATGGTCTATGTGGTGAGCACAACATGCAGAGTACAGCAGCCTTCCTCCTGGTGATTCGCTTAAATTGCCTGAAGCCATCATGTCTTGTTAAGTCTCAACTGCTTTTTTTGGACACCCACATTTCCCATTTTATACTATGTTTAGATGTTCCAAACAGCTACCTGTGTGGCTCTTCTTGGTGTCAGAGCGGTATCCGATATAAATCTGTTTTTCTAAATGATGTCAACCTAATGGAACATTCCTTCTTTATTCGGGTTTGAGACTAGAAGTAGAGATAATGCATTCAGGTGATTTGTTTTTATTTTATTATTGGAAAAAATGAGTAAATCGGCAGAGTTCTTTACTTAAATGGCTAGTTGTTTAAACCCATTTGCAGATTTTCGACAAAAAAAAAACACACATACATTATAAACTGAGCTATTCTGCTTACAAATCAAAGAGATCATCAGATTTTACTCTGGAGTTTACTTTTAGTTGTAACGTTTATTTTCTCTATTAATTACTAGTTCTTCAATTAACTAGCCAAAGGACAGAAACTGATTTCGTTTGATGCATCTCAGGGCTAAAGCTTGAGGATTCACATTCGTGAAACAGTTGTAACTACCGCCCTTTCTTTTCTAAATATAACACATACTAGTAATTTTTAAATAGAATTTCTTCAACCAGCAAATGAGCTAAAAAAATTATTTTCCCGATTCAGACTC
Source organism: Saccostrea cuccullata (assembly GCF_032062105.1). NCBI lineage: Eukaryota > Metazoa > Mollusca > Bivalvia > Ostreida > Ostreidae > Saccostrea > Saccostrea cuccullata. The sequence continues at coordinate 51,358 of NW_026936234.1, read as the reverse complement.
CAAGAAATAACGATATTTCATTAATATAAAACAAATAAAAAATGATTAGGTCTTTTCAAAATCGATCGGAGTTGTCAAAACAAAACCAAGTCATTTCCTTCTGGACACTTGATATGCACGAGGGTTTTCAATCAAAACGTTTTTGCAGAAGTCGTGAGTGTTTAGATAAAATATAACCTTTTCTCTGGTTGTAAGTAGTAAGTACCTCCATTTATAACCTTTTGATTTAATATATTAAAATTATATTTGCATGTGTTTAATTTAGGTATTTGTGTATTTTCCATTTTTATTTCAGGGCCTTGCTGAGGAAGGAAAATGCCATGGCTCACAAAATTCTAACAGCTTACTGAATAGTACATAAAAACTTTGCTCAATCCTTACGTGAATAGAAGGTTTCCTTAAGCTTTGAACCTGAAAGAGAAATACATGTTAAATTTTAAGACATAAAGTCTGTCTACAATATTTCACCACCCGAAGATATTCTCTATCTCTAAAACAAGTTCAAAGAACGGGAATACCCAAGGTCTGTGGGTGCTAAATGCAGAGAATTAAAGGAAATCTTGGGAAAACGCATAAAGGTTTATGAAAAGAGATATCGCAAAAACACAATGTCACTCCAAGCAAGAAAGTCAATGTACTAGCGTTTTATGATATTTCCAAAGCTTTTTATTGTTGTTTAAGATTTGATGTATATGAACAATCAAAGTCTTGGCAGTTGTAATCACTACTTTTTGTGAATGTTAGCAATTAGAAATCGATTTTTTACAAATCATTCCTATGAGGCATTTCAAATATGATTGCTAGTTTATAACTCGGTAATCCAACATGCGATAAATAAGCCTAGAAAAAAGGAACGTGAAATTGTTTTTCATATTCATTTTTATGCCTTTATTCATTTCCTGTTTTGTCGAAGAAAATTTCCCCTGTCATTGTTTAAGGCGCGGGTCTCAATTGCTCAACAAATTATCCAAGGGAAGCACGACACATGCTTTCATCATAATCTTTTATATTTTCCTGTAATAAGAGTAATTCTTATTACTAAAGCAGGAATAAAAAAACTATAACCATGAGAAAAAGAAATCCTGCGACCGTCATTACAACTTCTTAAACTTTAATAAATGTGTTGAAGATCTTTAGTACATTGAATTACGTGCAATAATTTGTTTTAAAAAATCGTTAAAACAAATTCGTGAAAAAGTCCTCGAGCTGACCATAAAAACCCAGTGTCTGTGACGTTCGATCACCCTAGAAACCAAAGATCTTTTGTTTAACATCCATTTTCCTCTTAACAAAATTGTTAACATGAAATTTCATCTGAAAGAAAAAATGAGCGCGCGTGTCCCCCAGGTCATCCCGGAATACAAAAGCCGCTATTTCTCCGGAAATAAGGTTTTATCGTTTGGTGATCAAACTACTTTGGTTTGATCCGTAAATTACTTTCTAAATAACACAGATCGAGAGTTTAATGTACACCAGGTTACCATTAGAAGGATTAGCCAAGTTATGAATGGCATGATCTCGACAAGCCCCCCGAACGCAAACCATCTTTGGTAATCGGTCGCTAGACTTTTGAGTACAGACTACGAAGTACTTCCTATTATAAGGCCATCATTCGCTTTAAAGAATGCAACCAGAGAGAACCTTGGAATTTGTGGTCTGACATTTATCTTATGGGTGCCACCGTCTCGCCTTTAGTACGTAAAATGAAACACACAGTGGTTAAATATGATTAGAATATCAAGTATAAGATGTCTTTGCTGATTTATTTATTTATTTATTTTTTTTGCTTTAAAATCATTTTTGAATTATTTTAGAATTTCGACAGAATGAATGATAGACAAGATTGGATTCATAAAACAGCCAGTTACAAAGTACTTCTTTGTTTAAACAAACCAACATAGCTCTTCCTGTTAGTGTTGATATAATATCAAAGTGTGCCAAGATAATTAACGCAACCATCAAAACCTTGGGAATTAGTGTACAAGAACTTTTCAGTCTCATTTTCTCCACAAATTACGATTTTCTAATTAATTTTCTTAATATCACCGGATATTACTTTCAAAAACTTTAAACAGAACCTAAGCACAAAAAATACATATTACACATTCATGATACGTTAAGCATTACCAGGCTATTTTGGATCAGATTTGTATCTCAGACTTGCTTCTTCCCCAGTGATATTAATTAGGTTGCAAGGAAAACGTAAACTAGAATTAACAAATTTATGTACAAAAGATATAAATTTTCATTTATTTGTATTATTAGCTGCAATAATGTAACCCTCTCCCTTTTTTATGGTAGAGCTCTCTCCAGAAAACATATGATCAGATGAAAAAAAAAATCGGAGAAGGCTACATTATTGCACTTATTGTATTATTAGCATACCTATTTTGTATTCATCTGAAACAGAGTTTGTTCAAACTCTTGTACACGAAAAGAAGGAAACACTTGCTGTGGCCGTCAACTCGTATTCAATTACATGTAAGCTTGAAAAAAATACAACCGAGTCTGATACTTTGCTTCATGTTTGGATATTTTACTTGAAAAAGATCTTAGTGGTAACCTTACAACCTAGCTTTATGATAAACGTGATGGCTTTAGCTTTTCAATTGTCAATTTTCCATACTTATGCATCTATATACCCTTTTCATTTGCAAGGTTTATCTCTCAATTGATTCAATACGTAAAAGCATGCTAAAAACGTGTGAAGAATTTCTAAAGATAGATAAATTATTGATAAACAGGTTGATGAAGCAAGAATATCTACAGTCTCGTTAAAGGCCATCATTTCGTTAAAGTTCTATGACAAAGACATTGTCAGCAAGTACAATTTATCTTCATGTCAAATGCTGACTGATATTTTTCATAGTGTTACATGTAAGTCATCATTTACACACTGAATTATGTACAGATTCCCCAGCAGAGAAAGTACGGAGCAGAGCAAGCACGGGCCTCCAAAACATCAGAGGTGGGGTCAGGTGCCATGGAGGAGTGAACATCCCCTGCCGACCGGTCACACCCGCCGTGTGTTCCTTGTCATGATCGGGAAATAACGGGAAAATCCGTCGTCAATTCAGGGTATAAATAATGGACAAGCAAGAAAAACGTCAGTCAGCATTTGACTCAATGATAAATTGTATTTGCTGACAAGGTCATTGTATCGACCATAGAACTTGCAAGTGATGAATTTAAACGAGACTGCTGATATTCTTGTTCATAGGTAGAGCATGCTCTTGCGTATCGAATCAACTCCGTATGCAGGTGATGAAGGTATATTGCTACATAAGTAAGGGAAGTTGACGATAGAAAAGTTAGTCATCACATTTATCATATAGCTTTGTTGTTAGATTACCATTAACGTCTTTTTCAAGTAAAATATCCAAATATGAAAAAGATGTGTCAGACTCTGTGGTATCTTTAATCTCAAGCTCGAGCTCACCAGGATATATCGTATCGACATACGAACGGAAATTACAATTGTTAATTGACAATACGTCGTCGGTATATCTAAATGTCGAGTTGAAGGCCACAGCAAGTGTTTTCTTCTTTTCACGCATTCGATTTTGCACAAGTTCTGCTTCAAATGAATAAAAAAAAATAGGTCTCCTAATAACGGGGCGCAATTCGTACCCATGAAAATTCCAATAGATTGTTGGAAGACCAGGTCTCCAAAAACAACATAGATATTGTAAATCAGAAACTCAAGCTTCTTTTTGATGTCGATGTCGACTTTAGAGTACTTGTTTGTACAATCAGAATGTTTTTTAACAAAATAATTTTGCAAATGATCAATGACAGTAAATTTACGAGTTCCATTTTAATGAAAAAAGCAGCTGTTAATGATATAGAAAAGCCTGGATTTTAATTTATCGTAGAGAATGGTGTATAAAGTTGAAAAGTCGTTAGTTTTTCAGCTGCTGATTTTTTATAAAGTCTTGTGATTTCAAATTATGTAAAAGTTTTTGGAATTTTTAAGTATCCACATCTGATTTACACCACTCTTTCAATATATTGTTGCACAGTACTCTTGACGTTTCTCCTTCACTACTGTTAATATCTTAGCGAGGAGTCAAGAAAGAGGCTTGGTTGAACATTTACTGGAACCCACTATGTATCTTTGTTTGTTACTTTGTATGGATTCTTATGAAGTTTTGGAATCCAAAATATATATGGTAGTTCAAAATCATTTTGGTTCTTTGGGATATTAAATAAATTCAAAACTGACATATGATTTTGAAGAATTTTCTCCTTAGAAAAGGAACTATGAGTATAAATTGGATTACCATTGTAGAATTAAATCCAAGTTCTTCTAAAATACAATTTATATAATGAGCCTTACAAACAAAGACAATGTTGTTATCTGCTTTGTCAACAGGAACCAGTACGTACTGATCATGCAATCTATCTAGTTCTTTTTTCACTTCTGGATTATTGAATACAGAAGCATAGATGGTTTTAATATTGCCCCTCAATCTTTTAATGCACGATTTAATCATGGATCTGATACATTTAATCCATTCTGACAACGTCTTCTTTTTCATATCTGGCCCTTCGCCTGGCGTAATCTTCATCGTGTAATCATTATTTGCTTTTCTTAGTGTGTTGAATGATGCAAAGTAACATTTTTAAAAAAGTTCAAGGACAATGCAGCCATTCAACTTTAATTTTACGGCATTCGTAAATACTCTGCCATTTCTGTGAACGATAAATGGTTATTTCTCTTTCGGAAAATGGCCGAGTAGTTACGGATGAATTCTACGACAGACTTCGGATAATTCCGTCGCCTTTATCACACCTTCTAGGATGAGACGAGGTATAAATTGGTTGAAGTGTGTCGAGTCGAACTTGTTTGTATCCACCAATTATAATTGATTTAGATACAAAAGTTTACGTAAATATATAAAACATCGAACGCAGATTTTAATGCAGCTTCATTTACATGACCAGTAGTTTCTTTATCATAAACATCATATCAAAGAAAATTGACTAATTTTGAAAAACAGATTGAAAAGCTGTTCTTTTTAGCTCACCTGAGCCGGAGGCTCAAGTGAGCTTTTCTGATCAAAATTTGTCCGTCGTCTGTCGTCGAAAACTTTTTACATTTTCATCTTCTTCTCAAGAACCACTGGGCCAATTTCAACCAAACTTGCCACAAAGTATCCTTAGGTGAAGGGAAGCTTTTTCAAACGAAGGGCCACGACCTTTTCCAAGGGGAGATAATTATGAATTAGAGAAAAATTAATGGCGTTTTTTAAAATTCTTCTTCTCAAGAACCACCGGGCCAGGAAAAATTAAACTATATGGAATTATCCTCAGGTAGTGTAGATTCAAGATTGTTCAAATCATGACCATCAGGGGTAGGGTGGGGCCTAAATGGCCGATCAAAGTTTTACAAAGGAATATATAGGAAAAATCTTCAAAAATCTTCTTCTCAAGAATCATTGAGCCAGGAAAGATGAAACTCATGTGAAATCATCCTCAGGTACTATCGATTCAAGTTTTTTTTTCAAATCATGACCCCCGGGGGTAGGTTGGGGCCAAAATAGCCGATCAAAGTTTTACATAGGAATATATAGGAAAAATCTTTAAAAATCTTCTTCTTAAGAACCACTGGACCAGGAAAGATTAAACTTATGTGGAATCATCCTTAGGTAGTGTAGATTCAACTTTCATGACCCCTGGGGATAGGGCAGGGCCACAATGGCCGACCAAAGTTTTACATGGAAATATATAGGAAAATTCTTTGAAAATTCTCTTCTCAAGAATAACAAAGCCATAATCGATCATATTTATATGGAAGCATCCTCAGGTAGTGTAGATTCAAGTTTGTTCAAATCATGACCCCGGGGGGTAGGGCGGGGCCACAATGGCCGACCAAAGTTTTACATAGATATATATAGGAAAATTCTTTAAAAATCATCTTCTTAAGAATAGCAAAGCCATGATTGATCATGAGACTACTTTTGGATTTAAACTTGTCAATAATAAACCAATTTCTTCTTTTTCCTAGCCATAGTGCTCAGGTGAAAGATGTGGCCTATGGGCCTCTTGTTTCCTAGCCGATGTGCTCAGGTGAGCTATGTGGCCCCTGTGCCTCTTGTTTCATTTGTTTTATTGGCCTTATATGCATACTATCATCTTTAACTTCAATTTCCTTTTTTTATCTTGTCCTAAAAACCACAGAAATGTTCTATTTTTCCTAACGACAACATTATCGTACTGAGCTATCTTTTAAAAAAAATCCTAGATTACGTGCCCGATTGAGATGCTCTCCTTAAGGACAACGATAGTTTTATAAAACTGATATAAAAATGATAATTAAATTCGCATTTTTCATTGGGTTTAAGGGAATTCAAGTTTGTTCAAATGAAGGGCCACATCCTTATTCAAGGGGAGATAATTTAGAAATAGAGAAATTTGGTGGTATGTTTTAAAAATCTTCTTCTCAAGAACCACTGTGCTGGGAAAGATGAAACTTATAAGGAAGTATCCTCAGGCAATGTAGATTTCAATTTGTTCAAATCATGACCCCCGGGGTAGGGCGGGGCCACAATGGCCGATCAAAGTTTTACATAGAAATGTATAGGAAAAATCTTTAAAAAATCTTCTTGTCAAGAATAGCAAAGGCATGAATGATCATATTTATATGGAAGCATCCTTAGGTAGTGTAGATTCAAGCTTGTTCAAATCATGAAATCATGGGTAGGGCGGGGCCACAACTTGGAATCCAAAGTTTTACATAGAAATATGTAGAAAAATTCTTTAAAAATCTCCTTTTAAGTTTGTTCAAGTCATGACCCCTAAGGGTAGGGCGGGGCCACAATGTAAGTTCAAATGTAAAGGGCAATAGAGCCACAGGTAGTCAGAGAAATATGCAAGCATCCTTGGTAAGTGTAGATTCAAGTTTGTTCAAATCATACCCTCTCCCCTTTAAGGATTGGTTTGCACTTTTGGGTTTATTTCAATAATAAACTTATTTCTGCTTTTTTTCTCTCCAAGCTACAGTGCTCAGGTGAGCGATGTGGGCCATGGGCCTCTTGTTTTGTAAAATAACTAAATCGTAAACTGATGTGTCAGACTCTGTGGTATCTCTTATTTCAAGTTTACCGGGAAATAATAATGGAAATAACTATTGTTAATTGACAGTACATCATCGATATATCTAAATGTCGAGTTGCAGGCCGCAGCCAGTGCTTTTTTTTCACGTACACCAACAAACCATGAATCATGCATGATAAAATTTACTGATTTTTTTATTTAACAATAATTGCAAATAATAAGCAAATTAGTATGACTGATACATGTAAGACTTTCTTAGAATATTAGTGAAGAGCAAATCAAACACTCATGCATATATTCTCAGAGAATATGATATTACAAAAAAAAGATACATAGCGGGTTCCAGTAAATGTTCAACCAAACCTCATTCTTTACTCCTCACTAGATATGTCAGTAACTGACAGTAGTGAAGGTGAAACTTCAAGAGCTCTGTGCAACAATATATTCAAGAAGTGATGTAAATCAGATGTGAATACTTACAAATCCCAAGGAAGTTTTTGAAAATTTGAAATTACAAGATTTTACCCAAATCAACAGATTATAAACTTACGACTTTTCGACTTTATACACAACCATTCCCCTCGATAAATTAAAGTCCAGCCTTTTTGATATCATTGCCAGCTTTTTTTTAAATAAAAGATTAAAAATGGAACTCGTAAGTTTACTTACCTTGTCATTTGCAAAATTATTTTGTTAAAATAACACTCTGATTGTACACACAAGTACCCTGAAGTCGACATCAAAAACATGCTTGAGTCTCTGATTGACAATATCTATGTTTGTTTTTGGAGACCAGGTCTTCTAACAATCTATTGGAATTCCCATGGTACCAATTGCGCCCCATTATCAGCAGGCATATTTTTGCTAGCGCTCTCGAGCGCTAGCAACTACGTTAGTCTATATACTAGTATATAAGACCAAGCTCGGCTTCACGATCGGGTATTCTGTTAAAAATTGCTACGGCGCTAACTCCTCTATCTTTTTAAAAAGATAATCTTGTGTATTTAAATGAAGCAGAATTTGTGCAAAATAGAATGCGTGGAAAGACGAAAACACTTGCTATGGCCTTCAACTCGACATTTAAGGAATTTAACTACCTTCCTGAATAATACCGTCAACCTCATAAATAATTTTTTTCTTTTCAAAGTTTGCTGACAATACACAATAAGCGATTTTAAATTGACAATGCACTTCCACACTAATATAATTTTAATTCTATAATATACACTTCTCAAAAAATTATAACTCTAATTATCAGACTTCAGACTCATTAAACATTAAAAATTATTCAGCAAAATAAATTAGTTCACTTTGACTGAATTTTAAAAGTATTGTCACGGCGCTAACTAATCGTTTTTTAAAAAGATAATTCATTTAAATGTAGGCAAGTTTGTTAAAAAAATGGATAAAATCTTTTATCCAATCAAATGACGTGTTACAAGTAAAATTAAATTATTTAGATATATCGACGAAGTATTGTAAATTAACAATTGTAATCTCTACTCTTATGTCGATACGATATATCCTGGTAAGCTTGAGATAAAAGATACCACAGAGTCTGACACATCTGTTTCATATTTGGATATTTTACTTGAAAAGGACGTTAATGGTCATTTAACAGCCAAGCTCTATGAATGAACGTGATGACTTTAACTTTTCGATCGTCAACTTCCCTTACTTATGCAGCAATATACCTTCATCACCTGCATCTCAGTTGATTCGATATGCAAGAGCATGCTCTACATATGAACAATTTTTTAAAACGAGGTTAATCATTGACAAAAAAGTTGATGAAACAAGAATATTGGCAGTCTCGTTTAAAGTCATCATTTCGAGTGCTCTATGGTCGAAACAATGACCTTGTCAGCAAATACAATTTAATGATTTATCATTGAGTCAAATGCTGACTGATTTTTTCATACTAATTGTTAGTCCATTATTTATACACTGAATTGACGAAGGATTTTTCCGCTATTTCCAGATCATGACAAGGAGCACACGGCGGTTGTGACCGATCGGCAGGGGATGCTCACTTCTCCATGGCACCTGATCCCACCTCTGATGTTTTGGAGGTCCGTGTTTGCTTTGCTCCTATTTTGTATTGTTTTATGGACTTTTGATCTTGAATACTGTTAGTTATCCCCATATGTTACATTCAAATATATGAAGATAGGTACAAATATTTGAATATACATATATCATAATTTGTCGTTTCCTAGTGTAGAAGCAACTTGACAGATTCAGTTTGACAGAAGAAAATGCGAAGAAGAGACAGGTAGATATGTAAAGTATTATAAAGAATGTCGTAACGATGGTATTGTGAACACATATATACCTCTTTTTCCAATTATAGCAAAGTTTTAAGGAAATCGTGGGGACATCCGAGTTTAAAAATTTAATTTATAAAAGTATTACATATATCAGTGTTCAATTACATTTTTTTCAGCTCAGATATGCCACATTTTCCTTTATGATGGGAAGAAAGACCAACTTCAAGTAAATTCTTATTGTAATTCTTTGACATATTGATTTGGCTTCTACGATTATCCATTTTAATGAAAAATCTTCATCAGATTATTGTAGGTAGCTTATAGAAGTTCAAAGCTACGTACGTGGTGTCAAATGCATAGGAATGAAAAACTCATTAACTTTAGATGAACATATGCATTTATTTTAAAAAGGATTCGTGTTCAAAATACATCTGATAGCAAGGAAATTTCAAATAAACTGTTCAACATAGGCAATTGTAGCCACCAACAGGTTTTCTCTCATATCCAATGCATCTGAAATAGCACCCACTTGGTTCAAATGCATCTCAATTTAATACAGATCTGTAGTCCTCCCTATACTCATATTGAAGAGTGTCCCCTTTAGTATAGGCGGTTCGATGCCGTAAAAGTCGTGGCACTCGAAGTTAGTATTTGTTTATTAAAAAAGAGAACTGACACCAGTGTAATATGACGTTCTTCTTCGTTTTATTGGTCGACAACGAGAACAAATAATTGAAAAAAGGAAAAAATGATTCTAAGATTCTACTTTATGGTAGGAATTAATCGACATAGCAATTCTCTGAAATAATTTGGTTGAGATTCTTTTCTAAGGATTATGATGATTATGATGAAAATGCACGAAATACATCAGTCACCTTACAAGAAATAAGTATTTGGAATTTCGTATATATTTCACTACTTGGTATGCGTGATTCCAAAAGGGAGTTCAAGGCATCTCATAATTAAAAATTCTGACATGAAAGATTTTTAATTTGTAGTAATAATATATTTTCTTAGACTTGACATTCCCTATGTTTTATGGGAAAATGTATTTTATTCTAAATTAAGACTAAGTACACATACTCAGCCGATTGCATAATACATATATGTACTATTCGAGGAACAAAATATGACTATATGAGTCATTCTAAAATTCACCAACTTCAAATGAAAGCCACACACGAGACTGGTGTCATTTGCTTTAAAATCGTTTTATGACAAAGGATATCTTTTCTTAGCTTAATTGATTTAAAATATATTTATTCAAATAAATGAAATGGATTGAACAGCAGGCATAAATACCTTTGATCGTTCTCTCCATAGGTCAAAGCATAATTACATGTACTCCAAATGAAAGATATGAAAGGTATATTATCAACTGGTATATATTTAGAAGAAGGGAAAAGGGGTAAGAGAGAGAGGGAGAGAGAGAGGGAGAGAGAGAGGGAGAGAGAGAAAGAGGGAGTATAACAAAAAAGAACACAATAAACATAATAAGAAAGAGAGAAAAAAATGCCAAAATTAAAAAACAAAAACATAAGTTCCAACAATTGTTGTTGACTCAGAGAGGGAAAATTTCCCTCACAAAATAGCATGCCTAAAATCATATAATATTTTCCATAGTATATTACAGTAAGCTTAGTTAAGAATATGATAGAAGGTTTTTTTTGTATCTGTGTTCTTTAGTTGTACCTAAGAACATCACGGTTATATACGAGATTTTTAAAATATCCAACCAAGTACGATAGGGTTGTCGGAAGAAAAATGGGATATTTAGAGGATGAAAAATGTTATTTAAGTTAAAGAGATAAAGGTTGATATCTTCATCTGCCATTAAAAAATCCTTTTTAGCCGATTTTAAGTCATTTTTCTTTTCTATCATATGACTATGTGAAATAAAAAAGATAGTTCTTATAAAGGTAGAATTCATATAGATACCTATTGCGCCCTATTATTGCATACCTCATATGAAGCAGAATTCATTCAAAATCTTATACATGAGAAGGAAAAAAAATACTGTGGTTTTCAACTCGATATTTATATAAATCGAAGACGTATCATCAATTTAAAATAGATATCGTCAATATACTAGTACCGGTATATCCCAGTAAACTTGAAAACGATACCATAGAGTTTGACGTATCTGTTTCATTTTTAGATATTTTTCTAGACAAAGACGGAAATGGTCACCTAACAAAAAGCTTAATGATAAAAATGATGACTTTAAGTGTTCAATATACTCCCCTTACTTATGCAGCAATATACCCATTTTACCTGTGATATTTGTAAATATTTATATTACATATGAATAAATATATACCCGGGTATAATTCCAATCTTCATTGTATCTATTGATTTCCTGTGTTTTGATTGGACGAGAACACGTTTAAGAAAATTTTTACACATCGATAAATTTTTTTTCAATCAAACTACTTTCTTGACTAAGCTTCTACATGTAGTTTATCGTATAAACAACGAAAGCAGTTATTTCTTGTCTGTTTTGGATAAATTATAAATACAAGAAACTTCAAATTTAATTGATTAAAACAAAACTGGCGACATGCTAGGCTGCCCAGCTGACGGACGCCATGAAAATGTTAATGTCACTAGCTGTTCTATCACGAGTGTGAATTTTAAAAATCGCTGTCTCAACGTTATATACGAAGATATTTCAGTAAAACCCTTGCCCTATAAGCATCAAATTCATATTTACTTTCTATATTGTTCCTCAATCTTTGAACAAACAAGTGCAAATCGAAGGCGTCGTCGGTCTGCAACTTTCGCTATGAGAGTTGTCGTTTATGTCAACATGGCCAGGGTCAAGGATTATTCTGAAGTAAACTTAATTACGATATTTGTTGATGATTCGATAAGTCTTTATAAGTTTATTTATCGATTGTTTTGACAAGATCGAAATTCATCTCGATTACGTTCATTTGCGGTAAAATGTATTCCTACGCCGTCCAGAACTAACGAATTGTATGGAGGTCTCAAAGAGAAATAATTCAATTCAATTCAATTCAATTCTTTATTGGCACTAAAGCACATATTTATATACAGGAATGTGTTGTTAGCCATATACATGTATTACAAAATATTATACTATTGTAAGCTTGTTTCTAATATCAAAACAGTCTCTGATATATAGACTTTGTTTCGTATACAAAGTTATGTGGATTAAGCAAACAAGATAAGTTATTAACATCTTGTAACCTTGAATACTTTTTTCTGACATTTTTATACACAGGACAATCAAGTAAAAAGTGTTTTTCATCTTCAACAATAGTTTTACATTGGAAACAAAATCTATTTTCTCTAGGAATGACAGGATTACAATATCTACCTGTTTCTACATACAACTTATGTGCACTTACCTCATATGAAGTGGAAAACACAAGTATGGTTGGATTTCCATTTCAATCATATTGAATAATGTACTATAAAATGACAGCTTACCGCATTGAGTATTGTTAATGGATTGGAAAAAAAAATTTATTTTCAAAGAAATTTTTAAGTTTAGGACTAAAAGTTTTAAAATCTGTGTCAAAGTTCTTCTGTATTGATTTTACACAACTTTGCCAACATTTTTTATTTTCATAATCGAGTATCTTCCAAGTAAGCATTCTTGATATTGCAATTATTATTTGTTTTTGTTAATTTTTCCAATCTTAATATTTAAAAGCAAGCTGGTAAATTTTGGTATGTACAGGGAAAACGCCTAATTCAATTTTTGTTGCTAAGTTTGATGCTTTATTATGGATATGTTTTTTAAGATAAAATTTTGGATTTTTTCAAAAGAAGTTTTATCAAAATTATTGGGATTTGTATTAAAATCAGAAATCCAAATTTCTGAGGAGTATGTTAAAATTGGAACAATAATTGATTCATATAGCTTTAACCACAAGCTGGGAGAGAGATTTGAGGCAAAAGGTAGTTTATGCTTTAAGGCAAAAATAAGCTTTTCTGGCTCTGGCAGCAAAGTAATCACAAACATGTTTTAAATTGCCATTTGATTGTAAAAATATACCAAGATATTTGTACTTATCAGTAATATTTATATTATTATTGTTATAAAAAAATGCATAATATTTCTTTATTTCTCTGGTCGAGCAAATCATAACCTTTGTTTTTTCTAAACATGCAACTTCCATTCTATACAATATCTTGAAAGACTATCTATACAACTTTGGAAAGCTTAAAACAAGATCATGTGATTAAAAGTTAAATCACCTAAACATACAGATGATAACTTTATGTGTTATTAAATAAAGTAGGACAATATAATGTAGTTTCAAAAAACTCACTATAATAATTTCCCTGTCTTACAGCACATTTTGTAATGTTTTATAATATTGCATATATACAAAAGCTTTGGAAAAATCATTTTCTTTTTATTAAACAGGTACTTGTTCATCAAAGTTTTGAGGATGAAAATATTTGTAATATATTTATACTTAACAACCCTTCTGATTCATAATTATTAAGAATAAATATATTCTTCGCACTTTTATTCAGTTTGTGAGTAAAATGTCAAGAGTTTACACATCGATAAATTTTTCAAAAAGAACGTTTAATCCTATAATATCATGTATCAATATACCATTACCACCTGTATAAATCGTAAATATGTTTCATTACCTTTTCATTGATCATTTGTAAAATTATTTTGCTAAATAACATTCTGATTACATACACAAGTACTCTGAAGATGACATTAAAAAGATGCTTGAGTTTTGGGTTGGAAATATCCATGTAGTTTTTGGAGATCTGGTTTTCCAACAATCTGTTGGGATTCACAATGGAAACAAATTTTGCACTGTTATTAGCAGTGCAATTTTTGTATTCATCTGAAGCAGAATTTATTAAAAAAACTCCGGCTTAAGAAGAAGTAAACTCGACATTTAGGTATATCGACGACGTATAACATAAAAACAATATACTAGTAATTAATTTTATTCATACACTCTGTATGTCGACTCGGTATATCCCTGTGAGCTTGAAATAAAAGATACAACACAGTCTGACAAACCTATTTCATATTGGATATTTTATTTTTAAAAAAGTGTTAATGGTAACCTTACAACAAAGCTCTATGATAAATGTGATGCCTTTAACTTTTCAATTGCCAACTTCCCTTGCTAATGTAGCAATACATGTATACCCTTATCACCTGCTTATGGGATTTAGGTTTCTCAGTTGATACGATACTCCAAGTACTCTACGTAAGAATAATTTTAAAACGAGACAAGCTATTGCCAAAAAGTTAATCAGACATGGATATCAAAAATCCCGACTCAAGTTATTTTGCAAGTTTAATGATCGATACAGTGATCATTTCAGCAAATACAACCTACCTATCATTGAGTCAAATGCCGACTGACGTTTTACACACTTATTGTCAGAAAATTATTTACAGACCGAATTGTCCACGGATTTTTCCGGGTTTTTTTTCGATCATGACAAGGTGCACACGGTGGGTGTGATCGGTGGACAGGGAATGTGCACTCCTCCATGACCTTATCCCACTTCTGATGTTTTTGAAAGTCTGTGTTTGCTCTGCTTCCGCTCTGTTTCGTTTAATTGAGTTTAAATACCTGCCAAATATCCCACTGATGATTCAAATTCACAAAGAAGTTTTGTCAGAATATGATGCTAAAAATATCAGGTGTGCAACATCTTTTAATGAATATTTTAAAAAATTCATTTGTTTTGTATCTGTGAAATAAATAATGGGCTGTTTTGGAAATTAATTTTTTCTCGATATTATTCAAAGTATAAACCTGAATTGAGCTTTGAATGTAAACTGTGTCCACTTTCCACTTTTATTTAAATAAAAATACGTTTAGTTGGATTAATAATAAAAAAAAAATTGTGGTCATTATTTTTATACTCATCTTTCTGCAATATTCAATACATACCGGTATGTCCACACTTGAAATTCCACAGGTGTTTAGAGATCTTTTCTTTAATTTATTAATAAGTTTAGCTCATTACTGAAAGGAATTCAAACTATAAAATGCTCATTGCCTACAAAAAAGTAGTGATCTGAAGCAAGATTATGTATCGAAGGTGAAGGTCAAAGGAGCAATGAAACGTTGCAAGCTTTACATTTTCTTGAAAGATCTTTTTGCAGTCGTCAGTTAAAAAAGTTTTATGCCTGTTGTCTCCAGTTAAATAAGGTGATGACCTATAATTCCCAAGTCATCAAAATAATGAAGTAATTTTCAGTGAATATAGAGATGTGGTCATGGCTGATGCTGAAAAATAATGTTATAATATACCACGTCAAAAGTAAAAAAAAGAAAAAAAATGTAGTGTTATCAAAAGAACATTAAATTAAATTATATGTATGACAATAAACAGGATAAATAAAGGATTTTTAATGTGCGAAACAATAATTGATTAAACCATTTAAAAGTTTAAAATATCATACTAGTATACAATGTAAATTTAAAACAGTATTGATACGAGTCAAGTATCTTCGCAGACTAAATTATGCCAGGGGTGCAAGATTTGTTGTTTTGCTCCCTAACTTGGAAAAACTTTTACAGTGTATACGAGTTTCTGATTTCTATTTTGGAAAATAATAATACTAGTATGACGAACGTTTTACCAAATAAAGACAGCTACATGTATCAATAACAGGATCTGTTTTACATCTATGTCTCTGTGGTCAGGAATGCAATATTTTTTAAAGATCCAAGTAATGTGATAAAAGACTTCTATTCAACCTATTCTTTAGTCCATAATAACCTGTTCTGATAATTTCGTTCTAAATTTTTGCCAATTTTTTTTTCTCATGAAAATCTGTTTCTTTTCCCAATTTTTCAATTAAGAAGAGTTTTTATCTTTGTGATTTTTTTAATGAAAGCTGTTTAAAAAAGAAAGAAAAGGGGGAAAACAACACGGGAAAGTGTTATAAAGTTAATGTACTTCCACCTCAACTTCACTGAAACATCAAATCATTTTTAATTTATAAATAAGTTCATAGCTCATTACTGAAAGGAATTCAAACTATAAAATTGCCTGTTGCCTACAAATAAGTAGATATCTGAAGCAATGTCATGTATCAAAGGTAAAGGTCAAAGGAGCAATGAAACGTTGCAATCTTTACATTTTCTTGAAAGATGTTTTTGCAGCCGTCAGTTAAAAAAGTTTTAAAAAAAATGTTTTATGTCCAAATAATAAAGTTGAATATTCAGTGAATATAGTGAATGAAAGATACACAGTTAAATTTGTTTCAAGCCTGTTGCCTACAAATAAGTAGATATCTTGTCATGTATTAAAGGTCCAATGAGCTATCCAAAAAAAAGTTTTAATAAAACAATGTGAATATTCCAGTGAATATAAAGTGTGAATATTCAGTGAATATAGTGAATGAAAGATACACAGGGATGGAGCTTCGGCAAATTTGTTTCTTCGGGAGTTCATTTTCATTATGAATCAAAAGAAATCTGTTTCCAACCTCTTGGAAATTGAATTGTTTTGGATTGGTGTACCATACATCTGAAATACACTCTCCTCAACTCGATTTTTTTTAACATGAAGAAATAGATTCATTCTAACATTAAAGAGGAAAAAATGTATTCCTGCTAAATATTAATTATGTAGAGTTAATCAAGGTTAGATATTTAATAAGAAGAACTCGAATTTGATGTGACTGCGCGCACATGCACACAGAAGAACCGTATAAATGACTAGCGTGTAGAGATCGGATTCCAGTTGGCAGGTGAATTGCTGACTATCGACCACCTTATATTCCACTGAGCTTACGTATCGTTCACTTCGAAAATGCTTAAAAGTGATTTATTAATCCCCTGCTTGCTTTTTGTTTGGTATTATAGAATGCTCTTTGACTGTGCTAAGGATCTTAAGTAGTTTTTAAGCTAGTGAAATGATATTCTGCATAACACTGATATCGTAAATAATTACAGAAAGACTAAAATGGCTCAAGAAGGAAAGTTCTCTATGCAAGAGGCCAAAAAGTTGCTATCTTACAAAGATGTGAATTTTTCTTATTTTTTCAATAACTCTGAAGAGATTAATATTTCTAATTTGAACCACGACGGGTACGACGAATACGGCTGTCCATTCCCTAACCATTACTACAAGGATTTGACCCAAATACCCGCAGTTTTGGCGACTATCATCGTCATTTACGTCGTCGTCATTGTCCTAGCAATCTGTGGAAACATGTTAGTGATATGGACAGTTTGGAAAAATAACCATATGCACACAGTGACCAATTATTACATTGTGAATTTAGCGGTATCTGACTTGCTGGTTTCCGCGATCGTCACTCCCCTGAAATTGCTGGAGTTTACGGCCCCATGTCGCTGGAACATTTTCCGGAGTGACGGACTCTGTTCATTTATGTCGTATTTTCAACCAGTTTTTGTTTTTACCAGCGTTCTCACGCTTGTCGCCATCTCCATTGAAAGGTAAGCTATTAATGCTTTTATTAATGCAGTTTAAAAAATTAAGTGTTTTCTAATACAAGAAAGACACACATATATACTTAAATTCTGACTTGCAAAACGTATTTGAATATGTAGTTTAAGAAAGGGTCTTTCTAAACTACAGATTGCATTGATATGTCACAGAAAGGTATCGTTTGTTTTGTACAAGAGATATGACCGCTTTTGTCTTACCGTTCCGCAAACTGCTGGAAGGAATTATTACCACTTTCTCGGGAACAAGTGGCACAGATGCGATAGGATTGAAGTCATGAAGATCAATTGTCATTTAATGTCCGCCGTTATTAGCCCATCCGACCTCTCGAAATTCTCCACAAGATCCATGGGAGACAAATTACAGTGTATCACAAATGCCTTACTTTTGAAACCGGGTCACTTCATTGTATACCATCCTTTATTAATTGAGGGAATTAATAAAAAAGGCAACCCATGGCATATTACGGTAAAAATTAGTCATGGTGTGCAGTATGCTTCTTATATTCACTATATTGACTTTTCACGCACCTAATCAAAGTTTCAAAAGAATCTTTCATAAGTCATGTGCAGAGAATTATTTGTGTCGATAGCATTTCTTTCAAGTTCTATTTTCCACAAGCTTACTTTGTATGAAGAGAACAGCTGAAAATCCTAAAGCTTACCTAGATTTCGCGATCACGACCTTTTTTACGGCTACAGGTATTTGCTAAGAAATAAAACAGAAATAATCTTTATAGGTGGTCACAGTAGGAAATACTTGTCGACTTTGTCAGGATGTAAATTTAATATGCGAAAAGTGTTTGCAGTATACCTACCTCACATCAGAATGTTATCTTTAAATACTTATCTGATGTTTATGACGCATTCTAATCTTTTTTTGATAAAATTCCAATAATTCATTCCCAGATTATTCAAAATTACAGGCTTGAGTTGATACATCTGCGAAACAAACATAATAAACGTAAAATAAAAATGTTTAACTTTTCCAAAAAAGATAGAAGTGCATATTCTCCTGATGATATTTCAAACTAAAAGAAAAAATAAATTCATCATCTGTTAGAATTATTTCAATGGCTTTAAAGTCATAGTTTGCTTTGAACATATTTAATTGCCTTTGTTTTTTACCAATCGGACATGAGCTGCAAAAATTCAATAAGCTCTTTGCCAATATTTGTACACGTATCTGCATACATGTACATGGGTCACAATAAACGAGTTTAAAATGAATAAGCACAGAAAAAAAAATACCAGGTATTCAGTGGATCAAATACATGTATCTATAATTTATATATTTTACAGGATATAATTTTTTGCAACGTATTTGTATAAAATATTTTTAACTTTGCAAATACTTAAGTTTTAAGTGAATAAATTTTGAGGGAAGAGAAGTAGTCAGAAATGTAAAACATTCTTTTGCCCATCCTGGAAACATGCAATGCGCGCTCGATATCAAGTCCATAAAATTAGGGTCGAAGAGCTGAATTAATAAGGAGTTTTTTGTTTTTATGCTGTATTTGAGTATTCATTTTACGGAAATAAATGCTAATTTTGAAGAAAATTTACACATTCATGAATCAAAAACTTAACCAACAAAATGTTTTGATGATTGATGGGAAAAATTGTAAATCTATACGATTATTCTATAATGTGTCTCTGAACATGGGGATTCATGTCTCTGTTGATATTACTCTGATTCGATGAATCTTTGAATGAATTTTCAAGTTTATATAGATGCATTTATGTATTAGACCCACGGCAAGCAAGAATTCGACACTTGTTTAAGAATTAGTGTAGCCACGAGTGATCATTACAGATTTAACCATCCTCATCATACACAACCTTTTATTGTAAATTACCTTTGAAGTGGTAATGAGTTTTTTGTTTAATGCAGAGATATGCCTTCAGGTTAAGCTACCCGACTAATATTGACAAGTGCTCGTTGATTCATCAAAGTCAAAGACAACCCGGTGGATCAAAATGTTCATGGGGCGTAATTCAGAAAAACACGCGAACAGTTCCACATAGCTGGGAACCATGTTTTGTAGATGCTGCAAAGTCCCGGAAATTATCAATTGGAGTTAAAAGTGTTATATGCAGCTTCTAAAGGCTTTCATTGGATGATCGTGTCATCTCCCGCCGTGAATGATTGTAACATTTAATGAGGCATCCAATAAGATCAGAATATTCTGTCATTAATCGAGTTACAGGTTTATTAAAAATAAAGAATCCTGAAAAAAAAAATGGAGGTCTCGGAACAATGAACAATTCTAAGTGATGCAAAGAACGAGCAGATGTTATGATGTTCTACCAATGGTCATTTCATGGACACAAGAGATATAAGTAATTAATTTTAATTAAATAACATATAACTTAGCCAAATACTACTCTGTTTTGGAAGCCAATGTTAAAATAGAGCTACCATTGTAATAGAATACAGTGATGAGTTTGCCATTTATTTTCTTTGATTAAAACCGTTCCTATAATGTCCAAAAACTGGAGGCATTGTCGCCATTTTCAAGTTTCCATTAATCAATAGAGAAATGTATGTGAATAAATCTTTCTGTCTTGTTCCTGATGTAACATGATAATCAAGCTGAGATACAGGAAATGCTTTCCCATACTTGGTCATCCATTTTGTATGGATATATGCATATTAATAGTGATGTACAAATCCGTGTGCCCAGATGCTTCGGATGTCAAATAATTTGATATGATAAAACGTCCAAACTTTTTTTGTTGGTGATATATAGTCATTTTTTGCGCTTACAGACATTAGGTCGTCAAAGATTTTTTCTTTTGACATAGCATAGCGCTATATAGCACTTGAATTACATGGGCAACACGTCCAAGAAAAAAAAAATAGGGGTTTATTATAAATATATTCTTTTCTTCATTATTTGGTTTGATTAAAAAAAAATAAACCGGATCAAAATATGTGCATTACTGAATAACATATAATACCTTCAGAATTTTCGGGCTCTGCGGCATGATTCGGTAGGTGGGTGTCCTTTACACATTGGTAAGTACACCACAAGCTTTCTTTAATACTTTTGACATTCATCTTATGTCGGCATTATCACGATCTAAAAAAAAATAATGAGAAAACAACAACATACGCGATCTCTTCCTTATAACAAATGAGTTTCTACTGCAGTAGTAGGGGCGCGTAGATGTGTAGACAGACTACCTCGGTGATGGAGATCAATTAGTGAGTCGTATATTGGGCGACCTCGATTGGATTACTCGCCTACTGAAAGGCCTCAGTCGTAAGTCGTACAAATATTGCACACACAAGAATTATTGCACTTTATTTCACACACTTTGATGGACAAAAAACTATTTCTAATGTATACAAAAAAAGTTTTAGGAGATCTTAGTTAACGTTTAAAACTTAAATCATGTATCTTCGAGGATCTGTATAAGGTGATACAATGCTAACAATGATAACAATGCTTTACACTAAATTGGAAGCATCCTCACAAAGTCAAGGGTCTTGACAAGCATAAGCTTAGAACTTTTATTACATACAAATGTATATTGAAATTTCCGTGGGGTTTCTCACTGCTGCACGTATACCGAAAGGCTTCTCCTTTTTATATTGTCCACTAGAGTATTTCGGATAAAATTATTTCATTTAATTGGATTTAGAACTATCAAAGCACCTGCTACTTTACTTCCATTACTACCCTTTTTTTCTATATAAAAAAGAATGTGACCCCCTAACAAAAAGCAATCGGATAACGGACAATGCATTGGGTTCAAAACTGCAAATATAAGCTTTATTTAATTAATTTTGCCTTATTGATTACTGATTAGTATTCAGATTGCTGTACTTTTTATTCTTTCATTGATTATTCTTTTTAAGATGTAGCTCTCTTTTACATGTATGAGATACTCTTAGATTAAGTACATGGCAATCTTTAAAAACACATGCATGTACTTATATTTTTAAAAGCTGATTAGTTTATACTTATTAAAATACCAGAACAATGCGTGCCTATAGATTTTTTTATAATGCACATTACTTTGGGGGAGGGGGTCAAAATGATAATAATAATTATTCACTGCTTATATACACACCACAATTCCACCACTTCCATTTTCATAAATGCATTTTAATTAAATCACTGTCTCATTAAACTCTCAAAAAACTTTTAAATTTTGATTATGATGGGGTTTTTTCCTCCCGAAAGCAGATGCATTAGTTCCAAAAATATTGCTTGCACCGCATGTCTTTAAAGTTTTTTCTAGGGGTTTTTCAGGTTCTTTATTTTTTCATAATTGTTACGATATCCTATTGAAGTATACCCATCTGTGGGCGCTTTTCTTTTTATGTTTATGTGATAGGAAGAAATGCATGTCAGAAGTGAGATGGTTGTAAAATGTATGGTTTAGTCTTGGAGAAACCTTTTATCGAGGGCAACCGACGTTTCAATACAGCTGCTTACAATTGAATTACGTTTAAAGGAGTAATCACGTTAAAAAGCTGTAAACGTCCATCATATTTGAATGCTTACAATCGGTGCTTGCCTACGTTTACATGAAGATGTCTTTCATAGACGATAGCAAAAGCCTCTGTTTATAGTCCTCTAAGAATATGGTAAATTCAGCCGAATAATTCAACCACTTGCATATTTACATACTAGTTTTACCCACGGGAGAAATACTGTGTACATGTATAAAAAATGTTATAAAAATAATTGGGTCATTGAAAATACTTCTTTCGAAAGACTATTCGACCAGCAAAGATGAACCGTTGGCGCAATTTTGTTTTTATCGTTATCCTTATTTCACAGAAAGTTAGAAAGATACCAATAATTAAGTGTCAAAGCTATACATAGAATATATTAAAAATCTTTACAGAATCAGATCCACGGGTTTTTAATCTAGCAAGACTGAATTCTCAAAGAAAGTTCACTTAAGGTAGGATTCTTCTCTGGTTTCTGGCTAGATGGAATATTCAAAGTACATTTATTGATATGTCTTATATATTTAGATGTAAGGGATTTAAAAGACCATATTTTTCTTTCCTCATCACAATTATACAACTTTAAAAAGAAATGGTAAACTGCGTTTGAAAACTAGCAGGGACTATCTTTTTGGCGGAATGGTGGCGTATGAAAATATCTTCTTTTCTGCCTCTCAAAATTATTATAGAACATTGAATTTAGCTATAATTTTTACGCAATCAGAGACTAGACGAAATTTTCAAATGTAAGTTAAATTAATGATAAGGGACTAAAGTTTCAAAATATATCAAATAAATAAGATTTTTTACACATACTAGAACTATGTTGGCTTTTAAATGCTTCAAATTTAAGTAAACAAAAATCAAAAAGTGTTATTTCTCTCTTAAAACGAAAAACTTTTAGTTTTTGTATCTTTTTGTACCTTTATGTGACAACTTTACTATATGTGAAAATTGGAAAAAGTTAAATATAGGAAGCATATAAAAATAACTAATAAATCCTAACAATTTAAGAAAAGTAGAGGAAATTCGGATTAGCAAATATCCATTTTATTTAAATTATCCATGTCAATTTGGTAATATCATCATATAGGCCCTATATGGTAGTATCTTTTTATGCAAAAAGAAAAACATTCAATCTTTTGAATTACAAGTAGGGATCACATGACTGGAAACATTGATTTTTTATTCTTAATATCCAGGAAAAAGGTTATGACCTTGACCTGACCTTGTCTCTAATATTAAACGGTCAAATTTAATCTCATCGATACCATAACTTAGTGATATTGTCCTCTTGATTCTGTGAAAATTTCATTAAATTTTAAATATAAAAAATATGAGAAGAATCCTACCTTAATGACAATAGGATAAAGTACAATTCTAAGTGGGCTATACCAGGCAATAATTATAAGAGATAACATTCTCCAGCCCAGACTTATTCTGTAAAGTCAAAAAATGATTATTGAAACACACAAAGAAAGCACATGTACCAGGTGATAAATAGAGAATAAAAAGACAATTCACCTATCGAATGAAAGTTGGGTCTTTTTAATGGATAAGATTTCTTGACAGGTAAAATTGCAACGTATGTTCAACATATGTTTTGAGAACCAAATATATCACGATGACTTCTTGATGGAGTTCATTTAGTCACTAAATATGACATAGTGGTACAAGAACATTCAAGCATGAAAGAACTTAGCATATATTTATTAATGAATCCTGTAGATTTTAAATTGTTATGTAATGTTACTGTACAAATATTCACTTGTATCATTTTTTGCATGTCATATAGTTGTATTCAAGTAGAGGAACTCGTTAAGTTAAAAGAACTTGTTTCCAATTCTTTTGATTTATTCAATAGAATATGTTCAAAACAAAAGAAAGAACTTAGTTACTAAAAAGTTACATATCGTTAAAAAAAATTGGAGAACAGACTACATTAAAGATTTATTCTGCAATAGGAAATCAGGCTGTGGTAAATGAAAAAGGGGGGATAAAAAAGATTCAAAAATTTTATTTCATTCTGAAACATACTTTTTTAACTTTACAATTTTTTTCTTACTGCAGATAAAAATTAACAATTTCAAATATAAGGGTATTTATTATCAGTTTTTCCATATTTCCATAACTCATATAACTTTTATAATGGTAGTTCATATATGTAATATATGGAATGAAAGATATTGAGATAACGAACAGTATTCAATATCAAAGTCCATAAAACAATACAAAATAAAAGTATTCAAGCAAGCTTAAAAGTCTAATAAACAATACAAATCAGGAGCAGAGCAAACACGGACCTCTTAAACATCAGTGATGGGATCAGATACCACGGAGGAGTGAGCATCCCCTGCCGACTGGTCACACCCGCCGCGTGCTCCTTGTCATGATCGAATAAAAACAGAAAACCCCGTTCATAATTGAGTGTGTAAATAATGGCTTAACAATTAGTATGAAAACACCAGTAAGCATTTGATTTAATGATAGATTGTATTTGCTGACAAGTTCATTGTATCGACCAAAGAACTAAGGAAACTATGCCTTAAACGATATTGCTGAAATTCATGTTTCATCAACTTGCTTCTTAGTAACTTATGAATTTACCGAGTGGGAAAAAACACATAGGTTACTTTATGACAACTAGATGTCTTTAAGCGGATACAAAAATGCTTCTTTGCAATGATTTGCAAAGAGGCATGGGAATAAACTAAATTTTCTGTAACACGAACACATTTCAAAACTGAACATTTATATTATTTACGAGGGCCGTTCAAAAATTACGCGGACTGTGCTATTATTTACTCTTACACTTACAGACGTCATATAGTTATGAAATTTCACAGAAATATGTATCTTAAAGATTCCAATAAATTTTGGGCAAAATTTCTGTATTTTAAAAAAATTCTACGATAATAATCGGTATGTTTATATCGCTGATGGAGAGGTACGGAGCACCACAAAAAATTTGAAGCAAAAGCATGCGGAATCCAAAAGTTAACTCATTTATTTTCTATAATTCGCGATATTTTTTGACGATTTTCTCAAATATATCTTTAAATTGTTCTATTATTATGTATTTAGATTTCTGACATGATATTTGAAGTACTTACGGAAATATGTTGATTTTTCTCCGATGCGATTCCCGTGAAAACGACTGTGAAAATGACGTATCATGAATTGACGGCGCAATACACTTTTGTTAAATTACGTGTAATGCTCGAGATATCGCCAACATAGATCCAAAATATGCATAATAAAACATGTAGTAAACTAGGGTATTCGTGACATTCGTCCACAAATAGCAAAATGAAATTTTAGACCTCTGTAAAAAGCCAATATGGGTGGACGGGAAGAAGATTATCGGCGAAAACTGTACGTGTATTCGGACTGTAAAGAACGTTATTTAGAGTGACCAATGTGTAGATACCTGCAGTTTTTGTTTTTAAAATAAAAAATAATATTCTTTACATGTTTAATATATTTTAAGCTTGACAAGAAATGGTGTTTTGATGTTGAGTAGATAAGGCAACTCAAACTTTACAGGTACTCTTAGGAAAATGTTGAGAAAATGAAAGCTCAATCACATATTTTTTTTATAATGCCTGTGACGTCGAAAATTTTGCTGCTCCGTGACTTAATGATATGTCCTGATAAATCACTCAAAATTGATACCAATTTACAACATTTTGTTATGAAATATTGAAGACCATATAAGTAAAGATTCTTTTATATTATGTGTGACATTTTTTCCGATTATGCCGTCAAATATTTTTTCTGTGCAACAAGTCCGCGTAATTTTTGAACGGCCCTCGTAAGATTGTTTATATTCACTTTTTTTTCAGTATTTCTCTTCGAAATTTTATTGTGAAATTGTCTCTGCGTTGATAAATTGCCACAACTTCGAATTTTTAAAAGATTCTTTGGTTTTGTGCTTATGTTTTTTTTTTCAAAACGCTTTGAAGATGTTCCACAATTTTTGTTTAATTTTTAAGTGTTAGACAGTCAGTGAATTCCTGAATCAGTTTTTAAAAAAATTTAAGAGAAGAATACATGCTTGGAATACACGAGAAGAAATAGAAAAAAAGATTTGCGTAAGAACTGGCGCTGATGAGATTCTGAAAAAAATTGTCCGCAGAAACACTCAAGCAATTACATAGTCTTCCAGAAGATATTTTCTTTATCTTAGAAACCAAAAACTTAAATTGAAAGAGTGACATTCATATAGTAATATAACTTTATCACACGATGCTATGACGAACTTCACAACAGTATTGATGAAATGTCCTGCCGTCTATACAGAAATAGATCTGACGTATTGCATAATTCCGCCTTGTCACCTTTTACTTGCACCCAATGACAGCAAGAAATTGTAATTCATAGCTTCACTTATTTCGTTCTCAAATTTATGTTTACTTTTTTGTACAAATCACTGCTTAATGGCCCTGAATAAAGGTCTAGATTTGAAGCCCTTAACTGGTATATGGTGACGATTCTACATGTGTGAAAAATTCTCGAATGGGACTTAAAAAAACTTACAATAAATCAAACATTCATTCAATCGTCCGTGCCTGTTCATGATAGCCTTTCTTACATATATAATGTTTTACTTTTTAAATAAAATCTTTTACCTTGATGTGGATACTTAAAAATTCCAAGGAACGTTTGGACAATTTGAAGATTTCACAAAAATCAACAGCTTACGGTTTTTTAACTTTATACACAACCACCCCCCACAATAAATTAAAGTCCAGGTTTTTTGATATCATTGACAGCTGCCTTTTCAATTAAAATATAACTCGTAAATTTACTTACCTTGTCATTGGTCATTTACAAAATTATTCTGTAAAAAAAAAAACATTCTGATTGTACACACCAGTATTCTAAAATTGACATCAAAAAGATGCTTGAGTTTCTGATTGAAAATATCTATGTCGTTTTTGGAGACCAGGTCTTCCAATAATCTTTTGGAATTCCCATGGGTACCAATTGCCCCCGTTAATCGCAGACCTACCGTATATCCGGTTTTTTTCTATCGTCAACTTTCCTTACTTATGCAGCAATATACCTTCATAACCTGCATACGGAGTTTATATATCTCAGCTGATTCGATACGCAAGAGCATGCTCTACGTATGAACAATTTCTAAAACGAGGTAAATTATTGATAAACAAATTGATGAAACAAGCATTTCAGCAGTTTCGTTTAAAGTCATCATTTTGTAACTTCTGTGGTCGATACAATGACCTTTGCAGGAAATACAAGAGTGAAATGCTGACTGACGTTTTTTCATACTAAATGTTGGTCCATTATTTATACACAGAATTGACGACGGATTTTTTCCGTTATATACCCAATCATGACAAGGAGCACACTGCGGTTGTGACCGGTCAGCAGGGGATGCTCACTCCCCCATGACACCTGATCTCACCTCCGAAGCTTTGGAGGTCCGTGTTTGCTCTGCTCCTATTTTGTATTGTTTTATGGACTTTGATCTTGAATTCTGTTCGTTATCTCCATATGTTTCACCTTAAAACCCCGAAAAAGAATAGATATTTCCTATTAGATTCCTTGTCTATCAGTCAATATTGAATAAAAATGTATCTGTTCGGAAGCAAATTAACTATGCATCATTGTCTTGGGGAAAAGAAAATTAATACACAGTGTGTTTTACAGAATATGTTTATTGTATCTTGTATAAACATGGTTAAACCAAAAACCAAATCCGTAATCTTACCGAGATAATTGCTACATTGTTTTTGCAATGCTAGAAATAACAAAAACGAAAAAACGATACTTTCTATACGTATTGCGTACATGTACCAATATCAGATACATTGTAGTAATAGACAAAATTATGAAGAACTGATTGACGTAAATTTATATGGACAATTCTATCAACGTTCTGAGTATTTTTTTTAAGAAAAATAAATGATTCCTATGTTCACGAATTCGTAAGAATCTACTCCTAGCTTTATAACACATTTTTATTTTAAGTGATATTTTGTTCCTGAAGTACTAAACTGAGCAATTATAGTATATGCTTAATAGTGTACTTTAAGTTAAGAACAAAATGGTTATGTTGGTGATTATCTAATCATAGCTTCCAAGAGATTTGTGATCAAAGACTGGTTATACATTTAATAAATACCGTTCTTAACGGACTTTAAACTGTTTCTCACTGGTTTAGTTTAGACGTTATTCATTAATCTTTCTGCAACCATTTCATAATTTGGCAATTTGGCACTAGCTGAAACAGAGCACCAAATTACCTGATTGAACTGCCGATGAGTTGTTCATACTTTGTACAGTACATAAATGTACATCATCTAAATTTAAAAAAAAATATATCTCATTTTATGAAACAAAATGCACTTTAAGAATCCTTATTTTGTTTCAACAGATACTTAAGTTAATAAAAAGAACTGGCAAATATATTTATTATTCAATTTATCGAATGTTAGAAACTTTACTTTAAATAAAAACTTGAGGATTCTCTATCTACACCAATAAAAAATGTTTGTGGTCTTATTTTAACATATTGTAAAGGTCCACCACATTAGAAATAAATATGAACTTCATTTCAAGCATAAGATGCGTGCCTTTTTACTAAGGAAAACCCTCCTAAAGCAATGAAGCACTCTTAGAGAAAAGTCGAGTTTGTTTATTGAAATAGTGAACAAATTGTGCAGAAAAAATTTCAGTTACTCTTGGTCTAACATAATGTTTAATATATGTAATCATAACATCGCTATAAAAAAAAAACTTCAAAAAATTTATATAATTTATAATCTTCGATGATTTAAACACTGAAATTAAATTAATTATAAAAAAGAGAAACAGGGGGGGTTCTGATGAAATATTTGGAAATAACGAACAGTATTCAAGCTAAAAATCCATTAAAAAATACAAATTTTGGAGCAAAGCAAACACGTACTTCTTAACATCAAAGGTGGGATCAGGTGCCATGGAGGAGTGAGCATCCCCTGCCTGCCGTCACACCCCACCGTGTTCTCCTTGTCATGATCGTGAAAAACGGGAAAAAAATTCTTCGATAGTTTGTAAATAATGTCTTACATGGAGTAAGAAAAACGTCAGTCAGCATATGATTTAAATAATGATAGATTGTATTGGCTGACAAGGTAATAGTATCATTCATAGAACTTGCGTTATGATGACTTTGAAATTAATTGTTCATGCATAGAACATGCTCTTCGTTTCGAATCGACCATAGAACTTACGAAAAGATGACTTTAAACGAGACAGCTGATATTCTTGTTTCATCAACTTGTATGTCAATAATTTACCTCGTTTTAGAAATTGTTCATACGTAGAGCATTCTCTTGCGTATCGAATCATCTGAGATACATAAACTCCGTATGCAGTTGATGAAGGTATATTGCTGCATAAGTAAGGAAAGTTGACGATTGAAAAGTTTAAATCATCGCGTTTATCATAAATCTTTGTTGTTAAATTACCATTAACAATTATCCAAATATGAAACAGATGTGCTGATGTCATCTGCCCCTCCCTTTAATTTCTATTATATGTTGAAGTTCTCCCCAGTGATGTTTTTTTAAATGAATCTTGAGGGGACATAAAACAAACGTTTATCAATGAAAGTAATGATTGTCAATTGTATGCATGGTACAAGTCTTATTCATCATGTATTTATTGAATATTGAAACCTTTAAAACTCACGCCGACAGTCACTCGAATAATAGAGGCGAATTAAAATTAAAGAAGGTGGATATTTTCTGCTCTCTTTATAATCTAATGATGATAACTAGAGTAAATCTCGCTGCAAAGCAACGAACAGGTCTTCAGATAGACGACAGGCGGCAAAAGTAGTTTGATTACTATTTTTTTAAAGAATAAGAATACAATAACTTGAATAAGATAGTTCCTAAAAAAAACTACAAAAAAGATTCATTTTTTAACTATTTCCAGTTTCGGTAGGGATATGTTCGGCTGCCAAGACGTCACTTTTGGTTGAAATCGAAAATCAAAAAGATGTGAAAAACCGTATATCACATTTACAAATTAGCGTTGTAATATAACGCAAAAAAAGATAACAAAACAAATCATATTATAGCTGCACATTTAATAATTCGGAGGAAAAAAAAACTTTGATCACGCGGACTCCCGATTTACACTGGAAGTACTTTCATTGGATTGTGCACCTATTGATCTGTGCCAAATAAGTGAGGAAATTCTTTATGCTTTTAAAAAAGGTTCGACCGTAAGTAACAAAAATCAAGCACACTGAATTAACATTTTTTCCTCAACATCAACAATAAATTATACAATCCCGTGTAAGGTTTCATGATTTTTTTTTTCCAGTTTTCAAAGAAGAATACTAGCGTGATAAGCATAATCACAATCGTCAATCGTTACAGGTGTTTGAACTTGCATTTGTCGGGACATAATATAAGCAATGGCACATGTAACTCTCAATCATAGTCTTTTTTGCGTTCAGTGAAGTGAAATTATGAGGGAAATTGGACATGTTTTTAACGCGCAACAATTTGATTAAGGAGAGTAGACTTTGGCGGAAGACTACATGGGGAGTACGTACTTCTTGTCGTAAACTGGTTCCCTGTTTGGCTTTACTGCCACACTGTTTCCGTCGCTATACACACTATAACCAGCTATCCCCAAAGCTATCTCCGTATGTTATTCCCGTATGCACAGCATGAAGTGTCAACACCTGGTTTTAAAAACTGAAAGACTTTCAGAACGGCTAATGCACGACAAAATCATTCTTGCTTCAAGTTTTGATATTTTATACGCCAGTAATTTTAAAAGTATTTACTAATGTCTCTTGTGCATCTTTAAGTAAAATATAAATTTCAATTTGTTGTTCAATGGATGTCAAAAAGTTTAAATAGTTTCTTAATTTAGATGTTTAAATGATTGATACTGTCTGTGAAATAAACCTGTCCCTACCTGTCTTGATGTCTCCTAGCACTTACTAACAAATCGATCTTACCTCTCCCCAATCTAATAGACGTACCCATTATCCCTACTCTACATAGCAAAGGATTCAATAAGTGGTGAATTCAAATAGAGAATCTATCTTAAAAATATAAGTGAAATTCTTCAGAACATTATGTACAGTTATGTGATTCTTATAATGCATTTTTCTTCAGGTACTATGCCATCGTCCATCCTTTATCAGCTATGAAAGTAAACAGCAAGTCACGGACCAAAAGAATAATTGCAGCTACTTGGATCATTCCAGCTATTTTGGCCACACCCTATTGTTTCAGTCGGTCAGACCCTTTCACAATAATCAGCGAACTGGGATCAATTTCCAGAGAAACATGCACAGATCGCTTTGACGAACTGGATGGACAGACAGGGAACTTCAGAAGAATCTTTTTTGTCATTTTGTTCGTCGTAATGTATTTTAACCCACTGACCATTATTGTTGTGACATGCACAAAAATCGCTATATGTCTGACCAGGCCGTTTGTCGTAGGAAATTCAGCACCCTGCAAACAGGATCCCGCCGCTAGACGGCGCCACGAAGTAAATAAAAGAAAGGTAAGACTTTTTTTCTTGTCGCGTATACACAAAAATTAAAATGAAAACAGTAGCATTTAAGATTTCAAATTAAACTGAGCTACTGGTATTGCATTTACAAGAATTATAATTTTAAGAAAATGGTTCTGTCATCTTCTCTCTGTACACAAAGTGGTCATCATTCTCATTAGAATATTAGAATTCTGCAAATTCAATTCATTCCAAGAATGAGCTTATTAAAGTTCTCTTACTATTCCAAAATTCGTACTTTTGAGAATTTTTTTGTCATGGCTATCTGTATGGCTTTTGTGCTTTTGTATATGATCAAATAATTAAAAAAGGCTAGTTTAAAATATTGATGCCTTAATGTCTTCTTAGTAATGTCTAAGTGAGAGAAGGCAGACTAGATGACAGATGTATTCCCCAGAATTCTTGTCACAAGAAATCAACAACTGATTGATTTTCCGATCAGTCTTACCACCTCCTCTACTGTTTACGGCAACATTTTTTTGTTACTTGTCACCATTCCTAAGTAAATTGACACTGACATCTTTAATGGGATTCCGAGTCCATTTTCTGATCAGCAGCTGACATAATGCTATTTCCAATTTTTTTTTGAAAAAGACATAAATCCTTCAATGAAAATCTCTTGAAGACGGTGTTATATGGCAAGAGATTAAAACATTGTTTTGCCACAGGCCTTGAGATCGCTTTTATCCGACTGAAGAACTTTGGGGATAAAAATATTTTAAAGATAAATTACCATCGTTTTCTCTATCGAATTAAAACGAGTTATCTAAGGGTAACCTGCCTGCGCAACTATTTTTCCTCACCAGCATCCAATTTAAAATACCTCGCTTATGTATTTTTGCGTGGACCCCAGGATCCACGCAATAAACTAACACAGTAAAACATGCATGCATGATAAAAAAAAAAAATGACATATTGATAAAAAGCACATTCTGGCAATGCATGAAAATTTATGAGTGAAGTTAATTAGAGTTAATTGTATGATTTTTTGGACTCTGACATCAGCTAGTCCTTGACCATGAAAATGTTCGTCGTCGGAAACCCACGGGTGATCTCGTCTTTACTTGATAAGTATAGACGAGATCACCCGTGGGTTTCCAACGAGGGAAAATGTAAAGAAAACAAACGTATATGTCTCTATATAGAATGACCTAGTATGTCACAAACTTAAAATTAAATGTAGAATTTAATCATATTTATCGTCATTGCTGACACAAAGTTGAAGGTGAATGTAGGATTCAGTCACATGTAAGTGACACAAACAAGTGTGTAACTGAAGTCTTTAATCACATGTCTCAACATAAGTGATACAAACTCCTAGGTACGTGTAGGGTTTAATCAATGAGCATTAAAGACAGATAGGCCCTATGTAGTAACCGGAAGGGACAACATGGTGACATAGACATAGTTAATGGAAAGAGGGGATCCCGGACCCGATCATATTAATTAAATTAAGTTTATTGTTTAGTCACTATTAACTTGAACTATATTGGTGCTTTTTTTCAGGTTGCCCGCATGGTTATAGTTGTTGCGATCGCTTTCTTCGTTGCATGGTCCCCGATGTACATAGTCAGCATTGTCTCCGTTCTGCAGCCGGAAAACTTCCTCCAAGAATCTAATTTCGTTTTCACCATGCTGAGTGCACACTTGTTTGGATTCATTAATAGTTGTGTCAATCCTTTTATTTACACCGTCATGAGCGAAAAATTCCGACAGAGTTTCAAACGGACATTGTGTCGTATTTTTTGTAATTTTATTTACTGTCGTCAGAAAATTCTGAAATACAGAAATGGGAGCATCATTCAGCGAAGGTCAACAAATGTGACTTCTGCGACGAGAAGTTTTAACGAAGCAGAGGATGAACCTCTTCATAATAGTAGTTCCGATAACAGCCGAGGGACAACAAACACAAGATATAAAGAAGGCCAAAGTAGCAACAGTGAAAACGAAGATATGGCGAAGCTGGATAAAATAAGAACCCCGGGCAAGGAGTCTCGAGTGAAGTTCTCAAGGAACACCGATTGTATATGTATATCAAATGGACATATGGAAGAAAGTTCTAAGACTGGACCTGATATTATATTGGGTACAGGAGTATTTGACATTCGATCTAACTCCAGCAGTGTTAAGGACGTATTTAATAATGAGACGTTTAAGAATGATACGGAGCACAGTTCTCCATTAAAACGCCTCACTTTGTTAAATTAATAATGTGAAAACATATATACAAACACTGCATATCATGAACTGAATATTTTATTTTTAAAAATACAGGGAACATTGTATAAAATTTAATGTTTTAAGCTCATCTGAACTATATGATCAAATGGGCTTTTCTGATCAAACCATGTTCGTTATATTATGTCTACATTAGGTGTTGAACTGATATTTTCAATTTCCTGACTACAAAGAATATGTCTATTCAAGTCACGGAACGACACAGTTCCTTAATGTGACTGCCATTTTTTTTTATATCTATGGAGCTCACAGGATATCAGCTAATCCAATGTGACATAGAAAAAGAAACTTTGATGATTTTGAATGATCACACAGTCAATTGATCCAAATACACCTATAAACCAAGCAGGGACTCATTTGAGAGTATCTGGCAAACATGTTCCCTTATTAATTCATCACGTCCATGCTGCAGAAGCTTTTGACTCAAATGAGCATTGTGGCACAGGAGCACTGTTTTCTGGGATTTTAAAATTATTTGAAAGCTTTGTTGTGACAAATAAATGTTGAAAACAAACATGAACATAGTGCTAGCTGTTTAATATCATTGATGTAGATATAGTAAGGATAGATTCTCCAAGAATCCAAACGTGAAATCCGCTACAAAAGTAGAATATGCACTAAGAAACTAATAATTGCCTATACATATATCTGAAGTGCACTTCAAAAGTCGGATCTTTCATAACACGGATTTGAACATGATATATTTAGCACGTGTGCAGCAGTTTACTTTGTAGGGCATGCAGTGATTTTACAACTAAAGGGAAATTGAAAGCGGAGGTGTAGAGTACACTTATATCAAACTAAAAAAGATGTGCTTCTTTTGGTCTGATCTAATTTAAGACATTTAACAAATATTAAAAAATAAGTGAATCCTAGGTAAAGATTTAATATGTGCATTAAGTTTTACCAAGCCAAAAGGCTTAACTGACATAAATATAACTGTTTTCTCTGACTTCTTTGTTGGTGTCTTATTTAAAACAAATTTTACCTAGTGCAATGTACTTCAAATTGTATATATATATATACTGACAATTTGGATGACAGTTTTTAAGCTAGCTATCTTGAATAAGTTTATTTTAGATATATCCATTTTGCCCCACCATAGACATGCAATAAGCGTTTTCTTTGTTAGTAATCTCATTTTTGTTAAGCAACGAAATTACCACCATGCCAATTCACCAGTAAAGAGTCTCATTTTTTTTTATTCACTGTCCATTAAATTTTCGTCTGTAAATGAACTTCTTGAATATAATCAATTTGAGTAAAATTCTCCCTATTCAATTAAAACAAAATTGCTAGGCGCCGAGAGAGTCACGAGAGTACAAAATCTCGACTTCAGCCTACATCTTAAAACAGAATCAGTATTTCTCGGTCCTTGATTGATGTTACTACGCAAGAAATTTAACTCTTTACGATTTATGCCCTTTTTGGAGGAATTCTGCAAAGATATCAACTTGGGAATAAAGGGATTTTAAAAAGGATATATATCTCTTTGTTTACTAGACGAACAACAAGTTTTAGGTTCAAGGGTGTTGCATTTCTATGGTGTTGCATTTCTAATTAGTGCCGCATTTCGAATACTATTTCGTCTGTTATGAATCTATAATGAGTTTTTCACTCGACCTTTTAAAGATTATACATTTCAATTAATCGTGTGTATAATCCTCATGGGATATTCAAAAAACAAATGACGTTGACGATCGCCAATTAGAAAGTTTCACAATTGCAAAGGAGTTCATAATTTTACTTTCAAAATGAAATGCAGACCAAGGGACAGTTACTGGTACAGTATCAAAAGCATTTCAATACAATTCTTTGAATCGTTTACATTTTATCTCAAACTTTTGCTTAATGAATTTTTTTCCTGCTTCATATTAATATTTTTTTTACCGGTTGGCAGTAAATTGAAAAAAAAAATCGAATGTAATAGGTGTCTTTTGGCGATGCCTCTGTATCCTACTCCTATTTAATCTTATACCTCAGAACCACTGGGCCTAATTTAATCAAATTTGGCACAAAGCACGGGCATTTCTGAGTTAGAGGGATTCAAGTTTGCTGAAAATACATATACCTCTTTCCCAAGGGAGATAAAAATAAAAATAGGATGGAGTCATTTAACGATCTTGTGATTTAAATGAAAGCTTTTTGAAAAAGATTGAGTGTAGATTTGTCATACTGATTTAGGAGTACCCCCATTTTATGTGGGTTCGGGCAATATAAGGTTAGGTCACAAAATGTTTTCTTTTCTTATGGTTACAAAAAAGGGCTAATGTAGAAATTATGGAATAAAGTCAACAGACATTAAACGTCATCCAATCGCATCATTAAATAGTGTTATTTCATTGATGTGAATTTTTTTAAAAAAACCCTGACATTTGCGAAAATGTAATGCTGTTAAAATCAACCAATTTGGCTTCATTGAATTAATTAACAATTACTTAAAAATTAATTTTGACCATTTTTCACCTAAATTATGCATAAAATTTTTCCATAAAAAAAAAATTGTCCACCATTCATATTAATACTCATCAGTTAACTTTCAGTCCAGCGAGGAGGTCTTATTCTGCATGAGATATCAATTCTCAAGAAAAAAAGATACATTTTCCTGATTTTAAAAATATCACTGATAATGATACGAGTACAGTTTACTTTGGGATTGTAAAGAAAATATCATTTTAATTATAGTAAATCCGTTTTGATTATTAAAAGGGTGACGATTTGAAAAGGAGAATCGATCAGAGTTTTAGTGTTCATGAATAAGTCTATGTATTAAAAAAACTATGCGAGATGTAATTTTTTTTTAAAAAAATCTAAGTAACATATAGACATACGAACGCTGAATCTTTACCAGTGCATAAGGCATTCCTGTTATCGCCATGAAGACTTTATTAAACCAGGTCTAAAACTAAGCAATGAACATACATGTATTTTTATAAATCAACGCCTTTTGGATTTTTGTTTTCAATTTACAAAGCGTACGTATAATTCTTAATTATTATCAATTTCTTTTTTATATTAGAAATTCGAAACTTATTTACTTTGACAATATCGGAATTTATTGACTTTATAATATGATAAGGTAATTTATTTTTAGAAAACACAATATCGGAATTTATTGACTTTATAATATGATAAGGTAATTTAATAGAGGCGATTTTTAGGTGTCAGGTCATTTCTCTCTAAATCTTTTTCTCTCCTAGGTTATTTCTCTCTCCTACCATTTCATGGTAGGTCATTTCACGGTAGGTCATTTCTCTCTCCTACCTGGGTCATTTCACCCCATTTTTTAATCTGGTCTTATATAAATATCAACAATTCCTTTCCTGTGTTATTAACTTTTATCTTGTGAAATAAATTAATTTTATCAATTAATGACCAATAAAAATCGAACAAAAGAAATTGTGTCTGGATATTATTTACAGGAGAAAATTTAAGTATTTAATATTAATAACAATAAATTTATACCGTTGTCCAGCCTTGCCACGTAGAGGCCTCCTCGTTAAGAAAAATTTAAACTCAATTAGAATTAATAAATTTGTTAAAATAATCAATTTTTACCCTAGCCGATGATGAAATTTTGACCATAAACTGAATATTTAGATGATGATCAAACCCGAAACTTAGAAATAATACATAAAAAATTAACTTTTATTAATTGATTTCATATGTTTGGCGAAACAAATACGTAGGAATGAAAAAAAAAGTTTTAAATTATATAATGTCACTTCAATACATTTTCTTTTTGAAGAGCTACAGTTCTGCATGCAGCTAAAAATATGAATAATTTTAGAAAACAAAGTATACTTCAAAATATATATTATGAAACCGGATACACAAGTAAAAGTATTTCAGTATTTACCAATATTTATTTTGAATAATTGAACATTTATAAATCAATAAACAAGAAGAACGCGAAGAAAACAATGACGTAAAAATGCTATCCAAATGAAAAAACCTAAAATGCAATATTTACAGGGTGTACAATATGTACTAAGTAGCCAAATCACATGAATAAATAGACTGGGAATGTACATGAAACAACGGAAAAAATATCTCTTAAAAATGAATTATAAGATTTCAAAAAGGAACTTATAATTACTCAGTGTGGCAATAGACACCTCCACAACATCGCCGGAAATGGCTTGCAATTTTTAAGATGTTTAAAATACTAGTCTATTACGCCATTTTAAAACGATCTTTAAATGTATCAATCCCTGTAATAAAAATTAGTTAAATACCCCTCCCCCTTTTAATATAATGTACATGTAATCTGCTGTGTTTACCACAATATTTTACGAAATAGAGAATACATTATTAGGACTGCATAAAATGTTGTTCAGGAATTATCTTGATGATCTCAGTAGATGTCACATAATCTACTGTCCCTTATAGTTTACATATTCTTGGATTTAACTTAAAAGAAAAATCATCTCATTTTTATACGCATTTTGTCCGTGGCGTTCAGTTTTCACTGTTATACCAGAGATCGTAAATTTTAAGTGCATTCAAAAATATTCCAACTTTTAGTCTATTACACAAAATTGAGCTAGCTTTAGTTTTTGAAAGGGCAAAGACATATGACTCTCGTGTTAGCAAGAATGATCTTTCGACGGTTCAGTACTTCCGTTTTATTATCAATGAGTCATTCATGAGAAGTCTTTTACATGTATGCACATTCATATCAAGAGAAAAAAAAATGCAGAAAAATGTTTGTAACAATAGGGACATTTTAACCAAAATTCCATGCTTCAGTACATTGATTTTGTGTTCTAAGAATAAACGTGTTAGTGTTGCGGGGAGGGGGGGGGCTTCTACTGTTGCACAAAGAAAACATTTGTAATTTGAAAAAAATGAAGTCTAAAAAATTAGTTAAAACTTACTTGACTGTGACAATGCATACATGTAGGATTAGTCATCTTGCCTAAAAATTTTGCCAGGAAGTATT
The DNA here is from genome assembly GCF_032062105.1 of Saccostrea cuccullata. Lineage (NCBI taxonomy): Eukaryota > Metazoa > Mollusca > Bivalvia > Ostreida > Ostreidae > Saccostrea > Saccostrea cuccullata. The sequence continues at coordinate 12,367 of NW_026936234.1, read as the reverse complement.
AAAGAACATGTAAATAAGATTTTTATTCAGTGTAATAAAAAGTGGAAAAAATTCATATAATAATCTGGCTGAACACATCTTTGTACAAGTTGACATTTTTTATCTAAAGACAATAGGAGATATTGTGTTGTCAATTTGTGAAATCGACAGTTCACGGATTAACATATGCAACCAGCATGGTGATAAAAAATACCTTGTGGGGTACTATAAAACAGCAAGACAGCAATTACGAATTCTAACAATTATATATTTCTTCCTGATAAAGACCATAAACGAAAGATGACAGGATAATAAACAAATTCATTTGAAGTCTACTTGATAATAAATTTAATTGTTAAAGAAAGAAGATTAAAATAAAATATTTCTATTATTGCATTCACAGTTATTTTATATTCCATTATAGCTGCAGAACTGTTGCTCTCCCATTTTTTATGACAGACCGGTCTGTCAATACAAACGTATTTTTTCGAAGAGCTACATTTTCCATCAGAAAGAATGAATAGAAATAAATAGTCATATGCCTCTGCCCTCTTAAAAAGCTAGTTCAAGATTGTATAAACTAATTAATTAATTCCAAAAATTAATAAATAAAGGAATGATTTAAACCATGAAAGGATTCTAAAAAAAATATTAATAATAAATTAACAAATAATTGAGTGGATTCATAAATGTTTAAATAATGTATAAAATAAATAAACATCTTGAATAAAAGAACTCATATTTAAATAAAAAAAAATACATGTGTGAATTAATAAATGAATAAATACGATAAAATAAAATAAATAAAGTTAGCCTTTAATTCAATAATGATGGCCGGTAATTAATAAAACTAATTAAAATTAAACTTATTGCATTATAATTTTTGGAGTGAAATGACCTAGGTTGTGGAGAGAAATGACCTGGGTAATGGAGGGAAATGACCAAGGGGAGAGATGACCTAGGCGGAAATGACCTAGGCGGAGCAGGTACTGGGGAGAAATGACCCGGATTCCGATTTTTACATACATGTACTAGTAATTTTTCCGTGTGCATTAGGCTTTTATTTGCACATATTCTTTTTTGTAATAAGATGTAATGAAACCGTGGGAGGTTAACAAAGTAGAATAACAAACGTTTTTAAAAAAGGGGAGCAACCTCCCAAAATAAATTGAAGAGCAATAAAAATGAGGTAAAAATAACGAAACATATGCAAACAAATGAGTATGTTATAGGGCAATATCATAGGCGCTTGGGTCAAGGATAATGTATATTTACTATATGAAATGTATTGTCAAGGAAATTCGAACTCTACTCGTAACTTTTTTTTCAGTGCACAGTATTGTTTATTTTTAGAATGTCACGAAAATTCGATATTATGCACGATTCAAAAATGACATACCCAGCTCTATTCTAAAAAGAAAATTAAAAATTCCGTGACATTCTGGTGTAGATCAAGCAGACTGCAAAAAAATGTTACGAGCATAGTTCGAATTTCTTCGACAATTCATTATTGAGAAAATATACAGTATCTTTGACCCAAGCGCCTATGGGCAATGTGAAACTGGATCATATTGGCGTCGTGAAATTTCCTAAGTAAAAATTATCTGATCGGATTCCTGTTTAGAATTTTATGGTAATACTTTGCATAATGATGTGTTTTATTTAATGGTATATTCAATTTTTGTAAGGATTTGTCACTTTATGATAAATATTGAATACAGGTGAGTTCTTTTCTTTTCTTAATAGATATTATGCAGTATTCTACCCGCTCTCAGCTAAGATCAAAAGCGAAGGCAGAACCAAGAAGATAATAGCGGCAGCCTGGATCACAGCTCTGATTATCTGTATCCCCTTCCTCTATTCAACTTCATACCCCTTTACCATTACCAGTGATTTGGGAAGTGTATCCTTGATAATATGTACAGATAACTTCGACGCATTAGATGGAGGTACGGGTAGTGTAAGGAGAGTGTTCTTCATCCTGCTGTTTCTAATCATGTATTTTATCCCTATGTTAGTTATTATTGTAACATGTAGTAAACTGGCCATCAGAATCGTTCAGCCATTTAATGTGGATTTTCCTAATCTGACGAGGAGTATAAGAAGACGGCGGGAAAATAACAAATGAAAGGTAAATACGCGCGTACTTTGTAATATTATAAACATTACTGATAACTGAACTATACCAACTACTTCGGGTATTTTTTTTACTTATGAAATATCATGTATAAAGAATTCTCATTTATTAGTAATATTTCAAAGCACTATTACTAATGAATTTAATATTTTGATATGCCTTCTTTACAGGTGGCTCAGATGGTTATTGTGATAGCTGTTGCGTTCATCCTCGCCTGGTCTCCACACTATATCGTGTCTATTGTAAGCGTGCTGCAACAGTCGTTTTATAAGACAAGCTTTTTTGACCAGGAAAACTACGTGTTTACCATGCTAATGACGTACTTTTTCGGATTAACAAATAGCTGCATGAATCCGATCATTTACAACGCCATGAGCACTGCTTTCAAGAAGCGGTTTAAGGCGACCCTTCAGCGCCTATTTTGTGGGTCATTCTTAAAATTTAAAAGAAAATATCTTATGTAATAAAATTTCTTATTTTGTAAATGTATTCATGGACTAATTTGAAATCTATTTTGCAGATTTTACATATGTTTAATTATAAAGGCAAATTTTAAACCAAATGAAAGATATTTAGATCGATAGATATTTTTTTAGTAGATGTAGATGTTTTTCTATGACAACAGCAACTTAATTTGAAAACAATTTATATTATCTTTACCAGATCTGACAAGGATTAGAACGTTTTATCATTGTTTAAAATCAACTCAAAAATTTCATTAATGTAAACCCGATTCATTTTGTACCGAGGATCAACAGTAGAGCATGCGCAGTAGGTAGTGATTATTCGGCATTAAAAGTATTGGGCGTGGTATATGTCTACATGATTTTTCTCAATTAAGGTTTCATTTAGAATCATCTGGGTTTTTTTTTATCATTTGCTGGAGAGAATACTTGTATTGTATCTTGCTTTTCAACTCCCACAACACTTTGATAAGGTTTTATATCAACAAAAGATTTATAAAATCGTAATTTCTTGGGATTAGATATATCACGCGGATCTTTAAACACAGAGTCAAATCACTAGCTGCAGTGCATATAATCCATTGATCAAGAACCAAACCCCTGAGGGTTTCCATCTGAATTTTAGGTTATGTTAATTCTTATCAATCTTACATTACAAGGCCTCCTGTATATGGATCAATGTGTATTTCATTCAGAGAATCCTGTAATTTTAAACCTTCTTTGCAAACTTTTTTCTTCCATGTCATGAAAAGCGAATTTAATCTAAATCCTATTTTGCAGAGTTTGTACATTAGATCTTTGATGTTTTAGAAATACATTTAAGAATCGTATAAAAAAACGAAAAGGCAAAATTAGAACCATCTATTCTTCCGTCTCACTAAACCGGAGGAGATAAAAGAGTCAGAGAGACTACATAAAAAATTAGTAATAATTCCAGCAAATAAGGTTGGTAACAATATCATCTATGTTTGTAAGGCTCATTATTATAACTATTTTGGAGCAACCTGGTTTCAATTTTTGTCTTGAAGTCCTTCATAAAGTCTCTCTTCACTTTTCAAGAAATCACAGTGCGCTTCATACTTTAAACATTCCTTTCAGACAAGGTGGGTTCGATCTATCCTTCCTTTACTTTAATTCACTTCATAAAGATTCGTACAATAACAGACATTGGTGGGTTCAGCTAATGCTCTACCATGCCTCTATCTTTTCTCCTTACCAAAATATTATCTGCTGTAATGAAACATATGGAGATAACGAACAGTATTCAAAATCAAAAGTTTATAAAACAATACAAAATGGGAGCAGAGCAAACACGGACCTCCAAAACATCAGAAGTGGGATTAGGTGCCATGGAGGAGTCAACATCCACTGCCGACCGGTCACATCCGCCGTATGCTCCTTGTCATGATCGGGAAATAACGGGAAAATCCGTCGCCAATTCAGTGTATAAATAATGGACTAATAATAAGAATGAAAAACATCAGTAAGCATTTGACTCAATGATAAATTGTATTTGCTGACAAGGTCATTGTATCGACCATAGAACTTTAAACGAGACTGCTGATGTTCTTGTTTCATCAAGTTGTTTGTCAATAATTTACCATTCATTTATCATTTTAGAAATTGTTCATAGGGAGAGCATGCTCTTGCGTATCGAATGAACTGAGATATATAAACTCCGTATGCTGGTGAAGGTATTTTGCTGCATAAGTAAGGGAAATTGTCGATTGTTAAGTTAAAGCCATCACCTTTATCATAGAGCTTGGTTATTAGATTACCATTTACGTCTTTTTCAAGTAAAATATCCAAATATGAAACAGATGTTTCAGACTCTGTGGTATCTTTCATCTCAAGCTCAGCAGGATATATCGTATCGACATAAGAATGGAAATTACCATTTTAAACTGACAATACGTCGTCGATATATCTAAATGTCGATTTGAAGGCCACAGCAAGTGTTTTCTTCTTTTCATACATAAGATTTTACACAAATTCTGCGTCATATGAATACAAAAATGGGCCTTCTAATAATGGGGCGCAATTTTTACCCTGAATTCTAGTAGATTGTTGGAAGACTTGGTCCCCAAAAATAACATAGATATTGTCAATCAGAAACTCAAGCATCTTTTTAATAAAAACTTCAGAGAACTTTTGTGTATAACAAGAATGTTTTAACAAAATAATTTTTCAAATGACCAACGACAAGGTAAGTTTATTTACGAGTTCAATTTTTATTGAAAAAACAACTGTCAATGATATCGAAAATCTTGGACTTGAATTTATCGTGTGGAATGGTTGTTTATAAATAAGTTTTAATATCAATTCTCTGTAATAATCAAACAATATCAATAATGCTTGGCCACGCTACATTTTCAATTTCTATGAAACTTTTTGTGTGTACTCACATTGTCACATCATTAATGGTTTTATATTTTTTTATTTCAAAAAATGTCTCGTTGCCATGGTAACGGCACCTATTGTTTCCCCTGTAAATTCTTCCTAAAATTTGACCAAAAAACGTGATTTTGTAGGTTTTACTGAATAAAAATGAGCTTAAAAGAAACAAGAGAATGGGAAAATCTACTTTTGTTTCAAAACTACCATTATATCTCTCTAATATAACAACATAATTTTTTAAAAACTGTAATTCTACATAATGGCTTAACAACGCTAAGCTTTGGGGATTTTGGCATTTTGCCAAATTGAGAAAATTACCATTTTAGACCCTTTTTCAAATCGATTTTTTAATACTTTGCACACTGATTTGATATTTAGGAAACAGTGCATTGTATAGATTGTACATAAGTTAGTTTAAACACATTAAAATATTTATGGGACACTTAAACATTTTTTTTAAAAAAGCTGATGAAAAATTACCCCAAATCTGCAAAATTTCCATATTTTAAGGAACATATGCACATTTCATTAAGTTCATATAGAAAAGAAATGTTCCTTTCTACCTCTTTTGATGTCATTTACAGTAAAATTAGTCCATATCTAGGAAAAGTGTCATGTAAAAATATTCACATCCCATTTCCAAGAGCATTAATACATGTAAATATGTTCTTAGATAAGAGAACTGTGAACACCTGCACAAAATGCCCCCCCCCCCCCTTTCCGTAAAATTGACAATTTTGAAGTACATGAGACTAACCAGAGCATGTTTCAAGTTTCCTGAAACTATCCCCTTAGATTGAAACTAATATGAAATAAAATTTTCCCTATCCATTCTCTATTACTATGGAAACAGGAATGCAAGATTTGTTACCATGGAGACAGGAATACCAGATTTTTAACCAAAATGGTTGCGTTTAACGTAACAATATTCCCAAAACTACACTTATTTACTCTTTTATAAAACCTGTGTAATGAGTTAAATGTGAATGTGAACTGAATTTTTTGGCATCTTAAATTTGCATCTTTATGATGCTGCAAAAATATAATGCATTTTGAAATGCTATGTCAAATAATTGCAAAACCTTGTGGCTTTTACTTTTTCAAGATTTGGTCAAACTTGAAAAATTCTGAAATGAAACTAAAACAAGCAGGACATTCATAATATTTTACTCATTTCAACTTGTTACTTTGTATAATTATTTTATTAAATTCATGGGCAACTGCAAACCACAGATACTTTGAATGAAGTCAAAAATTTACCCCCCTCCCCCCCCCTTCTGATTTTTTCTTTTAAAACTTATGAAACACGGCTTTAAACTTGAGAAAAATTACATTGGTTTAAAAAGAAATCACATCCTCTTGGGTAAGTTATCTTGGATTTAAACATAAATATCCAACATTGGAAAACTTTAAACATAGTGTTCATATAATTAATAATTAGGTTTGCAATGGATCTTTTGTATTCTGTAAAGTCAGTTGAAAGAATGCCCCCCCCCCCCCCCCACGAGACACTGTCCGCCACAAGTATCATTTTAAGGAAGTTCTTCCTTTCATTTTACAAGGTTCCTGCCAACATCTCATCACACCAACTATATCAATCTCCTTTTCTTTTTTTTTCACATGTAAATATAAATTCTGAAAACAAGAGAACTTTTCGCTTTTTTTATTTTTTATATATGCAACATTTAGAGTACATGTATTCTCAACTACGGTACATATCATTAGATTTACGTGACAAATTCTACTGTTTCTGCTGCTCTGAAAATCTTGTCTCTGATTTTTCAATTTTAGAGTTTTTGTGTGTCAGGCATGTACCAGTAATGACCTACATTGACATACGCAAGAAACACTGATAATTAGTTAATGAGAATTATGCTGAGTTGAGTTTTTTTGGCAAGGTACAGGATAAAGCTTGATAAGTTCTAAAACATATTGTTATACAGCATAAGATTTGAGGATGCCATCACATAATATGATAAACATGTTCCTATTATATTTGAACTTTGACATCTCAAACACTGATATCTTGAAGACAGTGGGTACAAGTATGTTGAAGTAGGTTGGAATTCAGCTTTCACTTGCCTGGTTTCAAACCTAAAATATGGCATCCCTTCTCAACCTGCAATGGTAAATAATTCCTGCACTTTCCAATATACACTGATTTCAAGCTAATTAAATGTGTATGTAATCCTTAAGAAAGTTGTTTTCTTTATTCTAGTATAATAATTCTTCTGTTACTGGACAGGTATTAAATTTTGTTTAAAAAAAAGAAATAAACAAGGTTTAAATTTAGATATAAAATTGAAATATTTTTTAACAATTTAAAGACAGATGATACAAACAAACTTTTGTCAAAGAATTTGAAAATAACAACTGGGGTCATGTTTAAATCAGTAAAAATTAATAACTTTCTTCAAGTACTTTTTAATTTTTAATTCATATTTGCATAAAAATGGAATTTGAAGTGAAAAATACTTGTATCGATTAATAAGGATAGTTTCAAGAAGGCAGACTTTTGAACATCACAGAAGGTTTACAATTTCTTAATATTCTAGAAATTTATTAATAGCATCATTAATTTGCAATTAAATTATGCCAAAAAATATATACCAATCCAGGCATCCATTTTTTGTTTGTATCATCTGTCCTTAATTTACTTTCATATTTTAAGAATGGTTACCTTGAAAAGAACAAAATCTAGGCTGTCCACTTTCTTGCAGAATGCACTTGAACTTCAGTCATGGCCTATTTGGTCCTGTTTTGGTTTACTGGTCTTACTTTTTCTTTATTCATCTTATATGGTAAATCCTTTGATGAAAAAATGATGAAAATAATTATTTTCTTAGGAACATGATCAAAAGGAAAATTCATTTCATTCATACACAGACATGTTCATGTGTGTGATCATCTTACCAGTAGTGAACATTTGCCTGAGTATCAAATAATTTGTTTAGAATATTATAAAACATGGTCAGTGTGTATAAAACAAATATCATTATAAATCAGAGGTGAATATTCTACATGTACATGTATATAGTTTTATTATACCCTCCGCTTGAAAAGTGGTAGGAAATACTGTAATCGGTATGTCCGTCTAGCTGTACTTCCATCTGTCTGTACGTCCGTCTGTCTGTTACGCTTTAGGGTACCCATCTCTTACTATCCGCAACTCCTCTTATACCACTGCAATGAGTGAAATTTAATGAACCTTTCACAGAATCTTTATTACATATTGCCATTGTGCACCTCCTATTTTACTTTTTGATTTGACACATATTTTGGGTTTCCCGGCCACAGTAAAACATGGATTTGTCATCGGTTATAACCATATGGGAGGCAGGGGGTATCATTTAGTGAGCTCATTGCTCACAGTACCTCTAGTTAAATTTTGTTTTAACACTAATACATATGTACAAGTGTACATATATATTTTTTACTGTTTGCTATTTGAAAAGATTATTATTATTCACATAAAATTGAACTATAGATTATACAGTACCGTACTGGTACTTCACAGACGAATGAAAGAGTCTATATAAACAAAAATAACTCAATATTTCCAGTGCATTCTTAACCTAGATCTATTTTGTCAATACATATAGTACAGTTTAGGATATATATAATAAATTTAAAGTTTAAAAGAAAGATTGATTGAATATTGTTTAACGCCAAGTCGGCAATCTCTCAGCCATGTTTTGGCGGACCATTAGTTTAAATCAGTTTTTGAAATTTTTTGGTTTCTCTGGCGGCCCCCATTGAGCCTACTCTTTTTCGAACTCCAGTGAAACGATCTTTTACGTGCCAAGGGGGTTTTAAAAGATAGAAGCTATTAAATAAAACAATGACATCAAAACAAACATGCTGTTTTCCTATTTTCTGCTCATGAACCATGACCATATTTTGCTGATATATAGAATACTATTTAAAAAACTTAGCTACTTTATGCTTGTGCTCACACATTATAAACGTTTGATGCACTTTTTTTTATAGAAACAAACTTGCTGTAGTTAAATATTTTAACAACACAATTCTGTAAAATATGTGCCTAATGCCAATAAAGAGTTGAAATAATAGGATAAACAATGAATGAAAACTGACAGAAGTGGAAATTTATATTATAAAGATAAATAATGTTCACTTAAAAGTCTCTCTCAGCACATCATAAAAAGTAAACCTACTGAATGGCACAGATTTTATACAATCTCTACATAGACATTTATATTTCGGGGGGGGGGGGGGGGGGGGGAGGGACGAGTTCAGCTGTATCAGCGAGCGATGTTTATATGCTTCAAATTCATTTTTATTAATAAAAATAATTAATTCATTGGTCAGAAAGTCAAACTGTCAAAAGGTATAGTTCGATTGATTTGATAAGGACCACTGACCACTACCGGTAAAACAACTGTGTATTGTAAGGCAAATAAAATTAAGAAAATATGCATTTGTTAACCTTGATATTTTTGTAATGCTCAGTATATACATAAATTTACCTTCTGTCTTCATTGTTTAAGATGTCTAGACTTTTTTCTTCTTCCAGACTGTAAAACTTTGATGAGATCTTTCGCCAGAAAATGTTCATTGCTGTTTACTAAATACACATTGTACCTCCAAACGTTAGAGAGTAGTTCAAGGGAAGTAATTAGGAAGCAAAAAATGCTTCAAAATGTAGAAAAAAGTAATCTTTACCTTTGAATTCCTTTTACATCTTTGAGTCTCCCACCAATATTTTACATATTTTGATATAATCAAACATCAGCCTTTCATAATTAATTATTACTAAATTTTTAATCAGTGTGCCTTTTTTGTTTTAAGCCTCCAAAAACTCCACTAAACCAATCACATATCTGATATGTTATAGTATGTAAAATGGCCATTTACTATTGAGAGATTAAATTAAAACTACAGATATAATTACTTTAATCTGTAGGATTAAATTTAAATAATGAAAACATTTTAAGTTATCCCTTTTCATTTCTGGACACAGTTTTTCTTGATAAATACACGTTTTTCAAAATTAACGAAATTGAGAATTTTGCACCCCGTTTCTATGGCAACCAAGGGTCTATTTCATAAACCCACTTTAGATTTTCCAATTAATGACACAGCTGTTTAAAATTATTATAAAAAAATCAAAATGTTTTTCTATGCGTGGCCAACCAATTTTGATAATTACAGAGAATTGATATTAAGCTGTTGATTTTGATAAAATCTTGTGATTTCAAATTGTATAAAAGTTCCATGGAAATGTCAAGTACCCACATCTGATTTACACCACTTCTTGAATATATTGTAGCACAGTACTGTTGAAGTTTCTCCTTCACTGCTGTTGATATCTTAGTGAGGAGTAAAGAAAGAGGCTTGGTTGAACATTTACTGGAACCCGCTATGTATCTTTGTTTGTAAGGATCCTATATGAAGTTTCGGAATCCAATATACATGTATATATATATATATATATATATATATATATATATATATATATATATATATATATATATATATACAGGGGCGTCGGCAAGTATTTGACATTGGGGAGGCGAACTAGATTGAAAAGGGGGGGTTAACTGACGTGTTTTTACTTAAGGGGGGACCTATGTCGTTCTACGTCAAAACAGCGTTATGTGACGTCACAATAGCGGCGTTTGTTTTTACCTGTTGACTTTTGCAACTGTGAAATAGACATAACATTGTTGATAATCAATTATGCACACAATTTACAAAAAGGAAAATTTATTCATCATTAATCACAGCTTCACTTGATTTAAGGAGTTTGTTAATATTAGAATTCTCTTCCTTTGGTTGATAATTCAAAGCAATTTCTGTTGTGAAAAAGTACCTCGATAATATGCTGATATGATGGTGCAAAAAAGAGACAAGATTCAGCAAAGAAAGTGGCTTAAATCAGGGAAATATGTTTAATTCTATAATCACCATTTATCGATTTTCTGGAGAAAAAAATTAAGAAAAGTGCTTGTACAGGTGTATATTTGCTTATTGATTTACATGTATAGTACATGTGGATTTTATTGTATAAAGTCATTCCTAGGTTCTAATAGGCATTGGTTGTTGACGGGGAAATACTCATTTTCCGTAAAATACTTTTATATTTAGGTGTTTGTCAGTGCTTACTTACCCTTTTTAAGTGCAGAAAGGTCAACATTTATGACACAAGAGTACAAAAATAAAAGGAAACGTCATATTTCTCGCTTATTTTATCATAAAGGTGTACTTTTTTCTTTGTTGAAATAAAGAGATGAATCATTTCTTTCAAAAAATATGAATTACAACATTTTCACACAAAGACTTTTTAAGATATTACCTGTTATGCATGTCGGAATTGTAAAAAATACGACAAGAAAAATGGGGTAATACTTACATTGTGCTCCATTATAATTTTTCATGCGAGATGGATTTCAAGGAATTTGCCTCCATTTTGAAGATACAAGTCATATAAATTAAATAAGTGTTGATTTTGAACATGATTTGACATTTTTGTTCTTTTTAGCGCATATTTGGGGTAGAACAATAATGACTGAAAATAATCTATTTTTAGCATTTCACACTGTTTTTGCACGCGCTCCTGTGTAAAAATAAGCATATAAAGGTATTGTTTTTAATACCTAAAAATTAAGAGCAAGTCGTCAGGAAAGAAATGTCAAAGTTTTGAAAATTTCACACAAAGACTTTTCGGACATAGGTCCCCCCTTAAATTCAAATTTCTACCAGTATATTGATATATTTTCCCATTCTGTCAATGTTTCAAAGACTCCACCTGATTAAAAAAACAAAATCGTTTTATATGATTTTATTTACGTCATGTCATAAGCACATATGAGAAGCACGTAGTTGAATAAATATTATTTTGAGATGCATATAATTATACTTATCTTTAAAATAATCAATTAATAAGCACTAATAAACACTACATAAATGAAATCTGTTCAATTTTCTCTCCACGGCTTCTTTATGGCAGTCGGAATCTTGATGTTTCCGGAATTTAGAAGTGGCATCCTTCCAATTACAGAATCCCGTGGAAATAAAACTGCCGTCGGCCTTGGAGTTGGAAATCTTGCCCTCTTTTGCAGCAACCATGCAGGTGAAACAGAAAGCCAGATCTTTTGCCTGAAAATAAGAACAAATTTAATTTCAATATATTATTTTTTTTTTAAATCGTTTTTTCTCTTTTAAAGTGTAATCATTGTACATTAACCAATGATTTCAACACAATCAATATATTAAAATTTGTATCCTTTCAAAATATCATTGAAAAGATAAAAAATATATATCTTTTAATGTACTTACTTCGTCATAATGTAACCAAGCGTATTGTTTAAACAAAGTGGGGTTGAATGAACGCAGTTCTGGATTCTTCTTGCCGAAAGAACGCTTA